>NC_055994.1:49367414-49697551 GCF_018446385.1 Zingiber officinale | reverse complement strand
GGTCTTGCTGTGTTTGATCCCTGTGTCTGAGTGTGCAGAAGCTTAGGAGCACAGGAAGTCGAGCGGAAGACGCAGCTAGCGAGAAGGATGGCACGGGAAGGGAGCCGACGGGTTCGGTGAGTCCGAAGGACGAGAGAGCTGCAGAAGAGTACTCCAGTGGGCGTGAAGAGCGTGCGCGGCGTTCGAGGGACGTTAAGCCGGGACGAAAGGCTGCTCGAGGAGAAGGTCGGGATTTGGGTTCGGGTGAGCCCTATTCCGGTTGGCCGTAATCACCCAAAAGAACGGAGCTTCGGAAGCCAAAGCGAAGAAGATAAGGAGTCAAAAGAAGCTGAAAATTACTATAGCAGAAAGTTACTGTAGCAGAAGTTACTGTAGCTTGAAGGCGCCTTAAACCAGCTTGAAGGCGCCCTTGAAGGCGCCTTCAAGCCTGTTCAAGGCACCTTAAGCAGGCCAGTTTGACCGTTTGCGCTACGGATAAAGTTTTATCCGCAGATCGAGTTGGAGGCGCCTTGAACCCTGTTGGAGGCACCTTGGACTCTCGGGATAAGATTTCCAGGGCCTATATAAAGGCCCCTGGAGCTAGGAATTCAACAACAACTAAAGCATTCAATCTGTAGTGTTTCCTAGCAATAGTTCTGAGCTTTTGAAAGTGTAAAAGGCTTCTCCGCCTTCAGCAAACGAGAGTTTCTTTTAGTGCGCTTCTATTGCCCTGGATTAACAACCTCCTTGGTTGTAACCAGGTTAATTCTTCTGTGTCTTTCTTTTATTGTTTTATTATTTTGTTAACTATTGCACTAACTGAGTTGAAAGTATGAGGAGGGTATAGTTACTTTTTGTTTTCAGCAATTCACCCCCCTCTTGCCGTTCTCCGCTGCACCAACAAGTGGTATCAGAGCCTGATCGCCTCAGAAGGATTAACCGCCAACTGAAGCACTACGATCAAGACGATGGCCGGAGCGAACATCCATCCCCCGAAGTTCGACGGAGACTTCGCAACTTGGAAGCGCAAAATGGAGGTATTTTTTAAAACAGATTTTGATATTCTTATTACAATGAAATATGGTTTTGCAGCGCCGAAAGACAAAGAAGAAAACACATGGAGTAAGAAGGAGCAAGCCGATTTCATCGCTAACGGAAAGGCAGAGTTCCACCTGCTCAGTGTGCTGCCGCTGCAGGAGGTAAATCGGATCGGAAGCTATGACTCAGCAAAAGATCTCTGGGAGAAATTCCTGGAGCTTCACGAAGGTACTTCCGAAGCGAAGCTAGCGAAGCGCGATATCCTCCGGAACCAATTAACGAACCTCCGGATGAACCAAGGCGAGAAGGTAGCGCAACTCTAGGTGAGAATCAAGGAGCTGATAACGCAACTAACGAACCTTGGAGAAGAGGTAACCAACCGGGATTCTATCCGATATGCGCTCAATGCCTTCCCGAGAACTCCAGAGTGGGCCTCCTTAGTAGATGCGTACTACATCTCTAAGGACCTCGAGGTAAGTACGTTAGAACAATTATTTTCAACTTTTGAACTTCACGAATCTTGAGTTTCAGAACCCAACAGAGCAGAGAAGACAAGTCAGAACATTGCCTTAAAGGCAAAGATGAACAGTTCTGACTCCGAAGCCTCAGTCGACGAATCCGAAGCGGCACTACTGGTAAGACGCTTCAATAAGTTTTTTAGTACTAATAAATTTAAATCGCAGAGGCATCATCGAAAGAAGAGGACGGTTCGCTGCTACAACTACAACGAAGAGGGACATATCAAAGATGACTGCCCAAAGCTAAAGAGAAAGGAGAAAGAAAGGGAAAAGCCAAAATACAAGAAGCCAGAACCCTCCAAACACAAGAACCTAAAGGCAACGTGGGATGATTCGTCATCCTCCGAATCGGAAGTCGAAGAATTCTCGGGACTAGCACTGATGGCCAACCATCAGCAACAAGAAACGTCTAGCTCAGAGATGAGCATCGACGAAGGGGGAGGAACATCAGAAGAAGAAAGCAGTAGTGAAGGGGGAGCGTCACCAGACCAGGTAAGTAAGAGTTAGATCAATTAGAAAAAGAGAATGCTGAACTAAAGTTGAACTTAGCAAGAGCATGCTCGTTAGAAATGTATGATCATCTAAAATCAGAAAATGAAAATTTAAAATTAGAAATTAAAAAATTGAAAAATGATGCATGCTTAAAGAAATTTCCAAAGTCAAAAATTAGAACTTATGGTAAATTAAATTGGTATATAAGGAAGCATCAAGGTCAACTTAGAAAAATACCAAGAAACTATGTACCCCCTAGATTTTTGAATAGTCCTGTAGGAAGGAACCTCTATTGGGTTCCAAAATCTGTACTTAATTAATTTTTCAAAAATTAAAAGATTAAAGTGCGAAAATTAAACATTGAAATTCTTTATGGAAGCTTTGTCTAAGGAAGTGGTTGTTGCTCCAATAACCAAGAAGGCCTAGTGCCTCACCACGACCTGGAAGCTAAAATATTGAAAAAAAATATTTAATTAACTTTCTGAAAAAGTATTAAACTAGAATCAAATAATGCTTTAAATCTTTTTAAAATTCTAAAAAGTCAATTGTGAAAATTAAAAAATTTAAATTTGACTTAGAAATTTTTTTATTGACTTAGAAATTTTTTCTGAAAATTCAAAAATTTGACTTAGAAATTTTTTTTGGAAAAATTCATTTTGACTTAGAAATTTTTTTTAATAATTCATATTAAGGTAGAAAATTTTTTTCTGAAAATTCAAAAAATTTGACTTAGAAATTTTTTTTAGAAAGTTCATTCACTTGACTTAGAAATTTTTTTTGGGAACATTTGAATATTTACTTAGAATTTTTTATACTTAGAAATTTTTTTTGAAAATTTATTTTAACTTAGCAATTTTTTTTCAAAAATTCATTTTTAACTTAGAAAATTTTCAAAAAACTTCTATCTTACTTGAATATTCTTAAGACCCCATTTTTGCTGTGATCAAAGGGGGAGAAAAAAGTACAAGTTTAAGGGGAGTTAGAGAAAACTTAAAATTTATTTCTTTTAAAAAAAAGTGTTGCAATTTTACTAATTGCAAAAATTATTCTTAACTTGTTAGTTTAGTAATTTTTCTTTAAAATTACTGTTTTTTGTCTATTTTTAACCCTAACTTGAACTTGGGTTGATGCACATCAAAAAGGGGGAGATTGTTGGACCCCGTGGTAGTTTTGATGTGATCAACCAAGTTGGTTAGGTCCTGTTGTGTTTGATCCCTGTGTCTAAGTGTGCAGGAGCTTAGGAGCACAGGAAGTCGAGCGGAAGACGCAGCTAGCGAGAAGGACGGCACGGGAAGAGAGCCGACGGGCTCGGTGAGTCCAAAGGACGAGAGAGCTGCGGAAGAGTACTCCGGTGGGCGTGAAGAGCGTGCGCGAAATTCGAGGGACGTTAAGCCGGGACGGAAGGCTGCTCGAGGAGAAGGCCGGGAATTGGGTTCGGGTGAGCCCTATTCCGGTTGGCCGCAATCACCCAAAAGAACGGAGCTTCGGAAGCCAAAGCGAAAAAGAAAAGGAGTCAAAAGAAGCTGAAAATTACTGTAGTAGAAAGTTACTGTAGCAGAAGTTACTGTAACTTGAAGGCGCCTTCAAGCCTGTTCAAGGCGCCTTGAGCAGGCCAGTTTGACCGTTTGCGCTACGGATAAAGTTTTATCAGCAGATCGAGTTGGAGGCGCCTTGAACCTTGTTGGAGGCTCCTTGGACTCTCGGGATAAGATTTCCAGGGCCTATATAAAGGCCCCTGGAGCTAGGAATTCAACAACAACTCAAGCATTCAATCTGTAGTGTTTCCTAGCAATAGTTCTGAGCTTTTGAAAGTGTAAAAGGCTTCTCCGCCTTTAGCAAAGGAGAGTTTCTTTTAGTGCGCTTCTATTGCCCTGGATTAACAACCTCCTTGGTTGTAACCAGGTTAATTCTTCTGTGTCTTTCTTTTACTGTTTTATTATTTTGTTAACTATTGCACTAACTGAGTTGAAAGTACGAGGAGGGTATAGCTACTTTTTGTTTTCAGCAATTCACCCCCCTCTTGCCGGTCTCCGCTGCACCAACATTTTAAACCTCCATGGGATATCAAGAGTCAAAACTCTTGATCTCCCTCATGAGGTGGGACACACATGTGCTAGCCTTGATGATGTGGCACATTATAATTAGCCCACACAATGCCAACTCATAAATGAGGTGGCAATGGTCAAGTCTGTTGGTGCGGGAAGCATCCGACGATCGAACCTGAGTTTTGATAATGGCAAAGGATTCAAAGTTAAGGTGTGTTGTGATCTAACGTGCTTGACTAAGTGTTTCAGGAAAAGTCCTAACTGTGGTTAGGCAGGTAAAAATCCTAGGGGGTGGTAACCCTAGGTCATAGGGGGTGGTAACCCTATGCAGAAAAACTTGGTGGGTCGATTGCTTCAGGCAAAAGTCCTAGGGGGTGATAACCCTAGGTGGAAAGTCCTGGTGTCGCGAATCAGGTGAAAGACTGGACTAGCCGGGAAGCGGATGTCCAGCAGAAAGTCCGGAAGATTCGAGTGCTGAGCAAAAGTCCAGTCGATCTGGAGGATCGCACTGGCAGCAAGTAAATCTCCTGAGTGGAGTAGGTGAGGACGCGTTCACCGCAGAGGCAATAGTAGGTGTCGGGTTGACCTAGGGTTTCCGGTTGGAAACTCGAAGTCAGATTCGGACAGTCCGGAGACTGTCGATCTTTCACTTTTATACTATCACTTATGTGTTATGAGCTAACTTTGTGCTGTAGGGTATTTTTGTGTTTAACATATCTTGCAGGGACCAAAGTATAAAATTGGTCTCGGATGAACAGTACCGAGGCGCCTCCATGGAGCTTGGAGGCGCCTCGGGTGCAAAAACCTGAGCTGGCTGCGAAGCAAGCTTGGAGGTGCCTTGGACTGCTTGATGAAGGCGCCTTGGAGAGGCTGAAGGCGCCTTGAACCTGATAAGGTTCGACCAATTCAACCCTTATCTCCGCGGCTGACTCGGCTCATTCAAGGCGCCTTAGTGAATAGTAGAACGCGCCTTGAACACGCTTTATAAGGGATCTCGACCAGCAGCTCATTCCAAGCAATTCCAAGTAATCTCTCTGCGATCAGCTGCTAACGACACGATCCTGAACTGCTATGACAACCACCCGACGATCCGGAGCTCCAAAACTTCAGTTTTTCTCACTGTCGTTGGTATAATTCAATTGTTTATTGTTAGCTATTGTACTTCATCTTGTAATCATTTTTATCGACCTTATAGTTGTTGCCCACGCAAAGCGATCAAGGATCGCGGGCCTTCGAGTAGGAGTCGATCTAGGCTCCGAACGAAGTAAAATCCCCTGCATCTTTCTGTGTGATTGTTCTCTGTTTATTCCGCTGCTTTAACTCTTACGCCTTTACGATTCCAATAATCGAAACAAAATAGCCGCGAGCGCTATTCACCCCCCTCTAGCGCTTCTCGATCCAACAATTGGTCTCAGAGCGGGGTCGCTTCGAATAGGTGAAACCACCATTCAAGCATTTCTTTTGTGGCTTTTTCGTCTATTTAGGCTAAAAATAAAACTGTTTTTATTTTCATTTTTTCCCTCCAAAACTGTTTTTAAAAAATTCATTTTCATCTTTTCACAATTGATTGGGATTAACGAAATATCTGTTAGGACCGATGATCGCGGCTAGAGAGGGGGGTGTGAATAGCCGACCCCAAATTCTTCGTTTCTTCCTATGATTAGGGTTAGCGCAGCGGAAATAAAGCGAATAGAAACGAAAAAGGAGAAGCAAACCTCAACACGAAGATGTAATGAGGTTCGGAGATGATACTCCTACTCCTCGGCGTGTCCGTAAGGTGGACGAAGCCTATCAATCCGTCGTTGAATGAGTCACCGGAAAACCGGCTAATGTAAACTCCTTATGGGTGGAGAAACCTCGCCACAAAACTTACAACAGCAAGAAGGAAATACAAAGAAGAGCAAGAACAAAATATACAATGAATGTACAAATACTCGCTTGCCTTCTCGTCGACTGAAGTCCCGGATGAAGCACCAACTTCACGGACGAATGCCAACAAGCAACTTAGTCAAGGAAGCTCCCCCGAAGCTTTGAAGCTCAGCAAAGCTCAAGCACAGCTTTCAGAAGAACAGCAGCTCAAGGAGGAAAAAGGAGAGTGATCGTCAGCAACCCTCAATCTCTTCTTATACCCTCTGATATCCTGGCTAACCTGCGAACCTGCAAGCAAAAAGAACAGAATACAGAAACCCGAAATAACCTAGCCGTTGTCTCTCAATGGCTAGGGCCAGACCGATCAGGCTCCAACCTGATCGGTCCAGCAAGACCCTGATCGGTCCTGGGGACCGATCAGAGCTTCCTCTGATCGGTCCAGGGACCGATCAGCGTTTCTCCTTCTTCTCTTTTGTTTGCTTCCTGATCGGTCTTCAGACCGATCAGATAATCCACAGAAGCATTCTGTTTGATTACTGATCGGTCACCAGACCGATCAGCCGTATCACTGGATCGATCCCCAGATCGATCCAGAGCTTGGTTTTTGCCCAAACCAAGTCCCTAACCTTCCAAACCAACATCCGGTCAACCTTGACCTGTTGGTACATCATGCTTAGCATCCGGTCACTCCCTTGACCTGCTAAGACTCCCCACCAAGTGTCCGGTCAATCCCTTTGACCCACTTGGACTTTTCTCTTCTTGTCAAGTATCCGGTTACTCCCTTGACCTACTTGACCTTCTCAACACCAGATGTCCGATCACCCTTGATCCATCTGGATTTTCCCTTGCCCGGCTTCACTCACCAGGACTTTCACCTAGCTTCACTCACTAGGGTTTTCACCTGGCTTCACTCACCAGGATTTCCAATCTGCCCGGCTTCACTCACCAGGACTTCCTAATTGCCTAGCTTCACTCACCAGGACTTTCCCACTGCCTGGCTTCACTCACCAGGACTTTCCACATCCGGTCCAGAGAACGAGCTACCGAGCCCTCTCTGACCATAGTTCGGAGAACGAGCTATCGAGCCCTCTCCGACTTCCATCCGGTCCAGAGAACGAGCTCCCGAGCCCTCTCTGACCACAGTCCGGAGAACGAGCTACCGAGCCCTCTCCGACTTCCATCCGGTCCAGAGAACGAGCTCCTGAGCCCTCTCTGACCACAGTCCGTAGAACGAGCTACCGAGCCCTCTCCGACTTCTCATGTGCCAAGCTTCCGTACTTGGACTTCTCCGTGTCAAGTCTCCATACTTGGACTTTTCCCGTGCCAAGCTCCCTGCTTGGACTTTTCACCATGCCAAACTCCCTGCTTGGACTTTTCCCGTGCCAAGCTCCCTTCTTGGACTTTTACAAGTCAGGTCAACTCACCTCGGGTCAACCAGGTCAACCTTGACCACGGGTTGCACCCACAATCTCCCAAGCTTGTATCCTTGTAAAACATCAAGGTACAAACATTGTCAAACATAACTCGTCAAACATCAAAACACAACTCGAGTCAAGTCAACTCGAGTCTGGTCAACCAGGTCAACCTTGACCTAAGGTTGCACCAACAATCTCCCCCTTTTTGATGTTTGACAAAACTCATAATCAAACCCATTATCAAGTTATGTTAATCCGATAACCTAACTTAGGTTTTCCAATGTTCTTCCCTGAACATTCTCTTGACATTCTCCATTCTCCTCAAACTTACACTCTCCCCCTTTTTGACACACATCAAAAAGAGTGAATCAAGGTCAAGAGTTTCTTTCTAATGAAAGTCCCATACCTTTCATTGAAACCCTTAATTACCCCCTTGACACTAGAGTCAACAATTAACTTAGTGATAATCCCATGTCACTTAAGTCTTTTAGGAGTAAAAACTCCCCCTAAAAGTCAACTCCCCTTGACTAATAGGTAAAACTCCCCCTAAAGATCAACTCCCCCTTGACCATTGCACCAACAATGTCTTGGAGAGTTTCAAACCTTCAAAATACCAACTCCCCTAGCTGAAATTTCAGTCAACAGTCGAAAAATCAGCATTTGGCACGCTCTGATCGGTCACCAGACCGATCAGGATCCCTCTGGATCGGTCACAGTGACCGATCCAGCCTTCCCTGGATCGGTCCAGGGACCGATCCAGGTACTGATAGGTTCTGATTTCTGATTTTCCTTCAGCGAAATTCAGAAACCCCTAATAAATTACAGAAAATTCCAAAAATTATGAAATTTTGAGGATACATTCCTCATAACATATACTATCATGGACAAATAGTTTTCTATGAAAATAGCTTCCATTTTTCAATCTTGATACAAAGTTCAAAAGACTTTGAAATAGTTCAAGTTTAACTCAACTTTGTATCAACTTGTTCAATGATGAATGCTATCACTAGAAAAGCTTCATCAAGGTTTTTAAAATCAATTTTGAAATGATTTTAAACCATTTAATTTAGGACCACAATCTTTGGGCTAAATGTACATGACTTGTACATAAGCTTTCCCTATGATCCCCAAATTTGAATTAGGCTCATCTAGGTAGAAGAACTATGCACCTTGATCCTAACTCATGATCCTAATATCTCACACACATCTAAGGTGTATCAAACACATCCAAGTCAATTTTGATGTGAGATATGGGTTTAGGTTATCTTAGGCTAAGGTCTCATGCATTTTCTAAACATCAATTTGATCTCCATATCAAATTATGTTTTTAACCTTAAATCAATTTCATTGATTATAAATGCAAGAAATGATGACATGGCATAAAATGATATCATACATAATAACATGTGCCAATGTCATGATGTCATGGCATAAAGTGTGAAACTTAAATAAAGCATGACATTTAAACTAACCTAAGCATTATCATGACATTTCAAATGATCATAGATTAAATATGATGTCATGACATGGCATATGGCAAACAATATATGGAAAATAACATGTAAAGGTATAGAAAATACCTAATTCTAGCCTTAGTTGCCATTTTTGATAATTTCAATCATTTTGCCATAAATTCTATATTCCTAAGTGTGATAGACCTAAAATCATATCTTCAAGACTTTTAGATCACTATGTGCCAACTAGATTGACTCTAGAAAATTCCTCAAATGTGGTTGGCACATCCTAATCACCTTAGGAATAACTTTCCATTTCATTTTCAAGGCTTGATTACACCTTGAAAATTCCTAAAGTACCACCTTTTGCCATGATTTGGTTAACTACCTATTCAAGTAAGGTTGGCACATCCTAAACCATCTAGCGTGATGGAATCACGCTCCTAGGAACCCAATACCTATTTGAGCTCATTGGGTTCACTAAGTATTCACTAGGGATGACTTCCCTAGCAACCCTTCTAATGACCCTCCTAGGCTTTGAAGCCTTGGTCATTTGGGACTCATCAAGATCAACTCTAGGGGTGACTCCCCTTGTGACCTTGGTGATGGTCTTCCTAGCCCTAGATTTTGTTCCATAATCGAATGGAACATTGTGATAAGTGGGCTTGACCACTTGGGACTTAGGTTTGTGACCCAAACCTTTCTTGTCCTTGGACATTGGTTTTTGACCCTTAACCCCTAGAGATGACTTCTCCAAGTTCTTAAGAGCCTTTTCCAAAGTATCAAGTCTTGACCTCAAGACTTTATTCTCCTTCTCTAATACCTCGATTTTTAATTTTTCATTTTTCTTTGAGGTATTCCTAGGCATGTGTCTAGTTGATTTGGGATTTCTACCTAGGTTCTCCTTAGCCTTAGATGAGTTAGTCCTAGGGTTGGCTTTCCTAGGGTTATCCTTATCTAGGCTCACATGTTTGGCACCTAAGCATGTGTATCGATTTCTAATGTTATCATGCTTACCATTATTAACAATAGCAATAAGGCTACTAGCATGTGTCTTATTATTATTGCAATAATGTGCCTTAGAGATTACCTTAGGGTTTGCCTTAGCTCCCCCTATCGATGTGCTCGTCTTCTTGTCCTTGTGAGGTTGCCTCCCCCTCAGACATTGGCTCCGATAATGTCCCCTTCGCTTGCATTGGAAGCACACCACGTGCTCCTTACCCTTGTGTGTTGGGACTCCGGCTTCCTTGACCTTTGGCGTCGGTGGAGTCTTCCTAATCCTCCTTGGACACTTACTCTTGTAATGTCCATACTCCCTACACTCAAAGCACATTATGTGTAATTTATTTGAAATTGAAATGCTTGAGTTACCTAGGGTTGAGGGTGGATGAAGACTTTCTTCTTCATCCCTTCCGGAGTTAGACGCTTCTTCTTCTTCTTGCTCCGAACTTGAAGAAGAACTCTCCTCCTCTTCTTCTTTAGATGTTGAGTGGCCCTCAACTTCTAAATCCATTCCTCCATGAAGTGAGCTACTTGGCTCACTTGACTCCTCTTCATGACTTGAAGTGGAGTTCCCCTCATGGAACTTAGCCAAGTTGTTCCACAACTCCTTGGCATTGTTGTATCCACCTATCCTACACAAAACATCATTAGGTAAAGAAAATCCAAAAATTTTCAATACCTCATCGTTGACTAGGGATTGGTGGACTTGTTCCTTGGTCCACTCCTTCTTCTCTAGGGTTTCTCCTTTCTTGTCCATCGGAGGCTTGAAACCTAATTGAACACAACTCCAATTTTCAAGATTAGTCATAAGAAAATACTTCATTCTTACCTTCCAAAATGCGAAGTCGTCGCGATCGTAGAAAGGTGGAATGGTGATGTCTTCTCCGAGTTGATCCATCTCTAGCTTGTGCTCCCTCGGGTGTTAATCCGGCGAAGAGCGACCTCGCTCTGATACCACTTGTTAGGACCGATGATCGCGGCTAGAGAGGGGGGTGTGAATAGCCGACCCCAAATTCTTCGTTTCTTCCTACGATTAGGGTTAGCGCAGTGGAAATAAAGCGAATAGAAACGAAAAAGGAGAAGCAAACCTCAACACGAAGATGTAACGAGGTTCGGAGATGATACTCTTACTCCTCGGCATGTCCGTAAGGTGGACGAAGCCTATCAATCCGTCGGTGGATGAGTCCCCGGAAAACTGGCTAATGTAAACTCCTTATGGGTGGAGAAACCTTGCCACAAAACTTACAACAGCAAGAAGGAAATACAAAGAAGAGCAAGAACAAAATATACAATGAATGTACAAATACTCGCTTGCCTTCTCGTCGACTGAAGTCCCGTATGAAGCACCAACTTCACGGACGAATGCCAACAAGCAACTCAGTCAAGGAAGCTCCCCCGAAGCTTCGGAGCTCAGCAAAGCTCAAGCACAGCTTTCAGAAGAACAGCAGCTCAAGGAGGAAGAAGGAGAGTGATCGTCAGCAACCCTCGATCTCTTCTTATACCCTCTGATATCCTGGCTAACCTGCGAACCTGCAAGCAAAAAGAACAGAACACAGAAGCCTGAAATAACCTAGCCGATGTCTCTCAACGGCTAGGGCCAGACCGATCAGGCTCCAACCTGATCGGTCCAGCAAGACCCTGATCGGTCCTAGGGACCGATCAGAGCTTCCTCTGATCGGTCCAGGGACCGATCAGCGTTTCTCTTTCTTCTCTTCTGTTTGCTTCTTGATCGGTCTTCAGACTGATCAGATAATCCACAGAAGCATTCTGTTTGATTACTGATCGGTCACCAGACCGATCAGCCGTATCACTGGATCGGTCCCCAGATCGATCCAGAGCTTGGTTTTTCCCCAAACCAAGTCCCTAACCTTCCAAACCAACATCCGGTCAACCTTGACCTATTGGTACATCATGCTTAGCATCCGGTCACTCCCTTGACCTGCTAAGACTCCCCACCAAGTGTCCGGTCAATCCCTTTGACCCACTTGGACTTTTCTCTTCCTGTCAAGTATCCGGTCACTCCCTTGACATACTTGACCTTCTCAACACCAGATGTCCGATCACCTTTGATCCATCTGGATTTTCCCTTGCCCGGCTTCACTCACCAGGACTTTCACCTAGCTTCACTCACTAGGGTTTTCACCTGGCTTCACTCACCAGGATTTCCAATCTGCCCGGCTTCACTCACCAGGACTTCCCAATTGCCTGGCTTCACTCACCAGGACTTTCCCACTGCCTGGCTTCACTCACCAGGACTTTCCACATCCAGTCCAGAGAACGAGCTACCGAGCCCTCTCTGACCATAGTTCGGAGAACGAGCTACCGAGCCCTCTCCGACTTCCATCCAGTCCAGAGAACGAGCTCCCGAGCCCTCTCTGACCACAGTCCGGAGAACGAGCTACCGAGCCCTCTCCGACTTCCATCCGGTCCAGAGAACGAGCTCCTGAGCCCTCTCTGACCACAGTTCGGAGAACGAGCTACCGAGCCCTCTCCGACTTCTCATGTGCCAAGCTTCCATACTTGGACTTCTCCATGCCAAGTCTCCATACTTGGACTTTTCCCGTGCCAAGCTCCCTGCTTGGACTTTTCCAAGTCAGGTCAACTCACCTCGGGTCAACTAGGTCAACCTTGACCACGGGTTGCACCCACAATCTCCCAAGCTTGTATCCTTGTAAAACATCAAGGTACAAACATTGTCAAACATAACTCGTCAAACATCAAAACACAACTCGAGTCAAGTCAACTCGAGTCTGGTTAACCAGGTCAACCTTGACCTAAGGTTGCACCAACAATATCAAATTTGGCAAAATTTGAAATAATATTTTTTTAATATTTTTTAACAATATTTTATTATTTTTTCTCAAAACTCGCAAATTTCTATTTCTATCCCTCTACCACACTACTAATCCAGGATTAAGTCCTGGGACAAGTTTTGTGTTCACTTTTTCGTGCAAGATTCAATGGCTCTCCAAGAAGGCTATAGCACCACTCGTCCACCACTCTTCTCCGGCGAAGACTTCGGCTACTGGAAAGGCCGAATGGAGTCGTACCTACAAACCGAGTTCGATGTCTGGATGATCACCAAGACCGGGCTCGAAATACCAACTGACAAAGCCGGCATGCCACTACCATACGAGAACTGGGACGTGAACCTTATAAAAAAGGTAGAAGCAGACGCAAAAGCAACGTATACACTTCAGTGCGGCTTAACGAATAAGGAGCTGAATCGCGCCGGCCCATTCTCAAGAGCCAAGGACCTGTGGGAGAATCTGATTCAGTTACTTGAAGGTAGCCAAGTAAGTAAGTATAATTCAATAGATGAGTTATTTGAATTAGATGAACAGTATGATACTACTTCGGCCGAGGAAGGTATTACGTTGGTTGCAGGTATAAGCAAGACAGAGGAAGCTAGAAAGAAACAAATGATGAAGGAAACATGGTCCGAGTCATCAGACGAATCTGAATCTGATGAAGAAGAACAAGCAAGCCTCCTCACTCTACCAGTACTAGCACATGTTGCCGAAACCGAGTCTGAGCTTGAATCCGAAACCGAGAACGAATCAGACACCGAGTCCGAGCGAAGCCACGGATCCGTATCCGTTTCCGAAGACCCAAACCCACTGTAAGTTCTATAATGTCTAATATTAATCTAGATGATTTGGAAAACTTAATTCCTTACTTGCTTAAGAAGTTGGCCAAATCTAACGTCCGGGTCAAGTCACTTCTAAAGGAGGTAACAACCCTTAAAGAAGTGACTAACTCAAGTCCCTTAACTGAGTCAGTTCAAATTGGAAGTTCAACTCAAGTCCAACAACTTGAGGAAGAAAATTCCAATTTGAAAACTCAAGTTAAAATACTCAAGGACACGTTGGAACGGTTCACCTTGGGTTCCAAGAATCTGGATCTGATTCTTGGAAAACAACGAGCCGTTTACAATAAATCCGGACTTGGATTTAAAACTAAAAGAAAATACAAATAGTATTTATCATTAGTAAATAGAAATAATAGAAAGGTAGTCCAAGCATGGGTACCTAAGTCCAACTTGGTCAATCAAGTTGGACTTGGTCAATATTAGGGTCCCCAAGGATCAAGTCTATTACCTTTATAGACCATATCGAGACTATGATCCAGGGGGAGTTAACAGAAAAATCATTAAAATTCAAAATTTAAATTCAAACTAAAAAGTACGTTGGGTAATTAAGGTTAGATTAAAAGGAGTTAGGTTTAACTTGACCCACGGTACTGGTGAAATATTGGATGATAGTACGTTGGGGAAGCTTAGTCATCGCATGTCTAGGAAGATATGGCTTCGACCTGGTGCATTTGGCTAAGTGAAACTGACCGAAGCTACCCTTTATGGATCCTAACCAGTTAGACCAAGGTTTTGTACTAAGTTCAATGGGTAGGATTATTTGGAAAACCTCGAAGGCATGGTTACTTAAATGATGTCCTTGTGACTCACCATAGCCCAAAAGTTTATCCAAAGAACGCCTACTTGTTGAATCCAAAGCTAAACCTGAATCTAACACAAAGTTAAACTAAATCCTTAAATTGAATCTCAATTCATCTCACAAAAATTGTAAGATTACCTGATTGAAAATTTAGATCGGGTGAGATGACTAAGTAATTTAAAATTCAAATTCAAAATTAAACTCGTAACTATAATTAATTTAAGTTCAAAATTAAAGTCGTAATTAATATTATTTATTTTCAAAATAATTTTCAAAATTTTTAAAAATCATTTCAAAATTATTTGAAAAATTCTTTAAAAATCATTTCAAAATTATTTGAAAAATTCGTTAAAAATCATTTAAAAAATCATTTTCAAAATTATTTTAAAAATTCTTTAAAAACATTTTAAAAATCATTTGAAAAATAATTTTAAAAATCATTTCAAAATTATTTGAAAAATTCTTTAAAAATCATTTTAAAAATTATTTGAAATCTTTTTAAAAAATCATTTTAAAAATCATTTGAAAAATTCTTTAAAAATCATTTTAAAAATTATTTGAAAAATTCTTTAAAATAACATTTTAAAAATCATTTTGAAAAATTCTTTAAAATCATTTTAAAAATTATTTGAAAAATTCTTTAAAAATCATTTCAAAATTATTTGAAAAATTCTTTAAAAATCATTTGAAAAACATTTTAAAAATCATTGGAAAAATTATTTAAAATCATTTTAAAAATTATTTGAAAAATTCTTTAAAAATTATTAAAAATCTTTTCAAAAATTCTTTAAAAATCGTTTTAAAAATTATTTGAAAAATTCTTTAAAAATCATTTGAAAAATTCTTTAAAAATCATTTGAAAAATTCTTTAAAAATCGTTTTAAAAATTATTTGAAAAATTCTTTAAAAATCATTTGAAAAATTCTTTAAAAATCATTTGAAAAATTCTTTAAAAATCATATTAAAAATCATTTGAAAAATTATTTAAAAATCATTTGAATTTTTTTTTAAAAATCATTTTAAAAATCATTTGAAAAATTCTTTAAAAATCATTTTAAAAATCATTTGAAAAATTCTTTAAAAATCATTTTAAAAATTATTTGAAAAATTCTTTTAAAAAACATTTTAAAAATTATTTTAAAAACCATTTTAAAAATTATTAAAAAAATTTTTTAAAAAATTTCAAAATCATTTAAAAAATTATTTAAAAATCATATTAAAAATCATTTGAAAAATTCTTTAAAAATTATTTTAAAAATTATTTGAAAAATTCTTTAAAAATCATTTTAAAAATCATTTGAAAAATTCTTTGAAAATCATTTTAAAAATTATTTTAAAAATCAATTTAAAAATTATTTGAAAAATTCTTTAAAAATCATTTGAAAAATTCTTTAAAAAATCATTTTAAAAATTATTTGAAAAATTATTTAAAAACTCACTCATAAGCAAAAAAAAACCTTTTGAGAAATCTTTGAAAAACTTATTCAAAATCATTTGAAAAATCTTTGACAAACTTATTTAAAAAACCCTTTGAAAATAATCTCAAAATATTATTCAATTAATTTCAAAATATTATTGAATTAATTTATGAATATTATTCAATTATTTTCAAAATACTAATTAATTCAAAAGGGTTTAAAAATCTTTAATTCTTAAATCATATTATGATTGCAAATGTTAACTCCAATAAATTTTTACTATAGTCTCAAAGTTTAATGTTTACTAATTTGAAATTCAAACTTATATTTTCAATAGTTTTATTGACAAAGTTAACTTTATCTAACACTCACTCATAAGCTAAACATGCCTGAAAACCTAGAATGCGTGAGATGGAAAATTAGGCAATAAGCAAGTAGCTAAAGGTTAGACAGTTGGTGAAGGAAATGGAGATTGTAAGATTGAGCATGCTTTAGGGCTCTGATACCTGATCAAAATAATTTCGATAATTTAACATCTATTTAACCTTACTCATGCTTGGACTTAAGGACCAACTAAATTTAAATAAATAACCTAAATTAAATAGTTACTCCCTCTTCGTCCTAAATTTTAACAAGTTCTTACTCCTATTTTTTCAAAATTAAGTTTTTTTTAAGCTAAGTACCTTTTTAACTGAAGCTACACTTTCAAAATTCAATGTTTGTAAAAGGCTTAGCTAAGTGATTCATATAGCAACTTTCTAACTTTCTCAAACTTAGCCAACCTTGAAATCTAACTTACAAATTTTTGCTAAAATATTTTTCTAAGTTACCTCTCAGATTCATTCGTTACTTAGCTAAAAGTATTAAAAACATATTTTTGCAAAATTTAACTCATTGCTTTCAAAAGATTTCTGCTAAGTAAAAAAGAGCCTTCAAAATTTTTCCCAAAAATTTTTTAGCTCCAAGAATTCTTTAAAATCTAGCTAAGTTTTTCTTCCAAACAAATTTTCAAAATTTAGCTAAGTATCTTTCAAAAAAAAAAAACAACTAAGTTTCAAAAGAAGTCAACTAAATATTAGCCTTTTAAACTTAGGTGAAAATTTTCTTTCCAAAGTCAATTTACCATTTATAAGCCTAATCTGTTTTCAATAAGAAAAAATTAAAAGTTGCTTAAACTGGCTTATTTTTTTTGGTAAATGACAAAGGAGGATAGTAAGAAATTCAAAAGTAAAAATCTACAACTGGCTTATTTTTTGATAAATGACAAAGGGGGAGAATAGGAAATTCAAAGAGTAAAAATCTATCTAATTCAAAAGTAAAAGGAAGCCCTGTATTAAGGGGGAGCTTCACAAAGTTTAAGTGTTAGCTTAAGTTATGCTTTTATTTAAATTTATATACTTAAGCTTACTCACTTAAAATCTTTTAATATACTTATACATTTGTTTTACTTAACTTTGAATTTGGGTTGCCATAATAAAAAAGGCGGAGATTGTTGGTGCGGAAAGCATCCGACGATCGAACCTGAGTTTTGATAATGGCAAAGGATTCAAAGTTAAGGTGTGTTGTGATCTAACGTGCTTGACTAAGTGTTTCAGGAAAAGTCCTAACTGTGGTTAGGCAGGTAAAAATCCTAGGGGGTGGTAACCCTAGGTCATAGGGGGTGGTAACCCTATGCGGAAAGTCTTGGTGGGTCGAGTGCTTCAGGCAAAAGTCCTAGGGGGTGGTAACCCTAGGTGGAAAGTCCTGGTGTCGCGAACCAGGTGAAAGACTGGACTAGCCGGGAAGCGGATGTCCAGTAGAAAGTCCGGAAGCTTCGAGTGCTGAGCAAAAGTCTAGTCGATCTGGAGGATCACACTGACAGCAGGTAAATCTCCTGATTGGAGTAGGTGAGGACACGTTCCCCACAGAGGGAATAGTAGGCGTCGGGTCGACCTAGGGTTTTCGGTTGGAAACCCGAAGTCAGACTCGGACAGTCCAGAGACTGTCAATCTTTCACTTTTATACTATCACTTATGTGTTATGAGCTAACTTTGTGCTGCAGGGTATTTTTATGTTTAACATATCTTGCAGGGACCAAAGTGCAAAATTAGCCTCGGATGAAAAGTACCGAGGAACCTCCATGGAGCTTGAAGGTGCCTCGGGTGCAAAATCCTGAGCTGGCTACGAAGCAAGCTTAGAGGCGCCTTGAAGGAAGCTAATGCACCTTAGATAGCTTGATGAAGGCGCCTTGAACCTGATAAGGTTCGACCAGTTCAGCCCTTAACTCCGCGGCTAACTCGGCTCATTCAAGGCGCCTTGGTGAATAGTAGAAGGCGCCTTGAACACCCTTTATAAGGTATCTCGACCAACAGCTCATTCCAAGCAATTCCAAGTAATCTCTCTATGAACAACTGCTAATGACACGATCCCAAACTGCTGTGACAACCACCCAACGACCCGGAGCTCCGAAACTCAATTTAACACATGAACCAAATTGAGCCCAACTCAATTAGTTTACTTTGGATTACTCTTAATCTAATTTGGTTCATCACATGAACCTAATCCTCTTGGTTCATCAATGAACCTAATCTACATCTAATTGCCCTTTGTGTGTGACCCTATAGGTTCTTGTAACGTTGGCAATGCTCCTAAACCCATTTAGAAGAGCGGTATCTAGCAACACATCTTTACTACCCAAGTTGCAAGAATGTTGAGATCCAACATCACCTTGTGACTACTAGTTGTGACCCTTCACAATATATGACAAGTGCTGTAAGATACCGTAAGATTTAATAATAAATGTTATTGGACGAAAAATCTTATTGGATTTTTCGGGGATTTTTAGAAATTTTTCGGGATTTAAACGGGCTCCGTATGATCCGTTTTGAGAGGATCGATTTCGGGTACAGAGGAGGCCTGTTTGGAACACCATTTAAGTGGGAGTTGATTAAAGAGAAAACTTTGAGTTTAATTAAATAAAACCTAAGTATTTAATTATGCCCTAATTTCTATTCTCTTTTCATTTCCCGATTCCCTCCTCCTCCACGCGATTTCCTTTCTCCCGAGCCCTCTCACGATTTTCCCCTCGCCCGATCGCCGGCCACCGCGAGCTCACCGCCGGCACCGACCCTCTCCTCCAGCGTGCCTTAGTCGGTTCTCCCTCCTTAGGCGTGGGATCTTCCTTCCTCTCCTCTCATTTACTCTCCCTCTCGATTTCTCTCACGAACGGATGACCCGACGCCGACAGGCTTTCCCTGCAATCTGGGCTTCGTCACGTCATCAGGGGGAAAACGTCGCCAAATCTTGATGGCTCCGGCCATCTCCGACGCAGGGATCTCCTCTTAGGCTGTGCTTGTGCGCGTGCGGCAGTGACTCGACGAAGCTAGGGCACGGCGAGGAGAAGGGATTCGCCTTATTCCCCACTGATCGTGGCCCTTTTGGTGCTCCTCATTGATCTGTTCATTGGAGGGCATTACCGATCATCACCAGCTGAGGTGGATTGCACGACATCAGCTGTAGGTGATCGATTGAGGTAAGGAAGTGTCGGGAAGTGCTGTGAATTCAAGGTTTCGATTTCTATGGGTTCCAATTGTGATATCCTTTTGTTTTGGATTAGGGAAAACAGTGGATCAGTATGCTATGGACTTGCCCTGTTGCCGGTGATTGTGAATTCCACTTCTTGAAGCTATACCTTAGCTTCCGGGTGCTGAGTCTTCTTCCCCTTCATTGATCTGGATTAAGGTGTGGATCTGTTGAGGTGGGTTTGTACTGTGGATTAGGTTTCTGCAACTCTTTGCTATATACAATTTAGTTTTGAATTGTTTCTTGGAAGGTTTGGTGTGTGGGTGTTCTGGTGTAGTTCTGGACAGTGGAGTGCTGCACTATTAGGTACTGGATTGACTGCCATATATTAAGGTAAGAGATGTCCTTCCCGTAGGGTATTTCTATTGGTTTCATTGGCATGTAGCTAAATTTTGGTTTCTAAAGGATGGAAGGGTTTTTGTATTGCTTAGATTTATGAGAATTGTGATGTGGATTGGATGGATTATTGTGGATTAAGGTTTTACTTCTAGAGGTGATTTCATTTCTACATTGGTTTGGTTTAGTAGAGATGGATTGTAGAAAGGTAAATCTAAGTTGTATTGGATTGATTTGTGGATTTTAAAAGGATTTGTGATGAGTGTGGATTAGTGTTGGAGCTTGTGATTGATTGTAGTTTGATGATTTGGTTGATAGGTTGATGTGGACTTATGATGGAGATTTGATTTATATGATAAGTTGTTATGAATTGAGATTATTATGTGGTGGATTGGTAATTTAGAGGTGGATATGTGAGTTGGATTCAAGATGTGATGATTGATGCGTTTTGGATTGGTTGATAAATTGTGGATTATGTTTGGTTTAGAAGAAGTTGGATTAAGGATGGATTTAATATCGTATTGGATTTGGATCACTAGGTGGAGTTAAACACGATCGTAATTGGTATGTGTTGGAGTGATTGAGGATTGTTTGGAGGATTAATCAGAGATCAACTTTAATTAGAGTGATCCTAATTATGTTAGGGACTTTATTTAGCTATTTAATTCATATGAATTTAGCTAAATAAAACATATATATATTGATTGATGCAGGACTTGGATTCGGGACGAGCGTCTCGACGTGGGATTTCCGGGCACGATCTACGTATTAAGGCGGGTATTTCTTCCTTTACCTCTATGTAGATTTTCTTGTACTTAGTGCATGGTTGTTATCCGATGGATTAGACTGCTTTACCTTATATCATATCTGTTTGTTGACTTCCTGCTAGAGACTTATGCTTGATCTTTGAGGTGTTCCATTTAATTCATATACAGTCTCAACTCTTGATATCTACTCTATGGTGATTACTCGTGTAGAGTATGTCCTGTAGGGATTGTCGGGGGGCTGGTATTATCATGCTGATTGGGTATATGATGTGGACTGTATATAGGTGGGTATGTGTAGAGGAGTCATCTGGTTGACCGTGCATTTACATGTGGTGTGTATATCCGTATTTGTTATGTACTTTTGGAGGAGTGTGTTGATTGCACGTCTGTGGTTTATACACGTGTCCGATGTGTTTTTATTGGAGGATACATGTTGATTGTATATGTGGGGTTGTCCATGTATGTCTGATATGTTCATTGGGGATTATTGGTTGATTATACATGTGTAGTTGTATACATATGTTTGGTGGGATATGTGGAGGTATCATGACGATTATACTCATGTTGGAGGTATTTATGAGGTTTGGGGTTGTTGCATGGATGATGATTATATATATATATCATGTTCATCATTCATTGCATCTGATGACCATTGTCTCCCTTGTGGTGAGAGAGTCATCAGTTGGTTTGGTTTAGCACCGCCCACTCGGCCACTCATGGGTAGTGGTAGTTGGAGCAGTTGCTGCTAGTCCTGTCGTGCCACCCGGTCACGAGGTTTAGTGAGATCCGGCGTTGTGAGCAGTCAGGGACCCTGATGCTATGTAGTTAGATAGCTACTAGCGGACTGTCCGCCTCGACCACTATATAGTGGGCTGGAGGGTAGTACAGTCGTCACAGACCCAAGCCTCTCGGCCATACAGGGGTCGTGGTGTCTGGAGAGGTGGCGGGGGTGACCATGGAGCATGCATACGCAGTTATTATTCTTGCATTTGATGCGCGGTGCATCTGCATTTGCATACATGCCTAGTAGATACTAGTTGCATGTGATTGTCGTTGTTGCACTTGATTGAGATATGGTTGTTGCATTTGGTTGCCATGCTGCATACATGTCATTTATTTTACATGTATATGCAGTCGTACTTATATTGCACAGGTGTCACGGGTATATCTGTTGCAGATCCAGTGAGTTTACTGATCTTTGTACCTTGCGTCGATTCCAGATTGGGTATGTATCTGTCATTATGTTAGTTGTGGTTTGTACAGTTTATGTCAGGTTATTATGTCAGGTATGTTCAGATGCATTGATTATGATAGTATGATCATGTTCTTATTCCCTACTGAGACTGTATACTTGTGATCTCCATGTTTTATGTATAGACCATGCACTATCTTTTCTATTACCCGCTGAGTTACCTATACTCACCACCGCATGTATACATTTATGTTTTCAGGTAGATGGTTGGGGTGTCGCTCGGAGTATCCTGTCTGCCGGGTCCTACGTCACATTCGAAGACTGTGTTCGTTTTCTATTGTATATTCTTTTCTTATTCGTGGCATTGTATTTGTGCTTAGCCATGTGGCTATCTTATTCTTTTGGTGTTGTATTTGTTGTATAAGCCTAGCCGGCTAGCAGTGTGTTGATTGTGTTGTATTGGGCTTTCCGTTTTCGTTTTTCCGCTGTGTTGGTTTTTAGTACAGCCGTGTGGGCTGTTTTATATATAACTGCGTGGTTGTGATTGTTTCATTCCAGCCGTGTGGGCTGTTATTATAACTGCGTGGTTGTGTATATAAATATTCCAGCCGCATGTGGCTGATGTATTTTGCTTGTAGTGATGCTTCAGATTGTCACCGGTACAGGGGAGGTTCTGCCGGATTTTTGTCTGACAGGAACTCCTTTGGGGGCGTGACAATTTAGTGGTATCAGAGCGGGTACGATGCCTGCTTTGTTTTGTTTTGAATTTTCGAGATTTATCTGATACCAATTTAGTGGTATCAGAGCGGGTACGATGCCTGCTTTGTTTTGTTTTGGATTTTCGAGATTTATCTGATACCAATTTTTGGTATCAGAGTAGGTACGATGCCTATTATTCGTGTTTTGGATTTCGTGATTCGGTTTTCTTGATGTGACTTTTCGGGTTTTTGGACCAGGCAGCAGCAGGACATCTCCAGGCCATAGGAGGTATGTTTGCATATTGTTATCATGCATTTCTGTTGGTGTATGTGTTGTTGCTCATATAGTTATGATGTGTGTTAGTGTTCTCTTGTTAGTACTTGCCTATTTATTTGTAGCATGCATTGCATGGGTTGGGTCAATCACTGATCACGGTTGACCTACTGGAGATCAAAGATTACAGTCTCAGGGGAATCTTCATATCATACTACCTGTAGTTTTAGTGTCTACTACTACTAGTGGTTGAGAGTAGAGGCTTATACCGTCTCTGTTACTATTAGCTGGGTAGTGGATGATATTTGTATTACTCATGTTGACTCAGTTAGTAGAGTACCGGTTTACTCCTGTTGATGATTGATTTACTTGGTTGACTTGAGTAGTTAGGATTTGACTTATTACCCTTGTTGACTTGGGTAGTTGTGTATCATTTACCTTAGTTTGATTAGTGGAGGATTGATATACTCTTGTTGGATCATAAAATAGTTGATCGATTTGTTTATGTTGATCGGATCAGTAGGAGATCAACTTACTCTATTATTTGAGATTCCTATCTTTGGGATACCTGTGCTTGGTTAGATATTTTGGGAGATATATTTGAGTACATGACTTGTGTCGTCGTGGAAAGGACTGAATTAGCCGTATACCATTGTCGGTTTAGTCAGTCTATAGAGGATTGATGTATCCTATTCCATGGGGACTTTGACCATGGACTGATTGTACCTGATAGGATGACTTAGAAGGTACATTCGGATAGGATACCTCCACTGATGTGGAAAAGTGTAAAGCTACCTGCTTAACACTTATGAGATACAATCGTCATTGGGGCGTATAACTTGGAGAGTACTTTCGGACATATGATTTGTATTGACATGAGAAAGTTGAAGTTAGCTACTTAACCTTTACGTGATCCGGTACCACGTGAAGGAAGAAGCAGGGAATGCTTTTTGGAAATCAGGTCACCACTTAGTGATTTCCTTGAGGTGTTTGGAGAGAGAGTAGTTCTCTACTTCTTTCGTCAGCACGATGGATTTTAAGGTGATGACTAGTAAACTCATCTAACATTGCTCCATGGGAGATCCTGACTCATAGAGCTGTCGGATGTAGTTAGATATCCTTGATGTACCTAGTGATTTACGACCTGTGATGATACAGAGGTAGGGGTATTAGTTGAGTAATACCTAGGAGTTCTGATCATAATTAGGTATAATTTCATATGATGATCTTTGAGGGGTTGATAGATATTAGGAGATCAGGTGTGAGGATAGACTATCTTTTGATGATCTATTAGTGGATATTTGACTTGATGGTCTATTATTTGGTGTTTGATGTTGTTAGTGACATGGAGTGATATGTCTGTGATATTTAGGGATTTAGTGATTGTAGTTGGCCATTAGTTTACAGACTTGTTGTTGATGATCTTATGGTGGAGTAAGCCTGTGGTACGTACATTATGAGTCCTTGGGGTTACCGTTTAGGCATACCATGTTTAGATGTTTACATAGACTCAGTGTACTTGGTATTCTTAGGGTTTGGATCAATTTTCATTGTCTTTATTGGCGATGTTGTGATCTATTCCCGATCCGAGGTGGATCATGTACACTAGCTTCGCATAGTTCTAGAGATGTTTCGACGGGAACATTTATATGTGAATTTAGTAGTACGTATTGTGATTGTCTTTTACGAGTTTCTGGGACGCATTGTTTTTAGTAGAGAGATATCGGTGGATCCACAAGAGATAGAGGCTGTTATCAGTTGGAAGTAGTTGTAGTCTATACAGGAGACTCGCAGTTTCCTTGATCTGTCTAGATATTAGCGGAGATTATGTGTGTTTTCGAGTCACTTCTTATCTGGGAGGAGTTACTGCAGGAAATACATTGATCGAGATTTGTGATACATTCGGTTGATACCTGATGTATGGAGACTTGGAGCATTCTCTTTGGTGGAACGACATGAAGAAAGACATATCGCGGATTTTGTAGTTTGATGTCTAGTGTGTTGACACGTGGAGGCTGAATGTCAGAGACTAGCAAGATTGTTGCTGTTGACTCAGGTACTAGAGTGGAGTTGGGAGCGTGTTTGACGGATTTTTGTGGTGGGATTATCCAGGACATGAGAGGATATTTTGGTTTGGGTAATCATGGTTGGGTGATGACTTGCTTCCTAGCTATTGATTTATAGGATAGATTCTTTGGATTGAGTAGCATGATTATACTCTAGAGGGATTACCGGACTGGATGATGTATTTCTGAGTATTGTTTTGGATGGAGATCAGTGATTTCACATCATGGTTTTGATGATGGTTACAGCAGACTTTGGATTAGGAGTTTCACTTTAGTATAGATTTCATCTCAGACTGATGGATAGTTTGAGCGCTCTATACAAGTGTTGGAGGATTTATTGATGGGGGAATTTGGATTTTAGAGGTGTTTGATTTATCCGCAGTTGGCTGGATTGCAGTGTGAGAGTAGCAGAAGTAGGGTGAGCTCATAACCACAGAGTCATACTTTAGAGTTGGAGATTTGTTTATGATATTTGGATGGAGTGGTATATGAGAATGTTGATTGGTGGTTACTTTAGATGAGGATCCCTGAGTTGATCAGTAAATTTGGGGACCAAATTTTTATTAGTGGGGGAGAATGTAAGATACCGTAAGATTTAATAATAAATGTTATTGGACGAAAAATCTTATTGGATTTTTCGGGGATTTTTAGAAATTTTTCGGGATTTAAACGGGCTCCGTATGATCCGTTTTGAGAGGATCGATTTCGGGTACAGAGGAGGCCTGTTTGGAACACCATTTAAGTGGGAGTTGATTAAAGAGAAAACTTTGAGTTTAATTAAATAAAACCTAAGTATTTAATTATGCCCTAATTTCTATTCTCTTTTCATTTCCCGATTCCCTCCTCCTCCACGCGATTTCCTTTCTCCCGAGCCCTCTCACGATTTTCCCCTCGCCCGATCGCCGGCCACCGCGAGCTCACCGCCGGCACGACCCTCTCCTCCAGGTGCCTTAGTCGGTTCTCCTCCTTAGGCGTGGGATCTTCCTTCCTCTCCTCTCATTTATCTCCCTCTCGATTTCCTCCGGATGACCCGCCGGCGCTCCTCATCGCCAGGAGAGCCAAATCTTGATGGCTCCGCCATCTCCGCGGATCTCCTCTTAGGGTGCTTGTGCGCGGCTGACTCCGGCTAGGGCACGCGAGGAGAAGGATTGCCTTATTCCCCAGATCGTGGCCCTTTTGGTGCTCCTCATTGATCTGTTCATTGGAGGGCATTACCGATCATCACCAGCTGAGGTGGATTGCACGACATCAGCTGTAGGTGATCGATTGAGGTAAGGAAGTGTCGGGAAGTGCTGTGAATTCAAGGTTTCGATTTCTATGGGTTCCAATTGTGATATCCTTTTGTTTTGGATTAGGGAAAACAGTGGATCAGTATGCTATGGACTTGCCCTGTTTGGTGATTGTTCACTTCTTACCTTCTTGAAGCTGTGAAGGTTTTGGGTAAGCTGGAGTTTCTGTTGAGGTGGGTTTGTACTGTGGATTAGGTTTTCTGCAACTCTTTGCTATATACAATTTAGTTTTGAATTGTTTCTTGGAAGGTTTGGTGTGTGGGTGTTCTGGTGTAGTTCTGGACAGTGGAGTGCTGCACTATTAGGTACTGGATTGGCTGCCATATATTAAGGTAAGAGATGTCCTTCCCGTAGGGTATTTCTATTGGTTTCATTGGCATGTAGCTAAATTTTGGTTTCTAAAGGATGGTAGGGTTTTTGTATTGCTTAGATTTATGAGTATTGTGATGTGGATTGGATGGATTATTGTGGATTAAGGTTTTACTTCTAGAGGTGATTTCATTTCTACATTGGTTTGGATTAGTAGAGATGGATTGTAGAAAGGTAAATCTAAGTTGTATTGGATTGATTTGTGGATTTTAAAAGGATTTGTGATGAGTGTGGATTAGTGTTGGAGCTTGTGATTGATTGTAGTTTGATGATTTGGTTGATAGGTTGATGTGGACTTATGATGGAGATTTGATTTATATGATAAGTTGTTATGAATTGAGATTATTATGTGGTGGATTGGTAATTTAGAGGTGGATATGTGAGTTGGATTCAAGATGTGATGATTGATGCGTTTTGGATTGGTTGATAAATTGTGGATTATGTTTGGTTTAGAAGAGTTGGATTAAGGATGGATTTAATATCGTATTGGATTTGGATCACTAGGTGGAGTTAAACACGATCGTAATTGGTATGTGTTGGAGTGATTGAGGATTGTTTGGAGGATTAATCAGAGATCAACTTTAATTAGAGTGATCCTAATTATGTTAGGGACTTTATTTAGCTATTTAATTCATATGAATTTAGCTAAATAAAACATATATATATTGATTGATGCAGGACTTGGATTCGGGACGAGCGTCTCGACGTGGGATTTCCGGGCACGATCTACGTATTAAGGCGGGTATTTCTTCCTTTACCTCTATGTAGATTTTCTTGTACTTAGTGCATGGTTGTTATCCGATGGATTAGACTGCTTTACCTTATATCATATCTGTTTGTTGACTTCCTGCTAGAGACTTATGCTTGATCTTTGAGGTGTTCCATTTAATTCATATACAGTCTCAACTCTTGATATCTACTCTATGGTGATTACACGTGTAGAGTATGTCCTGTAGGGATTGTCGGGTGGCTGGTATTATCATGCTGATTGGGTATATGATGTGGACTGTACATAGGTGGGTATGTGTAGAGGAGTCATCTGGTTGACCGTGCATTTACATGTGGTGTGTATATCCGTATTTGTTATGTACTTTTGGAGGAGTGTGTTGATTGCACGTCTGTGGTTTATACACGTGTCCGATGTGTTTTTATTGGAGGATACATGTTGATTGTATATGTGGGGTTGTCCATGTATGTCTGATATGTTCATTGGGGATTATTGGTTGATTATACATGTGTAGTTGTATACATATGTTTGGTGGGATATGTGGAGGTATCATGACGATTATACTCATGTTGGAGGTATTTATGAGGTTTGGGGTTGTTGCATGGATGATGATTATATATATATATCATGTTCATCATTCATTGCATCTGATGACCATTGTCTCCCTTGTGGTGAGAGAGTCATCAGTTGGTTTGGTTTAGCACCGCACACTCGGCCACTCATGGGTAGTGGTAGTTGGAGCAGTTGCTGCTAGTCCTGTCGTGCCACCCGGTCACGAGGTTTAGTGAGATCCGGCGTTGTGAGCAGTCAGGGACCCTGATGCTATGTAGTTAGATAGCTACTAGCGGACTGTCCGCCTCGACCACTATATAGTGGGCTGGAGGGTAGTACAGTCGTCACAGACCCAAGCCTCTCGGCCATACAGGGGTCGTGGTGTTCGGAGAGGTGGCGGGGGTGACCATGGAGCATGCATACGCAGTTATTATTCTTGCATTTGATGCGCGGTGCATCTGCATTTGCATACATGCCTAGTAGATACTAGTTGCATGTGATTGTCGTTGTTGCACTTGATTGAGATATGGTTGTTGCATTTGGTTGCCATGCTGCATACATGTCATTTATTTTACATGTATATGCAGTCGTATTTATATTGCACAGGTGTCACGGGTATATCTGTTGCAGATCCGGTGAGTTTACTGATCATTGTACCATGTGTCGATTCCAGATTGGGTATGTATCTGTCATTATGTTAGTTGTGGTTTGTACAGTTTATGTCAGGTTATTATGTCGGGTATGTTCAGATGCATTGATTATGATAGTATGATCATGTTCTTATTCCCTACTGAGACTGTATACTTGTGATCTCCATGTTTTATGTATAGACCATGCACTATCTTTTCTATTACCCGCTGAGTTACCTATACTCACCACCGCATGTATACATTTATGTTTTCAGGTAGATGGTTGGGGTGTCGCTCGGAGTATCCTGTCTGCCGGGTCCTACGTCACATTCGAAGACTGTGTTCGTTTTCTATTGTATATTCTTTTCTTATTCGTGGCATTGTATTTGTGCTTAGCCATGTGGCTATCTTATTCTTTTGGTGTTGTATTTGTTGTATAAGCCTAGCCGGCTAGCAGTGTGTTGATTGTGTTGTATTGGGCTTTCCGTTTTCGTTTTTCCGCTGTGTTGGTTTTTAGTACAGCCGTGTGTGCTGTTTTATATATAACTGCGTGGTTGTGATTGTTTCATTCCAGCCGTGTGGGCTGTTATTATAACTGCGTGGTTGTGTATATAAATATTCCAGCCGCATGTGGCTGATGTATTTTGCTTGTAGTGATGCTTCAGATTGTCACCGGTACAGGGGAGGTTCTGCCGGATTTTTGTCTGACAGGAACTCCTTTGGGGGCGTGACAAGTGCCCTTCTATCCTTGACATCTAGATTGATCAATATGAGGCATAGACCGTGTCATCCTCTAATCAATCTAAATCTTGAATCCTAAGTAGACTCACTCAATCAAATGAGCTCAACATCTCATATTGACTCATTTGGGCATGGCCATGCAATTAGTGGTCTCACTCTATCAAGAATAATGATGTCACTCCTGTCATATAGGAGGGATAGATCCCATCTACATCATTCACATCCCTCCGCATAATTTGTTACATACCCAGTAATCGCCTTTATAGTGCACCTAGTTACGGGTGACGTTTGACGAAGCTAAAGTATGTAACTCCTTATGTAGGGAACCATGGTGACTTCAAGTCCAAGGACTAATAGTCATACTAATAGCCACATGAGAAAGTATATGACACTCATATAACGATCCATGATACTTTCTCATGGCGGGTCATTCAGTATACATTCTCCAATGCATACCCATGTGTCAACTTGATATCTCCATATCCATGACTTGTGAGATCAAGTCATCGAGTTGACTTACATGCTAGTCTTGTCGCATTAACATTGTCCCTGAATGTTAATACTTGACTAGGAATGATTAAGAGTAGTGTTCCCTATATCATCTCACTATCGATTCAACCAATCGATTGATATAGGTAAGAACATTTTACTCAAGGACGCTATTATACTTAGTTATTTGGCACCAATACAAGTAAGCATAATAACCATAAACAAATGCCTTTATATATACATTAGAATATGATACAACGAGTCCATACAACAATCATCAAATGATTGGCTCTAGGGCTCTAACTAACATCAAATACAATATAGCCCATTAAATCTGCTCCTGAGTTCGAAACCAATCCCCCAGAAATCTAAAAATGTACAACTCACTCCACAATTAACATCCCAACAAGCATTTAAACAAATAGTTATCCGACAAAAAGCTCACAACATCAACAGTAGTGAGGAAATCGACGTTTAACCCATTCACAACCAAACAAATGTTGGTGCAGTAAGCATCCGACGATCGAACCTCAGTTTTGATAATGGCAAAGGGATTCAAAGTTAAGATTCCTTGTTATCTAACGTGGTTAAATAAGGTTTCAGGAAAGTCCTAACTACGGTTAGGCAAGGGAAAATCCTAAGGGGGGGTAACCTTAGGTACTAGGGGGCGGTAACCCTAGGTGAAGGAAAATCCTAAGGGGGGGCAACCTTAGGTCCTAGGGGGCGGTAATCCTAGGTGGAGGAAAACCCTAAGGGGCGGCAACCTTAGGTCCTAGGGGGCGGTAACCCTAGGTGGAGGAAACCCCTAAGGGGCGGCAACCTTAGGTCCTAGGGGGTGGTAACCCTAGGTGGAGAAAAACCCTAGGGGGCGGTAACCCTAGGTCCTAGGGGTGGTAACCCTAGGCGGAAAGTCCAATCGGTCTGGAGGACCGGACTGACAACAGGTAAATCTCCTGAGTGGAGTAGGTGAGGACGCGTTCCCCGTAGAGGGAACAGTAGGCGTCGGGTCGACCTAGGGTTTCCGGTTGGAAATCCGAAGTCAGACTCGGACAGTCCAGAGACTGTCATAAACATTCTTTTATTATTCATACTGTTATTTTGTGCTAATTTTGTGTTGCAGGATATTGTTTGGGACTAACAAGTCTTGCAGGTACAAAATAAGGTAGTTTTCCCTCGGATGAACAGTGTCCGAGGCGCCTCCATGGAGCTTGGAGGCGCCTCGGGTGCAAAGGATGAGCTGGCTGCGAAGCACCATTGGAGGCGCCTTGAAGAAGGCAGAAGGCGCCTTGAGTGAGGTTTAAGGCGCCTTGAATGGATGAAGTTCGACCAGATCAGATTTGATCCACGCGGAAGACCAGGCAGCATGGAGGCACCTTGAACAGCCTTCAAGGCGCCTTGAACACCCTTTATAAGGGAGTTTCGACCAGCACTTCAGTACAACGAATATCAAGTGATCTCTCATCAACGTGCTGCTCCAAAAGACACTCCGAAGTGCTGCTACAAGTGCCCGACGACCCGAAGCTCAGATTTAGCATTTCTTGTTGTCGGTATAATATTTATAGCTTTTAATTGTACTCATAATTGTAATCTTTTCACGAGCTTATAGTTGTTGCCCACCGGAAGCGATCAAGGATCGCGGGCCTTCGAGTAGGAGTCGTCACAGGCTCCGAACGAAGTAAATCTCTGTGTCCTTATGTTTGTGTTTGTTTGTTTTTAATTCCGCTGCTTTAATTACTCTAACGCTGTTTTCGATTCCGATACGTACAAAATAGCCACGAGCGCTATTCACCCCCCCCCTCTAGCGCGTCTCGATACAACAATTGGTATCAGAGCGGGATCGCTTTGAACTGGTGCAACCACCATTCAAGCATTTTTCGTGGCTTTGTCATTCCGATACGCCTTTCGTTTTTTTTCCCTCCAAAACTATTTTCAAAAAATCCATTTTCATCTTTTCACCATTGATTGGAATTAGTGAAATATCGTGTTTTCAAAAATTTATAGTAATATTTTTTATAATATTTTAATAATATTTTAATAATATTTTATTATTTTCTCTCGAACTTCCTGAATTACTATTTTTATTTCTCTCCCGCACTACTAATCCAAGACTAAGTCTTGGAACAAGTTTTATTGTGTTTATTTTGCGAGATTCCTTCTAATGGCCTACGAAGATGGGTACAACTCCACATGCCTACCACTGCTGTCTGACGAGAACCTCAGATACTGGAAAGACCAGGTGGAGCATCAATTAAAGACCGAAGCAGAAATATGGACCATAGTCCATATTGGATTCACTCTTCCCACTAAAGAAGGTGTACCCATCACCTGTGACAAGTGGGATGCACAAACAATAAGGACATTCGAATGTAAAAGCAACTTACATTCTCCTATGCGGACTAATAAATTCAGATCTTGATCGAGTTGGAAAGTTCAACAATGCTAAGGAGCTTTGGGAGAAAGTGCTCAAGCTTTATGAGATCCCTTCAGAGTTAGAAGATCGAATAGAACCTGAGTCCGAATTTGAAATTGAATCCTCAGAGTCAACCTTCGAACCAGACTCAGAAGAATCAGAGCAAACCGATATCATTGCACTGATGGCCAAAGACGAGATATCTGAATCTGAGTCAGAATTTGAAATGGCAACAGTCAAGGGGGAGGATCCTATCACGGATCTAAAAGGTAAAATTGTAAATTCAAATTGTAAATCTCTCATAATTTGTTTTAAGTGTAGGGAGAGAGGGCACTATAGAAACGAATGCCCCACTCGTAAGACTCGACCGGCACAATCGGAGGAGAAGGAGAAAATGATCAGGAGAGGGAAGAAATACATCAAATGCTCCAAATGCAAACTAATAGGTCACTGCAAAAGACAATGCCCAGAAAGAAGACCCAAGAATCCAGAGGGAGAAATCAAGGTTAGTACATTTACATTATATGAAAATCCAGTTTTTGCAACACATGATCGCACTAGCTTAACTAATCCTGCTTGCTCTAGTATAGATTTCTCTTCAAAATTAGATATGCATGCTAATAATGTAATGAACAAAATTAATTCAAATAAAAATAAGAAATTAACTCTTAGAAAAATAGAAATACAAAATAATATTTTAAAAGATAAAGTTGATAAATTAGAGAAGATTGTTAATAATTTAGTCAAATCACGAAATCTAGACTTGGGTTATAAATCTAAAGTAAAACTTAAACAGTACAAACCAAGTTATAATCAAGTACCTTTTATTTACTTAACTTAATAAAATGTAAATCAATAACATAGGAGGAGGCTCCAGAATAGCTGGCACCTCCGAAATTAATCCACCCGATAAGGGTAAATAAGAGTAGATTACCCGGCAGGGTAATTAAAGTTAGATTAAAACGGGCTAGGTTTAACTTGACCCACAGTACTGGTGAAATTTTTGGATGATAGTACGTTAGGGAAACTTGGGCATCGCATGTCTAGGAAGATATGGCTTCGACCTGGTGCATTTGGCCAAGTGGAACTGACCGAAACTACCATTAAATGGATCCTAACTAGTTAGACCAAAGTTTAGTATTAAGTTTAATGGGTAGGACTATTTGGGAAACCTCGAAGGCATGGTTACTTTAATGAGTTCCTTGTGACTCACCATAGCCCAGAAGTTTATCCAAAGAATGCTTACTTGTTGAACCCAAAGCTAAACCTGAATCTAACACAAAGTTAAACCAAACCCTTAAATTGAACCTCAATTCATCTCACAAAAATTATAGGATTTCCTGATTGAAAATTTAGATGGGTGAGATGACTAAGGAAATTAAAAAAAAAAAATCAAACTGATAGTTATTCAAAAAAAATTTTAAAAAAAATCTAAAACTTAATTTCAAAATCTCTCTAAAACTTAATTTCAAAATCTTTTTAAAAAACTTAATCTTTTCAAAACTTAATTTCAAAATCTTTTTAAAAAACTTAATCTTTTCAAAACTTAATTTCAAAATTCTTTTAAAATTTATTTGAAAATTCTTTTCAAAATCATTTCAAAACTTAATTTTAAAATTATTTTAAAATTTATTTGAAAAATATTTTCAAAATCATTTAAAAATATTTTTAAATTTAATTTCAAAATTATTTGAAAAATCTTTCAAAATCAGTTTAAAAAATCTTTTAAAACTTAATTATTTGAAGAATCTTGTAAAAATCTTTTAAAACTTAAAAGTTATTTGTAAAATCATTAGAAAAATGATCATTTCAAAATCATTTGAAAAATCCCTTGAAAAATTAATTTTAAAATTATTTCAAAACTACTTAAAAAATTATTTTAAAAATCATTTGTAATATCCTCTGAAAAATTAATTTCAAAACCCTTTTCAGAAGTTATTAAATTCTTTGAAATTCTAAACTCAATTAATTTTTAAATCTTCAAAATAATGGTCACTTATTTGGAATTCTAATGATATTTTCAATGTTGTAAATTAAAGTAAAACTCCATCTCACACTCACTCATATGTTAAACATGCTTGTTAATCTAGAATGACTGAGATGAAAAATTAGGAAAATAATTTTTTAACCTCTCATGCTTGAACTCCTGAACTCAAAAATTTATTAAGGCATTAATTAAGGGGGAGTGATTTTGAGTCGGTTTTAAAATTAGTTTTTCTTTAAAAATTTTAACTTGACCTTAAATTAAAAACTATTTTTGGCATATCTTCGAAAATTCAAGCTATTTTTAACTTAGCTTTAAAATTAAAATTATTTATGACCTGACTTTTAAATTACAACTCCTGTATAAGCTAAATGTTTTCAAAGCTGAGTACTTAATTAAGTTTTCTCTAACTAAACTTAGTTAAATTATTTTCTAAACTTAGCTACTTGGCAAGATATTTTCTCAACGCAATCATTTTTACGCTGAAAACATAGCTAAGTATTTTCAAATATAGCTAAATATTTTTTTTAAAAAAAAACATTTAGCTAAGTACTTTTTAAAGTGTTTAAAACAAAAAAAAAAAGAAATTTAGCTAAGTATCTCTCAAAGCAATTGTTTTCAAATGCTAAGTTCTATTGAAAATGCTAAGTATTTTCCAAAGCATTCTCAAAATTTCATCAAAACAATTTATTTTTTTAAAAAAACTAAATCTTTTTGAAATCACAAAAATTTGCTAAGTCAAAATAACTTTATCTCAGCTAAAAGTATCTCTCAAATTAAACGAAGAATTTTGCTTTCAAAATTATGATTTCGCCTATCTAAAAGTCTTACCAGAAAAACTAAGTGTTTATCAAAAGTAAATTAAAAGATTGGAAGATAAGATTGAAAATTATCTTTGAAAGTTAAGCTAAGGCCCAGATTTTCTTCACTCTCTTGGGTATTTTGATATATGGCAAAGGGGGAGAGTAGGAAGAAATTCAAAGAATATTATAAATTAAAATTAAAACAAAAATTTTGTTGTGAATGTGCCTATGCTTTATTTATGCCTGTGCTTATTTATGCGTATCTTTATTTCATTTTTACTTAACTTTGAATTTCGGTTGTCATAATCAAAAAGGGGGAGATTGTTGGTGTAGTAAGCATCCGACGATCGAACCTCAGTTTTGATAATGGCAAAGGGATTCAAAGTTAAGATTCTTTGTTATCTAACGTGGTTAAATAAGGTTTCAGGAAAGTCCTAACTACGGTTAGGCAAGGGAAAATCCTAACGGGGGGGAGGGTAACCTTAGGTCCTAGGGGGCGGTAACCCTAGGTGAAGGAAAATCCTAAGGGGGGGTAACCTTAGGTCCTAGGGGGCGGTAACCCTAAGTGGAGGAAAACCCTAAGGGGCGGCAACCTTAGGTCCTAGGTGTTGGTGCAACCTTAGGTCAAGGTTGACCTGGTTGACCAAACTCGAGTTGACTTGACTCGAGTTGTGATTTGATGTTTGACGAGTTATGTTTGACAATTTGTATCTTGATTTTTTACAAGGATACAAGCTTGGGAGATTGTGGATGCAACCCGTGGTCAAGGTTGACCTGGTTGACCCGAGGTGAGTTGACCTGACTCGGAAAAGTCCAAGCAGGGAGTTTGGCACGGGAAAAGTCCAAGCAGGGAGTTTGGCATGGTGAAAAGTCCAAGCAGGGAGCTTGGCACGAGAAAAGTCCAAGTATGGAGACTTGGCACGGAGAAGTCCAAGTATGGAAGCTTGGCACATGGGAAGTCGGAGAGGGCTTGGTAGCTCGTTCTCCGGACTGTGGTCAGAGAGGGCTCGGCAGCTCGTTCTCTGGACCGGATGTGGAAAGTCCCGGTGAGTGAAGGCAGGCAGACGGATAAGTCCTGGTGAGTGAAGCCAGGTAGACGGATAAGTCCTGGTGAGTGAAGCCAGGCAGTGGGAAAGTCCTGGTGAGTGAAGCCAGGCAGTTGTGAAAACCCTAGTGAGTGAAGCTAGGTGAAAGTCCTGGTGAGTGAAGCCAGGCAGTGGGAAAGTCCTGGTGAGTGAAGCCAGGCAATTGGAAAGTCCTGGTGAGTGAAGCCGGGCAGATTGGAAATCCTGGTGAGTGAAGCCAGGTGAAAACCCTAGTGAGAGAAGCTAGGTGAAAGTCCTAGTGAGTGAAGCCGGGCAAGGGAAAATCCATATGGATCAAGGGTGATCGGACATCTGGTGTTGAGAAGGTCAAGTAGGTCAAGGGAGTAACCGGATACTTGACACGAAGAGAAAATTCCAAGTGGGTCAAAGGGATTGACCGGACACTTGGTGGGGAGTCTTAGCAGGTCAAGGGAGTGACCGGATGCTAAGCATGATGTACCAATAGGTCAAGGTTGACCGGATGTTGGTTTGGAAGATTTGGGACTTGGTTTGGGCAAAAACCAAGCTCTGGATCGATCAGTGGATCGATCCAGTGATACACTGGTATCTGGATCGGTCTGGTGACCGATCAGTAACCAAACAGTAGCCTACAGAGTGTTATCTGATCGGTCTGCAGACCGATCAGGAAACAACCATCAGAAGGCAAGAAGTTCGGGAGAAAAGCATGTTGATCGGTCCCTGGACCGATCAGAGGAAGCTCTGATCGGTCCCCAGGACCGATCAGGGTCTTCCTGGACCGATCAGGAGATGTTTTGATCGGTCCAGCCCTAGCCGTTGGGTCACAACAGCTAGTCTTCTGTTTTCTGTTCTTCGCAGGTGAGTGCAGGTTATAAAAGGAGTTCAAGGGCTACAGTGGCACTGCTCTCTTCTTCTTCCTCCTCTGAACTGAGCTGTGTTTCTTCTGAAAGCGGTGCTCTTGAGCTTTGCTGAGCTCCGAAGCTTCGGGGGAGTTTCTTTGACTGAGTTGCTTGTTGGCATTCCTCCGTGAAGTTGGTGCTTCATCCGGGACTTCAGTCGACGAGAAAGCAAGCGAGTATTTGTACATTCATTGTGTATTTTGTTCTTGCTCTTCTTTGTATTTCCATATTGCTGTTGCAAGCTATTGTGGTGAGGTTTCTCCACCCATAAGGAGTTTACATTAGCTGGTTTTCCGGGGACTCATCCACCGACGGATTGATAGGCTTCGTCCACCTTACGGACACGCCGAGGAGTAGGAGTATCATCTCCGAACCTTGTTACATCTTCGTGTTGAGGTTTGCTTCTCCTTTTTCGTTTCTATTCGTTTTATTTCCGCTGCGCTAACCCTAATCGTAGGAAGAAACGAAGAATTTGGGGCGGCTATTCACACCCCCCTCTCTAGCCGCGATCATCGATCCTAACAAGTGGTATCAGAGCGAGGTCGCTCTTCGTTGGATCAACACCCGGGGGAGCACGAGCTAGAGAATGGATCTATTTGGAGAAGATGTCACGATCCCGCCCTTCTACGATCGCGACGACTTCGCGTTTTGGAAGGTAAGAATGAAATATTTTCTTATGACTAATCTTGAGAATTGGAGTTGTGTCCAAGTAGGTTTTACTCCTCCATTGGATAAAGAAGGAGAACTTTTGGAGAAGAAGAAGTGGACGAAGGAGCAAATCCACCAATCAACCATCAATGATGAGGTAACGAAAATCATTGAATTTTCTTTACCTAATGATGTTTTGTGTAGGATAGGTGGATATAACGATGCCAAGGAGTTGTGGAACAACTTGGCAAAGTTCCATGAGGGGAACTCCACTTCAAGCCATGAAGAGGAGTCAAGTGAGCCAAGGAGTTCACTTCATGGAGGAATGGATTTAGAAGTTGAGGGCCACTCAACATCTAAAGAAGAAGAGGAGGAGAGTTCTTCTTCAAGTTCGGAGCAAGAAGAAGAAGCTTCTACCTCCGGAAGGGATGAAGAAGAAAGTCTTCATCCATCCTCAACCCTAGGTAACTCAAGCATTTCAATTTCAAATAAATTACACATATTATGCTTTGAGTGTAGGGAATTTGGACATTACAAGAGTAAATGTCCAAAGAGGGTTAGAAAGACTCCACCGGCGCCAAAGATCAAGGACGCCGGAGTCCCGATACGCAAGAGCAAGGAGCACGTGGTGTGCTTCCAATGCAAGCGAAGGGGACATTATCGGAGCCAATGTCCGAGGGGGAGGCAACCTCACAAGGACAAGAAGACGAGCACATCGATAGGGGGAGCTAAGGCAAACCCTAAGGTAACCTCTAAGGCTCATTTTTGCAATTCAAATAGAACACATGCTAGTAGCCTTATTGCTATTGTTAATAATGGTAAGTATGATAATATTAGAAATCAATACACATGCTTAGGTGCCAAACATGTGAGCCTAGATAAGGATAACACTAGGAAAGCCAACCCTAGAATTAACCCATCTAAGGCTAAGGAAAATCTAGGTAGAAATCCCAAAACAACTAGACACATGCCTAGGAATACCTCAAAGAAAAATGAAAAATTAAAAATGGAGGTATTAGAGAAGGAGAATCAAGTCTTGAGGTCAAGACTTGATACTTTGGAAAAGGCTCTTAAGAACTTGGAGAAGTTATCTCTAGGGTTTAAGGGTCAAAAACCAATATCCAAGGACAAGAAAGGTTTGGGTCACAAACCTAACTCCCAAGTGGTCAAGCCCACTTATCACAATGTTCCATTCGATTATGGAACAAAATCTAGGGCTAGGAAGACCATCACCAAGGTCACAAGGGGAGTCACCCCTAGAGTTGATCTTGATGAGTCCCAAATGACCAAGGCTTCAAAGCCTAGGAGGGTCATTAGAAGGGTTGCTAGGGAAGTCATCCCTAGTGAATACTTAGTGAACCCAATGAGCTCCAATAGGTATTGGGTTCCTAGGAGCGTGATTCCATCACGCTAGATGAGTTAGGGTGTGCCAACCTTACTTGAATAGGTAGTTAACCTAATCATGGCAAAAGGTGGCACTTTAGGAATTTTCAAGGTGCAATCAAGCCTTGAAAATGAAATGGAAAATTATTCCTAAGGTGATTAGAATGTGCCAACTACATTTGAGGAGTTCTCTTAGGTCAATCTAATTGGCACATAGTGATCCAAAAATCTTTGGGATATGATTTTAAGTCGATTACACTTAGGAATATAGAATTTATGGCAAAATGATTAAAACTATCAAAAATGGCAATTAAGCCTAGAATTAGGTATCTTCTATACCTTTACATGTTATTTGCCATATATTGTTTGCCATATGCCATGTCATGACATCATATTTATTTTATGATCATTTGAAATGTCATGATAATGCTTAGGTTATTTATATGTCATGCTTTATTAAGTTTCATACTTTATGCCATGACATCATGACATTGGCACATGTTATTATGTATGATATCATTTTATGCCATGTCATCTTCTCTTGCATTTATAATCAATGAAATTGATTTAAGGTTAAAAACATAATTTGATATGGAGATCAAATTGATGTTTAGAAAATGCATGAGACCTTAGCCTAAGATAACCTAAACCCATATCTCACATCAAAATTGACTTGGATGTGTTTGATACACCTTAGATGTGTGTGAGATATTAGGATGATGAGTTAGGATCAAGGTGCATGGTTCTTGTACCTAGATGAGCCTAATTCAAAATGGGGGATCATAGGGAAAGCTTATGTACAAGTCATGTACATTTAGCCCAAAGATTGTGGTCCTAAATTAAATGGTTTAAAATCATTTCAAAATTGATTTGAAAAACCTTGATGAAGCTTTTCTAGTGATAGCATTCATCATTGAGCAAAGTGATACAAAGATGAGTTAACTTTGAGCTATTTCAAAGACTTTTGAACTTTGTATCAAGATTTGAAAATGGAACTTATTTTCATAGAAAACTATTTTTCCATGATAGTGTATGTTATGAGGAATGTATCCTTAAAATTTCAAAAATTTTGGAATTTTCTGTAATTTCCTAGAGGTTTCTGAATTTCGGGAGAAGAAAAATTCAGAAATCAGAAATCAGAGTTGTGGACCGATCAGAGGGGATTTTGATCGGTCCAGGGGTGCCTGGATCGGTCACCGTGACCGATCCAGGGAATCCCTGATCGGTCTGGTGACCGATCAGGGCGTGCCAAGTTGCTGAAATTCGACTGGTTGTCTGAAATTTCAGCTCGGGAAGTGGTGTTTTCGGTTTCTAAAGGTTTGGAACTCTCCAAGACATTGTTGGTGCAATGGTCAAGGGGGAGTTGACCTTTAGGGGGAGTTTTACCTATTAGTCAAGGGGAGTTGACTTTTAGGGGGAGTTTTTACTCCTAAAAGACTTAAGTGATATGATATTATCACTAAGTTAATTGTTGACTCTAGTGTCAAGGGGGAAATTAAGAGTTTCAATGAAAGGTATGGGACTTTCATTAGGAAGAAACTCTTGACCTTGATTCACTCTTTTTGATGTGTGTCAAAAAGGGGGAGAGTGTAGGTTTGGGGAGAATGTTCAAGGAAGAACATTGGAAAACCTAAGTTAGGTTATCGGGTTAGCCTAACTTGATTATGGGTTTGACTATGAGTTTTGTCAAACATCAAAAAGGGGGAGATTGTTGGTGCAACCTTAGGTCAAGGTTGACCTGATTGACCAGACTCGAGTTGACTTGACTCGAGTTGTGTTTTGATGTTTGACGAGTTATGTTTGACAATTTGTATCTTGATGTTTTACAAGGATACAAGCTTGGGAGATTGTGGGTGCAACCCGTGGTCAAGGTTGACCTGGTTGACCCGAGGTGAGTTGACCTGACTCGGAAAAGTCCAAGCAGGGAGCTTGGCACGGGAAAAGTCCAAGCAGGGAGTTTGGCATGGTGAAAAGTCCAAGCAGGTAGCTTGGCACGGGAAGAGTCCAAGTATGGAGACTTGGCACGGAGAAGTCCAAGTATGGAAGCTTGGCACATGGGAAGTCAGAGAGGGCTCGGTAGCTCGTTCTCCGGACTGTGGTCAGAGAGGGCTCGGGAGCTCATTCTCTGGACCGGATGTGGAAAGTCCTGGTGAGTGAAGCCAGGCAGACGGATAAGTCCTGGTGAGTGAAGCCAGGCAGTGGGAAAGTCCAGTGAGTGAAGAGGCGGTTGTGAAAACCCTAGTGAGTGAAGCTAGGTGAAAGTCCGGTGAGTGAAGCCGAGTGGGAAAGTCTGGTGAGTGAAGCCGGGCAATTGGAAAGTCCGGTGAGTGAAGCCAGGCGATTGGAAATCTGGTGAGTGAAGCCGGAAAACCCTAGTGGTGAAGGTAGGTGAAAGTCCCGTGAGTGAAGCGGGCAGGAAAATCCGGATGGATCAAGGGTGATCGGACATCCGGTGTTGAGAAGGTCAAGTAGGTCAAGGATACTTGACACGAAGAGAAAAGTCCAAGTGGGTCAAAGGGATTGACCGCACACAGGGTGGGGAGTCTTAGCAGGTCAAGGGAGTGACCGGATGCTAAGCATGATGTACCAACAGGTCAAGGTTGACCGGATGTTGGTTTGGAAGGTTTGGGACTTGGTTTGGGCAAAAACCAAGCTCTGGATCGATCAGTGGATCGATCCAGTGATACACTGGTATCTGGATCGGTCTGGTGACCGATCAGTAACCAAACAGTAGCCTACTAAGTGTTATCTGATCGGTCTGCAGACCGATCAGGAAACAACGATCAGAAGGCAAGAAGTTCGGGAGAAAAGCATGCTGATCGGTCCCTGGACCGATCAGAGGAAGCTCTGATCGGTCCCCAGGACCAATCATGGTCTTCCTGGACCGATCAGGAGATGTTCTGATCGGTCCAGCCATAGCCGTTGGCTCACAACGGCTAGTCTTCTGTCTTCTGTTCTTCGCAGGTGAGTTCAGGTTATAAAAGGAGTTCAAGGGCTACAGTGGCACTGCTCTCTTCTTCTTCCTCCTCTGAACTGAGCTGCGTTTCTTCTGAAAACGGTGCTCTTGAGCTTTGCTGAGCTCCGAAGCTTCGGGGGAGTTTCTTTGACTGAGTTGCTTGTTGGCATTCGTCCGTGAAGTTGGTGCTTCATCCGGGACTTCAGTCGACGAGAAGGCAAGCGAGTATTTGTACATTCATTGTGTATTTTGTTCTTGCTCTTCTTTGTATTTCCATATTGCTGTTGGAAGCTATTGTGGCGAGGTTTCTCCACCCATAAGGAGTTTACATTAGCCGGTTTTCCAGGGACTCATCCACCGACGGATTGATAGGCTTCGTCCACCTTACGAACACGCCGAGGAGTAGGAGTATCTTCTCCGAACCTCGTTACATCTTCGTGTTGAGGTTTGCTTCTCCTTTTTCATTTCTATTCGTTTTATTTCCGCTGCGCTAACCCTAATCGTAGGAAGAAACGAAGAATTTGGGGCGGCTATTCACACCCCCCCTCTCTAGCCGCGATCATCGATCCTAACACTAGGGGGCGATAACCCTAGGTGGAGGAAAACCCTAAGGGGCGGCAACCTTAGGTCCTTGGGGGTGGTAACCCTAGGTGGAGAAAAACCCTAGGGGGCGGTAACCCTAGGTCCTAGGGGGTGGTAACCCTAGGCGGAAAGTCCAGTCGGTCTGGAGGACCGGACTGCCAACAGGTAAATCTCCTGAGTGGAGTAGGTGAGGACACGTTCCCCGTAGAGGGAACAGTAGGCGTCGGGTCGACCTAGGGTTTCCGGTTGGAAATCCGAAGTAAGTCCCGGACAGTCCGGAGACTGTCATAAACATTCTTTTATTATTCATACTGTTATTTTGTGCTAATTTTGTGTTGCAGGATATTGTTTGGGACTAACAAGTCTTGCAGGTACAAAATAAGGTAGTTTTCCCTCGGATGAACAGTGTCCGAGGCGCCTCCATGGAGCTTGGAGGGAGCTGGCTGTGAAGCACCATTGGAGGCGCCTTGAAGAAGGCAGAAGGCGCCTTGGAAGGCGCCTTGAGTGAGGTTTAAGGCGCCTTGAATGGATGAAGTTCGACCAGATCAGATTTGATCAATGCGGAAGACCAGGCAGCATGGAGGCGCCTTGAACAACCTTCAAGGCGCCTTGAACACCCTTTATAAGGGGGTTTCGACCAGCACTTCAGTACAACGAATATCAAGTGATCTCTCATCAACGTGCTGCTCCAAAAGACACTCCGAAGTGGTGCTGCAAGTGCCCGACAACCCGAAGCTTCAGATTTAGCATTTCTTGTTGTCGGTATAATACTTATAGCTTTTAATTGTACTCATAATTGTAATCTTTTAACGAGCTTATAGTTGTTGCCCTCCGGAAGCGATCAAGGATCGCGGGCCTTCGAGTAGGAGTCGTCATAGGCTCCAAACGAAGTAAATCTCTGTGTCCTTCTGTTTGTGTTTGTTTGTTTTTAATTCCACTGCTTTAATTACTCTAACGTTGTTTTCGATTCCGATACGTACAAAATAGCCACGAGCGCTATTCACCCCCCTCTAGCGCGTCTCGATCCAACAACAAATACCGCATGAAACATGAATAGATCAATTCACGAACAACGAGCACCGTCACAATCAGAATGCACCAGCAAAAATCTAGAACCAAGCAAAACAAGCAAGATTTTCGATAAAATCTCAAAACGAATCAAAACGCTATGGAAAGAAAACCATTCGGAGAGATTTCACACAGAATCTCACAGAAATCACCATTCCAAAGCAAATAACCCGAAGGGGAACTTTCTTCGAATCAGACGCGACACCGAAATCTCAAGTTAACTTAAGAACTTCACCCGATAAAATGAATCGCAACCCTTATCATTAGACAGACCTCAACTAACCGGACTTCAACATTTTCCTCGATTTCTATCAATACCTCACAGATCGTCCAATTAACTTAGGGATTGAACTTGCTAAGACAACCAAAAACCTTACAATTCAAACAAAGAAAACCTCCAATGAAACCTCAACCAAACTAGGCTCTACCGCATGAAAACCTAGCGCAAAAACATTTCACAGATCTCAATACCTGATAGAAACGTTCAAACTCACCTAAATACCAATCTCCATACCTCATGGATCTCATACATTCATAGGGAAATGAACTTGCCTTCCTTTCCCTGGGTCGCCTTCCTCGCCTTAGCGTAGTAGCGTCGCCGATGTGATGGTCTCCTCGCCCGCTCACCATTTCCCGCAAGCTCGCTGACGTGAGGAGCTGCTCTACCAGAGTCCCAATCCACGCTGGAGAGTTCTGTCGCAAATCCCGTGCGAAGCGTGGAGTCGGCGAATTTGAGGAAGAGTGCGTGAGAAACAGTTAAGGCTAAATACCTAGGTCAATTAAATTCTAATGTTAGGTAATTGACTTCAATCAACTCCTAACTTAATTGGGTATTCCTAAACAGACTTTCTCATACCCAATTATACTCATTAAAACCTAAAATAATTCCCTAAAAATTTCAGTAAACTCTATAAATTCATATCAATTTAATTCTTGATAAATCATCCATGAAAATATTTCTATTTTTCCTTAAAATAATCTATTTAGATTAGATTTTAATTATTTACACCTTTATTCTTATTTTTTTTTATCTAATAACCTTATGTATTTATTTTATACTCCTCCAAGCCATACAAAGGTTATAATTTACCTCGCCAAGTCTTTTTTTTTTATAACTTTTATGCATATTTAGGTCATGCAATTTATTTAAGTTCGGATATACTATAACCTATTTGATTAAACATAATTAAAGGTAGCCACTTAACGCAAACTCTATTCTAACTTACCCGAATTAATTAAATAATTTCTTTTATTTAAAACAATTACTTTAGGACATAACAATAAAACATTCATTTTGAGAAATTGTCTTTATGTATGAAGTTTGAGAAAGAACTTGTTTCAGTTTCTAAACTCTTTATGGATGGATATTCTGTTTCTTTTGATGACAAAGTAGTTGTCAAAAAAAATAGGGAAGTTATGTGTTCTGGTACATTGGTTGGTAATTTGTATACTCTAAATCCAATAACTCCCATGATACAACAAATGGAAATTAATAACATATCTTCTAATTCTAATAAGAGAAAATAACTTTCAAAAATGAACCAAACATATCTTTGGCATCTAAGGCTAGGTCATATTAACTTAAGTAGGATTTAAAGGTTAATAGCTGATGGACCTTTGGGTTTATTGGTGGTGGGAAATTTTCCAACCTGCGAATCTTGCTTGGAAGAAAAAATGACCAAGAGACCTTTTAAGGCCAAGGGGTATAGAGCCAAAGATGTGTTATAATTGGTTCATTCTGATTTGTGTAGACCTATGATTATCCAGGCAAGAGGTGGTTTCGAATATTTTGTCTCTTTTATAGATGACTATTCGAGATACAGGCACATTTACTTGATGCGCCGCAAGTCTGAGTGCTTTGATAAGTTCAAAGAGTACAAAGCTAATGTGGAGAAACGTCATGGCAAAAGTATCAAAATACTACGGTCTGATCGTGGTGGCGAGTACCTCTTAGGAGAGTTTAGGAGTTACTTATCAGAGGTCGGGATTCAATCCCAACTGTCTGCACCTAGTATATCATAACAGAATGTTGTGACAGAATGAAGAAATATGACTCTTATGGAAATGGTTAGATAAATGATGAGTTATTCAGAATTACCAAATTCATTTTGGAATATGCTCTGGAAACGGGAGTGTACATTCTGAACTTGGTACCTTCTAAGTCAATACCCTCTACTCCCACAGAATTGTGGAATGAGCCTAAGCCTAATCTGAAGTATATTTGGATTTGGGGTAATCTAACACATGTGCTAAAGGGAGACATTGATAAGTTGGAATCACGTACAGAAGTTCGCTTGTTTGTGGGTTATCCTAAAGAAACGAAAGGTGGTTTATTTTATAGTCCTAAAGATCAGAAGGTCATTATTAGAACCAATGACCGATTTTTAGAAGAGGACGATGTAATGAACCACAAGCCTATAAGTATAATTGTTCTTGAAGAAATAAGAGAAGACATGTCTACTTTAGTACCAACGATACAAGATGAGATACCACGAGAAACTGCAACACGTGTCACAAATGATGCACAATTACAAGCAGTGCCGCGTCGTAGTGGGAGGGTTGTTCAGCAACCTAATAGATTCATATTTTTGGGAGAGTCTTCGGACTTGATCCCTGTTAACACGAACCTGATCCCTACACATATGATGAAGCACTCCAAGATAAAGATGCAGCATCTTGGCAAAGTGCAATGAACTCTGAAATAGAATCTATATATTCCAATCAGGTCTGGGAGCTTGTAGAACCACCAAATGGTGTAAAAGCCATTGGATGTAAATGGGTCTACCAAAGAAAAAGAGGGACAGACGGGAGGTGGAAACTTTCAAAGCAAGGTTTGTTGCAAAAGGGTATACTCAGAAAGAGAGAATCGATTATGAAGAAACCTTTTCACCGGTAGCCATGCTTAAGTCTATCCGGATTCTTTTATCTATTGTCGCTCATATGGATTATGAGATTTGGAAAATGGATGTCAAGACAACTTTCCTTAATGGAAGTCTTGAAGAAAACATCCATATAAAGCAACCAGAGAGATTCATTGAGAAGGGCAAAAGAGCATCTTGTATGTAAGCTCAATCGGTCTATTTATGGACTGAACCAAGCTTCGAGATCTTGGAACATCCAGTTTAATAAAGTGATCCAGTCTTATGGATTCATTTAGTGTCCGGATGAGTCTTGTGTATACAAGAAGAGTGATGAAAACGTGGTGGTATTTCTTGTACTATACGTAGATGACATTTTGCTCATTGGCAACAATGTCATAGTGTTGTCAGATGTAAGTGTATGGTTGTCCAAACAGTTTGATATGAAGGACTTCGGAGAATGTGGACATATTCTTGGGATCAAAGTAATAAGGGATCGAAAGAAAAGAATGTTGTGCTTATCCCAAGCTTAATACATCCATACTATCCTAGCTCGTTTTAACATGCAAAACTCCAAGAAAGGTTTTCTACCTTTACGGGATGGATTACCTTTATCTAAAGAGATGTGTCCTAAAATATCAAAGAAGATAGAGGACATGAAAGCAGTTCCTTATGCTTCGACTGTAGGAAGCCTAATGTATGCAATGCTATGTACGAGACCGGATATCTATTTTGTCGTGGGCATGATTAGCAGATATCAAAGTAATCTAGGACAGGGACGTTGGACTGCCATAAAGAATATATTAAAGTACCTGAGAAGGACTAGAGATTATATGCTGCTTTACCAGGAAGATGATTTGCTCCATGTGGGTTACACAGATTCTAACTTCCAATCAGATAGGGGCAAAGTTGACCTTGAGGTATGTGTTGACTTTGGGAGGTGGATCCATAGCATGGAAGAGTGTTAAGCAGAAATGTGTTTCGGACTCTACCTGAAAGCTGAGTATGTGGCAGCCTCTGAGGCAGCCAAAGAAACTATATAGCTCAGAAATTTCTTGATGGACTTAGATGTGATTCCTGATTTGCCCAAAATTATCATAATTTATTGTGATAATAGTGGTGCAGTAGCAAACTCGAAGGAACCACGAGCCCATAAGGTAAGCAAACCCATTGAGCACAAGTACTACCTAATACGAGACACCGTAAAGCGAGGAGAAGTTGTTGTCGCCAAGATTGCATCAGAAGATCACCTGGTAGATCCTTTCACTAAGGCCCTTCTGGCAAGAGCTTTTGATAGGCATGTTGAGGGGATGAGAATCAGATGTATGGTAGCATATATGACAGCATAGTCTTTTAGTATAAATGGGAGATTGTTAGGATGTATACTAAATGCCTAGCATTTTGTATGAACATTTATTTTATAATAAGATTCACATTAGTCAAATGTCTGTATTTAGTAAAATACAGTTATCCATTTAATTTATATTTTAGATAACATGGTGTGTGGTGTCACACAGAAGATCATGTTATCAGTTCCTTATAAATTATAAATAGTAGCTCACAACCAAGATGAATTGGCAAACCATTGGAATGGTTGTAGTGTAATTTGGTACTAGTTTATCTTGACTATAAAATTACACTAGTATTCTATGTGTGTATTGAGCAGCACTATTTGAGGTTGTTCTTTTTATACTGACAGCATACAAAAATAAAACCTCTGTTATTATGAATGTGCGTACTCTTAATCTCGATATAATAACAAACACATATACTTAGTATTTATTTCTTTAATTTATCAATGGATGAGATTTATTCGTTAAATCAATAGGCTCGATAAGTTGGGCAATAATATTATTTATATGGTGTGTTGTTGATTATAGAAGGAAACTGTGTCCTAGTTATCTAGGTTGATGTTGTCCCCTTGAGGAGCTTATAAGGATTTTCATTTTTTTTTTGATAAAAGGTAAATTATCGTATAGATGGAGCGAAAAGAACGTACAACAACCTATGGCGCATAGGTCCTCGTCCGTCATATCCAGACCAATGCCAGATCGGAACGAAAATCCATAAGGCCGCTGAATGATACAATGCCGCACAAGGCTAGGCATTAGTATCACAACACTAGGTTGATGTACACAGACACCAACCGTCATCACAAGTATACAAGATCTCGGGCACACGCCCAACCAGACAACCATACAAACAAGCAATACTCTCACTATTGACTGTATCAGCATAGCCTCCTCTGCGTCCTCCGTGGCTCTCCATCTCCGCAAGCTGATGTCGGCTAACATCCACGCCCAAGACTCAAAACTAACTCAGCAGCTCCTCAAATGACAACTCCGTGCCACTGAATCCAATGTGCCCTCAGCCCCGTCCGTCCTAATGTCGCCGGAAGCTTCCAGAATCTGCTGGTCATCGGAAGAATCTGCTGTCGGCTGTACCCTGTCAAAACATGCCTTCCTGCCAACCAATGAGCACCATGTAGCACCAAACCATTGCCCTTCACTCCCGGTCTCCGCAATTACAGCGAGACATCCGGTGAACTGGTCGGCAGGCGCTCTCTGTGATGTATGCCAAGAAACAGTCACTTACGATCGTCGACACAATCCTCACTACTACCGGCTGATTTGTAACGAAGGGTACTTTTCACTATTCACCTTATTGCTGCTTGTCACCTTGGTCCCTAGCTCCCAAAACATCAATCGATATTACATGCCTCCATGTCAAATCAAGTCTCCCAGCAGTGGCAAATGAATGAGAAAAAATAGGCAGAAGCAACTCTGTTCGAACTGAAATCAACCTTGTTCGAAGTCAATACCATGGTCAACTGAAGTCAAGTGTTGGGTTGCTGGTCAACTGAAATCAACCCTGCTCGAAGTTGGATTCAAGATCCGGTTGCCATGTCAGTACTGGAGTGGAAGATGAATTCAAATTTGAAAGCAACAGCACGTGCCCTCTAAAGCTTGAGTTTGAATTCAAATGTTGAAATTTGGTTGCCATGTCAGCGAAGCATGTGAACAAATTTGACTTTGAAGCAACGTGCCCACTCCAAAATTCGAATTTGAATGGTTTTGCCAGCTGTTGATGAGTTGAGATTTGAAATGCCGTGCTGCATTTGATTACCTTCAAATTTGAAATTGGCTTGCAACGCTGCATGCGGCTTTCGGCGGTGACGTGTCAAATTTGAACTCAACTCACATTTGCATTGCTGTGACTTCAAATCTGCCCTGCACTGCACGTTCCTAGCTGGCCACGGTTCGAAGGATACTGGAGTCTTCCTCCTCAAGACTTCACCGGAGAAGACTCAAGGCTTGCTGGTCACCGGAGATAGTTGCTGCCGCTGGAGAGTTTATGATTTCCACTGACCAATGAGCACCATGGCGGATCAAACCATTGCTTTCATCACCCATCCTCTGTGGCATAGCCGTCTCAAGATTCCTTGAGGTCTTAAGCAAAAAAATTTAAAAACAAAATTTTTTAATATATTTTTAATTTTTTTAATATTTTTCATTTAGATTTGGGACTGAAAATAATAATTTTAAATAATTTTTTTTAAAAATTAGTTATTAAAAAGAATTAAATATTATTTTTTAAAAAAACTAATTTTTGATATAAAATTTAATTTTATGATAGGTATTTTGATAATAATTTTATTTTTATTAATAAAATTATTAAATTATTTAATCTCTTTAGCTAGAATGTCTTTATTAATTTTAATTTTAAAAAATTTATTTTTGTTAATGCATTTTACTTTGTATTTTATGATAAAAAAATCTCTAATTCATATTATTATCGAGAAATAAAAAGAAAAAGCGAGGAAGAAATATTATCGGCAAAGGAAGAGAAGCGTTCTCGTACTGATGAGAGAACTATTAGGATTTTTAAGAAATATTGAGGAGAAAAGAATTTATTAGGTTTTATAAGAATAGTATTACTAATTACAAAATAAAATGGGAATCGGAGTAATAAAAAAAAAGAAAGAAATATGTCAATTAAAAATGAATTATATTTAAGGTAGAATAAAATCTCATATAAAATTATGGTAGGTAATTAATAAGGTAGAATAAAATCTCATATAAAGTTATGGTAGACAATTAATGAGGAAATAAAGATAAGTATAAGGTATAAATAGGAAGTGGAATCGATAATGAATTAATTGACAAGGTGTCATTAATGAATTAGCAAGACATTTATAATTAATTATATTAATGATGCTAATTTAATTTTTTCAATATCTTTAATTAATTAATCAATGGGCCCCAATAAAAATGGGGCCCTAGGCATAGGCCTTAATGGCCTATGCCTTAAGCCGGGCCTGCTCTGTGGAAATGATCGGTAGCCACTGTGAATGAATTCCGCCGGAAGCAGCCGGCTTCGATGGTCGGCACAACCTCGTAGCACTCCGCTGACTCTTGAGGAAGGAGCACTCGTGCCCTTGTTGAGTTCACTGCCCATTCTCTGATTTCCAGCTGCTGAAACAACTTTGTAGCTTGCCTCGACGTCAAGACGAGTCCTCCGATCATGCTCCAAGACGACTCCGGTTGGTGGTGGTGTGGGGCGGTAGTGTCCTTGCACGACCGGCGGAGGCCGGACCCAAGAACCTCCCCCTCCTTTGCACCTGAGAAAATCTTTGGCAGTGGTCTTCAAGCATCTTCTTGCCCTCCTTCTCGAGTTGCCGGAAAACCTCGCCGGAGCACTCACCGGTGCATATGTGGACTGTGACCTTGAACGTGCTGTAGAACCTCTACTAGTCAAAAATCAACAACTCTAGAAGGGAGAGCTTCTCTCTAGGAAGGGAAGGAAGGAAAAATTATTGCTCATAAGGATTTTCATGTAAATCTTGTAGATGGACTTAGTTCGACATGACAATGAAATTAAGTGGTACAACTCTTGGATCTAGATATTAATTGAGTTGTCAGTAACTCATTTAATTAATGGGTATTCGATATCTTAAACATAGGGAGATTAATGCACTCATGATAAGAAAGAGCCTATAATATAATATGAGTTTGATGTGGTAGTTCAATAATGACTCTTTAGTTGTTTAAGTTATTATTGATGAACTTGAGTTGGGTGTTCGGGTCGAACACAAGATGCTCAAGTCCATCAGGAGGTCAAAACCAATTTCTCCTCTAGGTCCCTGTTGTAGCCTCTTATTAAAAGATTTTTTATCCACCCAAAGCCCAGCTTCTTACCCAAGCTAGGGGCCGACCACATCCTTGCTTGGTGCCCAAGCAAGGGGTCGACCAAGCCTATCTTGGTGTCCAAGATGTGGTCGGCCAAGCCTTGCTTGATGAGCAAGCAAGGGGTCGACCACTAAAGTAATAAAAAAAGATATTTTAATTTTTGTAAAAATCTTTCCTTTTATAGCAATCTACAAAGGATTAAAAGAGAGATTCTAATTTTAAAATTTTTCCTTTTTTGAAGTCATCCACATGATTTTAAAAGAGAGTTTTAAATTTTAAAAATCTTTCTTTTTTTGTTGCCATCCATATTGGTTTAAAAAGAGAGATTTTAATTTTGATAAAACTTTTCTTTTTTGCAACCATGATTTAAAAGAGAAGTTTAATTTTAAACTTTCCTTTTGTAGTCATCACAATAGGAAATTTAAAAGAGAGAGATTTTAATTATTATTAAAATTTCCTTTTTTGTCATGATTAGAATTAAAAGGAAGTTTTAATTATGTTTAGAACTTTCCTTTTTTACATTCACCAAGGATTATAAAAGAGAGGTAGATGGTGCCTTATGGAACAACAACACAACCTAAAGTTCCCTTTTCTCTTTTCCTTGGTGGTCGACCCTTCTCTTTCTCTTCTCCCTTTGTTTTCTTCTCTTGAGGCCGACGGCACATCAAGCTCCATCTTCTTGGGGCCGGTTTGCTTGGAGGGAAAGAAGAAGGAAAAGAAGTTTCCTATTTTGGCATTCCTTGGGTGGTCGAAACTTATAGGCAAAGAAGAAAGGCTCGGGTGGATTTCATCTTAGTAGATCGTCGCCCACACGACGTCCAAGAGGAGGAGAGGAATACAGCAGAAGATCAAGAGGTCTTTAAGATACAAAGAAATGTATAACTAATTATTTGTTTTCGCTGCATAATTAGTTTGTGTTCTTTGTATGGATCCTGAAATACCAACACAAAAGGTTAGATATTTTGTGTTTCGATTTTATGTTTCTATTGTGGTCTCTATAGTTAAACCTAAGGTTACTGTTGTTGGATCGTGAAACGTCGATAGAGGGGGGGGGTGAATATCGATTCGAAAAACCACGTTGAAAAGAGTTAAGCGCAGCGGAATTAAAAAAATAATAGACAAATGAACACGGTGTTTTTACTTCGTTCGGAGCCTGTGACGACTCCTACTCGAAGGCCCATACTCCGTGAGTACTTTCGTTGGGCAATTTAATAGCAATTCAAAATAATGATTACAAAGACAGTACAAAAAATGCTAATAAAAATTAAAACAAAGCTATACCGATAGAAAGAAAACTAAAGGACAAGAGCGCGTTGTCGGAGCTTTGTTAGCGTCGTTGGAGCACAGAGCAGCAGAGCAAGCGATCTAAGAGTTCTTGATTGATTCTGAAGCTCCACCCCTGGGGCTTCTTTTATATGCTACTCCGGGCGCCTGGATCCCTTCCGGGCGCCCTGGTGCGACGTGGCAAGTCTAATCAGCGAGCTCCACGTGGCGACGACTCGGCTTGGATAAAATTCGCCTCCGGGCGCCCGAACCCCTCTTCTCCAGAAAGTTCTTCTCCTGCAAGAAAAAGTTAGTCCGAGGCAAATATACCCTGCAACACAGACTGCACAGTTTTATAGATTAGCAAAATAGAGTATGACTTAGATTCCGTCTTTCCGAGATCGGAATGTAGTCATGATATCGACTTAGATATCCGAAATGGATCTAAGCCGGATCGACGCCTAATGTTCCCTTCCCGGGAACGCGTCCTCGTAGTCACTCCCCTCCAGTGACTTACCTCACTTACCTGCCAGACGTCCGGTCAGCCCGTCGACCCGTCTGGACTTCGTGCCAAGCGTCCGGTCAGCCTGTCGACCCGCTTGGACTTCTCGCCAGCTATCCGGTCAGCCCGTCGACTTAGCTGGACTTCTCGCCAGCTATCCAGTCATCCCGTCGACCTAGCTGGACTTCTCGCCAAGCGTCCGGTCAGCCCGTCGACCCTCTTGGACTTCTCTGCACACTCGGTCAGAGTGTTAGATCACAACAAACCTAACTTAACCTGATTTGTCATTCATCAAAACCTGAGTTAGACCGTTAGTGCTAACCGCACCAACAACTGTAAGAAGTTTAAATATTCAATTTCTTTGAAAGACTTTGTCAAGGAAGTGGTGGATGATCCCATACCCAAGAAGGCAATCTTTGAAATAGATATGTAATCAACTTCTGTAGAACACATGGGTTGAACTTGGAGTAAAAATATTAAATTCCGTTTCCAATCCAAGTTTAACTTCTGAAGAACAACTTGGATTAATAAAGTTAAGTTTCATTTGCAATCCAAGTTTAACTTCTGTAGAGCACATGGGTTGCTAGGAAAAGTTCTTTTCTTGTACAATTTTTTTGAACAAGGGAAACAGAACAGGATTCCAAGTAGCACCCAACATTGCCCGACCAATATCAAGCTACCTCCAACACAACCTATTCAATATGGAGGCAAGCAGACATAGTCACACCAGATGAAGGCCGCACTAGAGGGTCCTCATATTTACCAAGGCAGACTGGAGGCCCCACCAATTACTACAAATTCTTGGGTTTTCTCCCTTACCAGAGAGGAGGTAGCAAATGCCTCTATTGTTATCACAGGTTAGATACACATTTTTAGTCAATATGCAATTGTGCTATTTGATACTGGGGCAACCCATTCGTTTGTCTCCATGACATTTTCTAAAAGAATAAGTATACCTTCGGATGTCCTAAGTAGGCAGTTCTTGACGATACTACCCTCGGGAGAGATAATGACATCTATGCACTGACTACGTGTTGTGCCTGTCAGAATTTCAGATAGAAAACTGTATAGTGATATGATAATGCTGAACATGTCTGATTACGATTTTATCTTTGGGATGGACTTTCTGAACAAGTATGGTGCTTCCATTGAGTGTCGTAAGCGAAGAGTCGTATTCCAACCTGAGGCAGAGTCTAAGTTCGAGTTCATTGGAGAATCAGGGAAGAGAACCCAGAAATTCTTATCAGCCATGAAAGCTCAGAAAATGTTAGCCAATGGATGCGCTGGATTTCTAGCCCATGTGGTCAATACCTAGTAAGAAAGAGACCAAAAGCTAGAAGATGTCAGAGTTGTATGCGACTTCCCAGAAGTGTTTCCGGATGAGTTACCAGACTTAGTTCCGGATAGGGAAATTGAACTTGAGATTGAACTCATCCCTAGTATCTATCCAATCTCAAAAGCACCCTACCGCATGGCTCTGGCAGAATTGAAAGAACTTCAGGGATAGCTACAAGAACTAGTCGACAAGGGTTTCATTCGCCCAAGTCACTCACCATGGGGAGCTCCAGTGTTGTTTGTAAAGAAGGACGGATCCATGCGAATGTGCGTGGACTACCGAGCGCTGAACAAAGTAACAATCAAGAACAGGTATCCTCTGCCGAGAATTGATGATCTATTTGATTAGTTAAAGGGAGTCACACTCTTTTCCAAGATAGACTTGTGGTTAGGATATCATCAAGTGAAAGTGAAAGCAGAGGACGTACCGAAGACGGCATTCTGAACGAGGTATGAACACTACAAGTTCGTAGTCATACCTTTCGGAGTGACGAATGCTCCTGCTACATTTATGGATTTGATGAATAGAGTATTCAAGGCATATCTGGACAAGTTTGTGATCATCTTCATAGACGATATCCTTATATACTCTAGAACTCAGGAAGAACATTTTGAACATCTGAGGACAGTATTACAGATTCTTCAGTAGAGCCAGTTGTACACGAAGATCTCCAAGTGTGAGTTCTGGCTCAATCAAGTGTCCTTCCTAGGTCACATTATTTCTAAAGATGGGGTTATGGTGGACTTGACAAAAATAGAAGATGTGAGTAACTGGAATAGACCTAGGAATGCCAATGAAATCAGAAATTTTCTTGGACTAGCAGGCTACTATAGGAAATTTGTAGAGGACTTCTCAAGGATCGCCTCCCCATTGACAGTTCTTACCAGAAAGAACAAAAAATTTGAGTGGACAGAGGATTGTGAGAAGAGTTTCACTGAACTGAAAAGGAGATTGACCAATGCTCCAATCCTGACCCTTCCATAAAATAAAAAAAGCTTCGATATTTATAGTGATACTTCTAAATTGGGGCTCGGACATGTACTGATGCAGAATGGAAAAGTCATTGCCAACACCTTAAGACAACTCAAGGATTATGAGAAAAACTATCCGACTCATGACCTTGAGCTAGCAACAGTAGTCTTCGCTCTCAAAATCTGGAGGCATTACTTATACAGAGCTCAGTGCAAGATTTACAAAGATCACCAGAGTCTTAAGTATTTCTTCACTCAGAAAGACCTGAACATGAGACAATGGGGATGACTTGAGATGGTCAAAGACTATGACAGTGAAACCTCTACCATCCAAGGAAGGCGAACATAGTGACAGATGCGCTAAGTAGAAAATCTTGCGTAACTTTATTAACTTTATCTGCTGTGTCACATCCCCTACAGAAAGAAATAGTAGACTTTGGGCTTAAAATTATTACTGGGCAGCTCTCCACATTGACACTAGTGTCAACCCTGCTTGAAGATATACAAAAAGGGCAGGATGAAGATCCTGATATTCAGAAGATCAAGAAGGGGATACAGGAAGGAGAAAATGGAAAGTTCCGAGTATCAGACCGTGGAATGTTGCATTATGGTGATCGCCTATATGTCCCTAATCAAGAAGAACTATGAAAGAAAATTCTAGATGAAGCCCATGGAACACCCTATTCAATGCATCCTGGTTCCACCAAGATGTATCAAGATATAAAGGAACGCTTCTGGTGGTCTGGAATGAAAAGAGATATTGCTAGATATGTCAGTACCTGCTTGACGTGTCAATGGGTTAAAGCAGAACATCAGAGACGAGGCGGAGTTCTACAACCCATTTAGATCCTAGAGTGGAAGTGGGAAGATATATCTATGGACTTCATAGTAGGTCTACCCAGAACCATGAATGGTTATGATGCTATCTGGGCAATAGTGGATAGATTGACTAAGTCTGCTCCTTTTCTAGCTATCAGAATATCCTTTTCTATTGAACAGCTAGCGCAATTATATGTTAAAGATGTTATCAGATTGCATGGAGTACCCAAGACCATAATTTCTGATAGAGATGGTCGCTTTACTTCACACTTCTAGGAGTGTGTCCATTGAGCCCTTGGCACTAAGCTACGGTTTAGCACTGCATTTCATCCTCAAACTTACAGACAAACAGAACGACTGAATCAAGTCCTGGAGGATATGATACGGGCTTGTGCTTAGATTTCAAAGGGAGCTGGTACTGATACCTATGCTTAGTAGAATTCTCATACAATAATCAGAATGACACCCTACGAGGCTCTATATAGTAGGAGATGTAGATCATCTATCTGCTGCTATGAAGGTGGTGAAAAGAAAGAAATGGGGGTCGAGACAGACCTTATCGAGGACACCACCAAAGCCATCCAAAACATCCGCCAGAGAATAGAAACTTCTCAGAGCAGGCAGAAAACCTATGCGAATGTGCGCCGTAGACCATTGGAATTTGAGGTTGGGGATTCAGTGTGTTGGGTTTTTCGGACCGCAAAAACTGCTTTTTGCGTTGCGGAAACCCCGAAATTCCCATGCCACGGATCTGTGCGAAGAAATAAAATTTCGTAAAACTTTCACGTACGAGTTTTCTAAGCCTAGATCTACTTTAGATCTACAAGATAAGAATTTACCCTTGATGCGAAGCCCTTCGCTTAATCCCGCTCGTCCACGGTTTGCCGGATCTCAAGAGAATCAAAGTAGATACTCCTCTATGTGTATCCACACAAGCAAGAGATGGAGAAGAAATCTTGAGTGTGCTAGCACTCCAAGAAGTCTCGGCTAAAGAAGAGGAGAGAGAGAGAAGAGAAGAGAGTAATGAGGAGGAAGAAAAGAGTTACTCCACAAAATGAAAACACCCACTCAAGAATGAATGTGGCTGGCCACTTCATGGAGGAGTTTTAACTCCATGGGATACCAAGAGTCACAACTCTTGGTAACTCCCATGAGGTGGCATCCCACTTAAACAACCATGATGATGTGGAGCATTATCATTAGTCCACTTAATGCCAACTCACCAATGAGGTGGCAAATGATCAAGTCAAACTTTCATCTTCCTCTCAAGTCAAGTCAAACTTGACCACTTCTCTCCCTTGGTTGATCTAATCTAACCATTGGTTCAAGTCAATTTTAATTTAATGAATCTCTATTCATTAATTAAATTAATTAAATGAGTCTAAGTCCAAATTAGACTCACTTAACACATGAACCAAATTGAGTCCAACTCAATTAGCTCAATTTTGATTACTCTTAATCCAATTTGGTTCATCACATGAACCTAATCCTTTAGGTTTATCAAATGAACTTAATCTCCATCTAATTGCCCTTTGTGTGTGACCCTATAGGTTCTTATAATGTTGGCAATGCTCCTAAACCCATTTAGAAGGATAAGTAATGAGCGGTATCTAGCAACACATCATTACTACCCAAGTTATAATAATGTTGAGATCCAACATCACCTTGTGACTACTAATTGTGAACCCTCACAATATATGACAAGTGTCCTTCTATCCTAGACATCTAGAATGATCAATGTGAGGCATAGAGCGCGTCATCCTCTAATCAATCTAAATCTTGAATCCCAAGTAGACTCACTCAATAAAATGAGCTCAATATCTCATATTGACTCATTTTGGCATGACCATGCACTTAGTGGTCTCACTCTATCAAGAATATCAATGTCACTCCCGTCATATAGGAGGGATAGATTCCATCTACATCACTCACATCCCTCCACATAATTTGTTACATACCCAGTAATCGCCTTTATAGTCCACCCAGTTACAGGTGACTTTTGAAGAAGCTAAAGTATGTAACTCCTTATGTAGGGAACCATGGTGACTTCAGGTCCAAGGACTAATTGTCATACTAATAGCCACATAAGAAAGTATATGACAATTATATAACGATCCATGATACTTTCTCATGGCGGGTCATTCAGTATACATTCTCCAATGCATACCCATGTGTCAACTTGATATCTCCATATCCATGACTTGTGAGATCAAGTCATTGAGTTGACCTACATGCTAGTCTCATCGCATTAACATTGTCCATGAATGCTAATACTTTACTAGGAATGATTAAGAGTAGTGTTCCCTATATCATCTCACTATCGATTCAACTAACCGATTGATATAGGTAGGAACCTTCTACTCAAGGACGCTATTATACTTAGTTATTTGGCACCAATACAAGTAAGCATAATAACCATAAACAAATGCCTTTTTATATATAAGAATATGATACAACGAGTCCATACAACAATCATCAAATGATTGGCTCTAGGGCTCTATCTAACAATCTCCCACTAGCACTAGTGCCAATCAATGTAGTCTCTAAGGCCTAATGACCTAGTGTGACCATCATGTTTTCTCTGTGCCAAAGCCTTCGTCAAGGGATCTGCGATGTTAGCCTCTCTGTGGGTACTCTGCAAATCTTCACATCTCCTCTCTCGATAATCTCTCGAATGAGATGGAAGCGTCGTAGTATGTGTTTGGTCCGCTGGTGTGAGCGAAGTTCCTTAGCTTGTGCTATTGGTCCATTGTTGTCACAATAGAGCTTTATGGGATCAGCTATGCTAGGAACCACCCCAAGCTCAGTAATAAACTTGCGGATCCAAACTGCCTCCTTTGCTGCTTCTGATGCAGCAATATACTCGGCCTCTGTTGTAGAATCAGCAACTGTGTCCTACTTCGAACTCTTCCGGCTCACAGCACCACCATTTATGCAAAACATGAATCCTGACTGCAATCGATAATCATCCTGGTCGGTCTGGAAGCTGGCATCACTTTAACCCTTTACAGCTAGCTCATCATCACCTCCATATATCAAGAAATATTCTTTAGTCCTTCTCAAGTACTTAAGAATATTCTTGACCGCTATCTAGTGACTTTCACCTGGATCTGACTGGTATCTACTCGTCATGCTCAAAGCATATGAGACATCAGGACGAGTACATAGCATGACTTACATGATAGATCCTATGGCTGAAGCATAAGGGATCTGATCCATGCGGTCTCTCTCCTCTCTAGAAGAGGGACCATGAGTCTTCGAAAGACTCACACCATGTGACATCGGCAGAAATCCCTTCTTGGAGTTCTGCATGGCAAACCGAAGTAATACCTTGTTAATGTATGTACTCTGACTTAGGCCAAGCAATCTCGTAGATCTATCTCTATAGATCCGTATGCCTAGAATGCGGGATGCTTCACCTAAGTCTTTCATTGAGAAACAAGTCCCTAGCCAAGTCTTGACAGACTACAGTAAAGGGATGTCTTTCCCAATGAGTAGTATGTCATCCACATACAATATAAGGAAGACAACTATGTTTCCTATAACCTTCTTTTAGACACAAGGCTCATCTTCATTCTTGATGAAACCAAATTGTTTGATTGCATCATCGAATCGAAGATTCCAGCTCTAAGAAGCTTGCTTTAGTCCATAAATGGACCTATGCAGCTTGCATACTCTACCAGTATGCTGTGGATCTACAAAATCCTCAAGTTGTGTCATGTACACATCCTCGAGCAAGTTTCCATTCAGAAACGTGGTTTTGACATCCATCTGCCATATCTCATAGTCATGGTATGCTGCAATAGCAAGCATGATCCGAATGGACTTAAACATCGCTACTGGAGAAAAGGTTTCATCATAGTCAATACCATGAATATGCTTGAAACCTTTAGCTACCAAGCGACTCTTACAGATATGTCCATCCATGTCAGTCTTTCTCTTAAAGACCCACTTACACACTATGGGTTTTACGCCATCAGGTGGATTAACCAAAGTCCATACTTGGTTGGTGTACATGGATTCCATCTCGGATCTCATGAATTCTAGCCATTTCTCAGAATCTGGGCTCATCACAGCTTCCTGATAGGAGGTGGGCTCATCCTCTATGAGCACAACATCATCATGGTCAGACAAGAGAAATGAGTATCTCTCAGGCTGACGACGTACCTATCAGATATGCGAAGAGATAGGTCTACTTGAACTGGTTGTGGTTCCTCAACTCCTTGTGGAACAACATCATCCACAACACTTTGTGGTTCCAATTCAACTTCCATCGAGGCTTCAGTGCTATGGTTCACATCTTGAATTTCTTTAAGATCAAACGTACTCCCACTAGACTTTCTAGAAACAAAGTCCCTTTCTAGAAATACCCCAGTCTTAGCCACAACTACCTTGTGTTGACTGGGAATGTAGAAGTAATATCCCTTCGTTTTCTTGGGATATCCAATGAAATAGCACTTGTCGGATTTGGATCCCAGTTTGTCCGAGACTTGACGTCTTACGTAAGCCTCACAACCCCAAATCCTCATAAAAGACACCTGGGCATCTCTCCCAGTCCATATCCTATATGGTGTCTTTATCACAACCTTAGATGGAACTCGGTTGAGAATAAAAGCTGCTGTGTCTAGAGCATAGCCCCAAAGATACATGGGAAGATCTGTGTGACTCATCATAGACCGTACCATATCTAATAAGGTACGATTCCTCCTTTCGGATACACTATTCCACTGTGGTGTTCCAGGAGGAGTGAGTTGGGATAGGATCCCACACTCAGCTAGATAGTCACGAAACTCATGGCTAAGGTATTCTCCACCTCGATCTGATCGAAGTATCTTAATACTCTTGCCAAGCTGGTTTTGTACTTCATTCTTGAATTCTTTGAACTTTTCAAAGGATTCTGACTTATGTGTCATCAGGTACACATAACCATATCTACTAAAGTTATCAGTAAATGTAATGAAGTATCTATAACCACCTCTGGCAGTGACATTGAAAGGGCCACATACATCACTATGTATAAGACCTAACAAGTCAGTCGCTCTCTCACTATGTCCACTAAAAGGAGTCTTGGTCATCTTGCCCAGTAGGCATGACTCGCATGTCTGATAAGATTCAAAATCAAATGAGTCCAGCAAACCATCTTTATGGAGCTGGGATAAACGTTTGTCATTTATATTACCTAAGCGACAGTGGCAGAGATAGGTTTAGTTCATGTCATTTGACTTGAACCTCTTTGTACTTATGTTATAGATAGAGTTCTCAAGATCTAGAATATAGAGTCCGTTCATCAGAGGTACATTACAATAGAACATATCATTTAAATAAATTGAACAACATTTGTTCTTTATTATAAATGAAAAACCTTTCATGTCCAAACAAGAAACTGATATGATGTTCTTAGTTAAAGTAGGCACATAACAACATTCATCTAATTCTAATACAAGCCCAGAGAGCAGAGATAGATGATAAGTTCCTACAGCAACAGCAGCAACCCGTGCAACATTGCCTACTCGTAGGTCCACCTCGCCTTTTGTCAATGCCCTGCTATTTCTTAGCGCCTGCACATTAGTACAAATGTGAGAAGCACATCCGGTATCTAATACCCATGATGAAGAAATAGATAGATTGACTTCTATAACATATATACCTGAAGTGGAAGTCTCACTTCTCTTCTTCTTAAAATCTTCCAGGCAAACTTTGCAGTTCCTCTTCCAGTGCCCGGTCTGACTGTAGTGGAAGCAGGTAGCATCCTTGGCGACCCTTCCTTTGGGTTTCAGTGCCTTGCCTTTGCGCTTGGCTTGGGACTTTCCCTTTCCTTTGGGCTTGCTCTTGCCCTTATGTTTCTGAACCATCAGAATAGAGTTGGGCTTAACTTTCTTAAGGTTGAGCTCAGCAGTTATTAATATGCTAAGCAGCTTGGGCAGTGTCTTGTCAATTTCGTTCATGTTATAGTTCATGACAAACTAACTGTAGCTCTCTGGCAAGGGCTGCAAGATCAAGTCAGTGGCTAGCTCTTGGCCAAGAGGAAATCCCAACCTCTGTAGGTTTTCTATGTACCCAATCATCTTGAGTATATATGGGCCCTACGGGAATCCCATCTTGCATCTTGACGCAGATGTTCAACCATATCATAAGCACCCATCAACTCATGTTGCTTCTGAAGCTCAGAGTTCATGGTCGCGAGCATTAGACAGGACACATCTAATGCGTCATCTTGATGCTTCTTGTAGGCATCACGGTCAGCTCGCGTGGCAGTGGCAGGAGGTGCCTCCGGAATGGGCTTCTCCAGAACGTACAGTTTACATTCTTGTGTGAGAACGATTCTTAGATTCCTGTACCAGTCCAGGAAATTATCTCCGTTGAGCTTGCCCTTCTAAACGACAGAACGCAGGGAGAAAGAGTTCGTATTTGACGTCATGGTTATCTACAACAAAAAAATGCAGAAAAATAAACATCATATTCTATTAATCATCTAATTAGGCCTTTAATTAAATGATGCTCCCATTGAATTCTATAATTCATGTGGGACAAGATCCACATCATACTATGTCCTGAGTTAGCTTTGGCTAAATTGCCCAAGACTTAGTATGATCGGTAGGTAACTAATTACCAATTACATCTCTATGCAACTCTTGTTTATAGGATCAAGATCCACATTTATATTAAAACTCGAGTTAGCTTTGGATAATACGCCCAAGAGTTAATATAAACGTGATTTTGACCTATCTACCAACCATTGGAAAATGTCTATAGTTAAACTCGATCTAATTGAGTTAACTAGTTACTCAATCTAATTGAGATGTACTCACCCATGCGTTGATATGCGGGACCAAGATTGTCCCTCCGCACCCTACCAAGATAGTATGCGTTGCTCTTCTTTGGCAGATTCAACAACAACATGCGATTGAGGTAGTGATGGGTATCACGGCATGGTAGGCATTTCGAGTTGATGCGATTGAGATCTAATCTAATCGAGGATGCGTATCATATACTCAATTTAGATCTAATCTAATCATGGAGGTGCATCATGTGCGCGACTTAGATCTAATCTAATCGTTAAGGCACTAATTAATTACTAATTTAGCATACATCACATATACACAAACAAGCAATTAATTAAATATTTTTTGATTAGTCATGGCCCTACTACGATCTTCTCAAGCCAATGAGAAGATCGGATGGTCAACCTAAGGTCAACAGCTTCTGAAGCTCCTTCCTTTGACCACCTTGTGTTGCTCGCGCCCTCCTCGTAACTCCGTCTCGAGTGGACCTTCCACCGCTCCATTTTGTACATTACAAAAGTGAAACTCGAGTTACATTCAAGTCTAAACTATTTACAACAGGATTAAATAAATCGAAAGGCACGACGCGCAGGTCACGTATCAAATATACAACACGCACAATCACATGACGGCACGCAGGCCGTATTATGAATTACAACACACAATATCCAATAAAATTGGGTCTTTTGGCCCATGACCATAATAAAATAATACATAATTCTAAATTATATAATTTCTATAAATTTCTGTAATTTTTCTTACAATTTTTACAATTTTTATGAGTAAAAATTCCCTGCGGTCCCGTTTAGCGATTTTCAGGCGCAATCGCGGAACGAAGCCCCTTGCGGGGTCAGGGGCAGCACCCCTACCCGTGATATTGTTGGGTTTTTCGGGCCGCGAAAACCGCTTTTCGCGTCGCGGAAACCCCGAATCGCCCAAGCCACGGATCTCGTGCAAGGTAAAACCGAACGAAAATACGAGTACGAGTTTGAAAAACTTTAATCTACAGTAGATCTACTTAAGGATAAACCATTTATACCTTTGATGCGATGCCCTTCGCGTTCCCGCTCGTCCAAATGATGCCGGATCTCAAGACCGTCAAGCGCCGGTCCTCTAGAAGTATCCACACGGACACACTAGATGGAAATGACCAAAAAACCAAGGTGTGCTAGCACCTATGTGGTTCGGCCAAGGGAGGAGAGGGAGAAGGAGGAAGATGCACACAAGTGAATGAAAAATGAATTTCTTCACCCAAAACAAAGTGGCCGGCCACATTTCAAAATTCACATTAATTGCATTAATTGCAATTAATATGAAACCATAAAATCACATTAATTGCATTAATTGCAATTAATATGAAACCATTAAGAGAGTGGCTTTGTCACTTCCATGAGGTGTCACCCATGATGATGTGGAAGATCATTATTGGTCCACCTAATGCCAACTCACCAATGAGGTGGCAAAAGGTCAAGTCAAAATTGACCTTTGGTCTTCCTTCTCAAGTCAAGTCAAACTTGACTCAATCTCTACCATGGTGGATCTAATCCAACCATTTGATTCGAGCCAACTTAATATAATGAATCTAATTCATTAAATTAAATTGATTCAATGAGTCAAAATCTAAATTAGACTCATTTAACACATGAATCAACTTGAGTCGAACTCAAGTTAGCCCAATTAGGATTACTCTTAATCCAATTTGATTCATCAAATGAATCTAATCCTCTTGGTTCATCATATGAACCTAATCTCCACCTAATTGTCCTAAGTGTGTGACCCTATAGGTTCTTGTAACGTTGGCAATGCCCTAAACCCATTTAGGAGCATAAGTAATGAGCGGTATCTAGCAACACATCATTACTACCCAAGTTACAAGAATGTCGAGATCCGACATCACCTTGTGACTACCAATTGTGACTACTCACAAAATAATGACAAGTGTCCTTCTATCCTAGACATCTAGATTGATCAATATAAGGCATAGACCGTGTCATCCTCTAATCAATCTAAATCTTGAACTCCAAGTAGACTCACTCGATCAAATGAGCTCAACATCTAATGTTGACTCATTTGGGCATGGCCATGCACTTAGTGGTCTCACTCTATCAAGAATACCGATGTCGCTCCCGTCATATGGGAGGGATAGATTCCATCTACATCACTCACATCCCTCTACATAATTCATTATATACCCAGTAATCGCCTTTATAGTCCACCCAGTTACGGGTGACGTTTGACGAAACTAAAGTACATAACTCCTTATGTAGGGATCCATGGTGACTTCAGGTCTAAGGACTAATAGTCATACTAATAGCCACATGAGAAAGTATATGACACTCATATAACGATCCATGATACTTTCTCATGGCGGGTCATTCGATACATTCTCTAATGCATACCCATGTGTCAGCTTGATATCTCTATATCCATGACTTGTGAGATCAAGTCATCGAGCTGACCTACATGCTAGTCTTATTGTATTAACATTGTCCCTGAATGCTAATACTAGACTAGGAATGATTTAGAGTAGTGTTCCCTATATCATCTCACTATCGATTCAACTAATCGATTGATATAGGTATGAACCTTCTACTCAAGGACGCTATTATACTTAGTCTATTTGGCACTAATATAAATAAGTATAATAACCAAACAAATGCCTTTATTAATATACAAGAATATGATATACATGAGTCCATACAATCATCAAATGATTGGCTCTAGGGCTCTAACTAACAATCTCCCACTAGCACTAGTGCCAATCAGTATAGGCTCTAAGGCTTAAAGACCTAGTGTGACCATCATGCTTCCTCTGTGCCAAAGCCTTGGTCAAGGGATCTGCGATGTTAGCCTCTGTAGGTACTCTGCAAATCTTCACATCTCCTCTATCGATAATCTCTCGAATGAGATGGAAGCGCCGTAGTATGTGCTTGGTCTGCTGGTGTGAGCGAGGTTCCTTCGCCTGTGCTATAGCTCCATTGTTGTCACAATAGAGCTCAACTGGGTCAGCGATGCTAGGAACCACCCCAAGTTCAGTGATGAACTTGCGGATCCAAACTGCCTCCTTTGCTGCCTCTGTTGTAGAATCAGCTACTGTATCCTGCTTCGAACTCTTCCAGCTGACAGCACCACCATTAATGCAAAATACGAACCCTGACTGCGATCGGTAATCATCCTGATCGGTCTGAAAGCTGGCATCACTGTAACCCTTTACAGTTAGCTCATCATTACCTCCATATATCAAGAAATATTCTTTAGTCCTTCGTAAGTACTTAAGAATATTCTTGACCGCCATCCATTGACTTTCACCTGGTATCTGCTCGTCATGCTCAAAGCATACGAGACATCAGGTCGAGTACACAGCATGGCGTACATGATCGATCCTATGGCTGAGGCATAAGGGATCTGATCCATGCGGTCTCTCTCCTCTCTAGAAGAGGGACCTTGAGTCTTCGAAAGACTCACGCCATGTGACATCGGCAGAAATCCCTTCTTAGAGTTCTGCATGGCAAACCGAAGGAGTACCTTGTCAATATATGTACTCTGACTTAGGCCAAGCAATCTCTTAGATCTATCTCTATAGATCTGTATCCCTAGAATGCGGGATGCCTCACCTAAGTCCTTCATTGAGAAGCAACTCCCTAGGCAGGTCTTGACAGATTGAAGCATAGGGATGTCCTTCCCAATGAGTAGTATGTCATCCACAAATAATATGAGGAAGACAACTATGTCCCCTACAACCTTCTTGTAGACACAAGGCTCATCTTCGTTCTTGATGAAACCAAACTGTTTGATCGCATCATCGAATCGAAGATTCCAGCTCCGAGAAGCTTGCTTTAGTCCATAAATGGACCTATGCAGCTTGCATACTCTACTAGTATGCTGTGGATCTACAAAACCCTCAAGTTGTGTCATGTACACATCCTCGAGTAGGTTTCCATTCAAAAACGCGGTTTTGACATCCATCTGCCATATCTCATAGTCATGGTAGGCTGCAATAGCAAGCATGATCCGAATGTACTTAAACATCGCCACTGGAGAAAAGGTTTCATCATAGTCAATACCATGAATCTGCTTGAAACCTTTAGCTACCAAGCGACCCTTATAGATAAGTCCATCCATGTCAGTCTTTCTCTTAAAGACCCACTTGCACCCAATGGGTTTTACCCCTTCAGGTGGATCAACCAAAGTCCATACTTGGTTGGTGTACATGGATTCTATCTCGGATCTCATGGCTTCTAGCCATTTCTCAGAATCTGGTCTCATCACAACTTCTTGATAGGTGGTAGGCTCATCCTCTATGAGCACAATGTCATCATGGTCAGACAAGAGAAATGAGTATCTCTCAGGCTGACGACGTACCCTATCAGACCTGCGAAGAGGTATGTCTACTTGAACTGGTTGTTGTTCCTCAACTCCTTGTGGAACAACATCATCCACAACACTTTGTGGTTCCAGTTCAATTTCCATCGAGGCATCAGTGCTATTGTTCGCATCTTGAACTTCTTCAAGATCGAACGTGCTCCCACTAGTCTTTCTAGAAACAAAGTCCCTTTCTAGAAAGACCCCAGTCTTTGCCACAACTACCTTGTCTGGGAATGTAGAAATAATATCCCTTAGTTTCCTTGGGATATCCGATGAAATAGCACTTGTCGGATTTGGGTCCTAACTTGTCTGAGACTTGACGTCGAACGTAAGCCTCACAACCCCAAATCCTCATGAAAGACACCTGGGCATCTCTCCCAGTCCATATCCTATATGGTGTCTTCATCACGGCCTTTGATGGAACTCGGTTGAGTATGAAAGCTGCCGTGTCTAGAGCATATCCCCATAGATATGTCGGAAGATCTGTGTGACTCATCATAGATCGCACCATATCTAATAAGGTACGATTCCTCCTTTCGGATACACCATTCCACTGTGGTGTTCCAGGAGGAGTGAGTTGAGATAAAATCCCACACTCAGCTAAGTAGTCACGAAACTCATGGCTTAAGTATTCAACACCTCGATCTGATCGAAGTACCTTAATACTCTTGCCAAGCTGGTTCTGTACTTCATTCTTGAATTCTTTGAACTTTTCAAAGGATTCAGACTTATGTGTCATCAAGTACACATAACCGTATCTACTAAAATCATCAGTAAATGTGATGAAGTATCTATAACCGCCTCTAGCAGCAACATTGAAAGGGCCACATACATCACTATGTATGAGTCCTAACAAATCAGTTGCTCTCTCGCTATGCCCACTAAAGGGGGTCTTGGTCATCTTGCCTCGTAGGCATGACTCGCATGTATCATATGATTCTAAATCAAATGAGTCCAGCAAACCATCCTTATGGAGCTGGGATAAGCGCTTGTCATTTATATGACCTAAGCGATAGTGCCAGAGGTATGTTTGGTTCATGTCATTTGACTTGAACCTCTTGGTACTAATGTTATAGATAGAGCTCTCAAGGTCTAGAATATAGAGTCCGTTTATTAGTGGTGCACTACAATAGAACATATCTTTCAAATAAACAGAACAACATTTGTCTTTTATTATAAAAGAGTACCCTTTCTTGTCTAAACAAGAAACTGAAACTATGTTCTTAGTAAGAGCAGGCACATAATAACAATAATCTAAATCTAGTACAAGCCCAGAGGGCAGAGATAGCTGATAAGTTCCTACAGCAACAGCAGCAACCCGTGCTCCATTGCCTACTCGTAGGTCCACCTCGCCCTTTGCCAATGCTCTGCTATTTCTCAGCGCCTGCACATCAGTACAAATGTGAGAAGCACATCCAGTATCTAATACCCATGATGTAGAAATAGATAGATTGACTTCTATAACATATATACCTGAAGTGGAAGTCTCACTTCGCTTCTTCTTCAGATCCTCCAAGTATACCTTGCAGTTCCTCTTCCAGTGCCCGGTCTGACCGCAATGGAAGCAGGTAGCATCCTTGGCGACCCCTCCTTTAGGCTTCAGTGCCTTGCCTTTGCCCTTGGCTTGGGACTTTCCTTTGCCCTTATGCTTCTGGACCATCAGAATGGGCTTAACCTTCTTAAGGTTAATCTCAGCAGTTCGTAACATACTAAGTAGCTCGGGCAGTGGCTTGTCAATCTCATTCATGTTATAGTTGAGAACGAATTGACTATAGCTATCCGGCAAGGACTGCAAGATCAAGTCAGTGGCCAGCTCTTGGCCAAGTGGGAACCCCAGTCTTTGTAGGTTCTCTATGTACCCAATCATCTTGAGTACATAAGGACCTACAGGAGCCCCGTCTGACATCTTGCACTGAAACAGTCTCAAATCTCTCATGCCTCGCCTGTCCCTGATATAGTTGGCGAAGATGCTCAACCATATCAAAAGCGCCCATCAACTCATGTTGCTTCTGAAGCTCTGAGTTCATGGTCGCGAGCATTAGACAAGACACATCTAATGCGTCGTCTTGATGCTTCTTGTAAGCATCTTTGTCGGCTCGCGGGGCATTGGCAGGAGGAGCCTCCGGAATGGGCTGCTCCAGAACGTACGGCTTACGTTCCTGGGTGAGAACTATTCTCAAATTCCTGTACCAGTCCAAGAAATTCGCTCCGTTGAGCTTGTCCTTCTCAAGGACAGATCGCAGGGAGAAGGAATTCGTGTTTGACGTCATGGTTATCTACAACAGAAAATTTGCAGAAATAAATATCATATTCTTTAAAAATCATTTAATTAGGCCTTTTAATTAAATGATGCTCCCACTGAATTCTATAATTCTTGTGGGACAAGATCCACATCATACTAACCCTTGAGTTAGCTTTGGCTAATACGCCCAAGGCTTAGTATGATCGGTAGGTAACGATTACCAATTACATCTCTATGCAACTCTTGTTTATAGAATCAATATCCGCATTTATATTAAAACTCGAGTTAGCTTTGGCTAATACGCCCGAGAGTTAATATAGATGTGATATTGACCTATCTTTCCAACTATTGGAAGAATGCCTATAGTTGACTCGATCCAACCGAGTAACTATGAATACTCAATCTAATTGAGTTTGTATTCACCCATGCGTTGATAGGCGGGACCAAGATTGTCCCTCCGTACCCTACCAAGATAATATGTATTGCTCTGCTTTGGCAGATTCAACAATACATGTGATAGAGGTAGTGATAGGTATCACAGCACGGTTAGGCATTTTAGAGTTGGTTCGATCTAGATCTAATCTAATCGAGAAGGATGCATCTTGTGCACGACTTAGATCTAATCTAATCGCAAGGGTGCATCATGTGCACGACTTAGATCTAATCTAATCGTTAAGGCACTAATTAATTAATTAATTATTAAACATGCATCAAATACATAATAATTAATTAATTAATCTATTTGTGATTTAGTCATGGCCCTACTACGATCTTCTCAAGCCAATAAGAAGATCGATTGGTCAACCTAGGGTCAACAGCTTCTTCAAGCGCCTCCCTTTGACCACCTTGTGTTGCTCGTGCCCGCCTCGGAACTCCGTCTCGTGTGGACCCTCCACCGCTCCAATTTGTACATTACAATTTGAAACTCGAGTTACATTCGAGTCTAAATCTAATTTACAACAAGAAAATATGAGAAGGCACGACACGCAGGTCGCGAATATAATACAACACTCGCAAACACATAACGGCACGCAGGCCGTATTATGAATTACAACACAACCAATCATATTGGGATTTGGGCCATGACTATCACAAATTAATATATATAATTCAAAATTATATATTTTCATAATTTTCTATAATTTTAAAATTAATTTTTACAATTTTACGAATAAAATTTCCCGGCGGTCCCGTTTAGCGGTTTCGGGCGCAATCGCGGAACGGATCCCCTTGCGGGGCCCAGGGGCATCGCCCCTACCCGCGATCTAACCATCGCGAGGGTTCCTTTGCGATCCAACAGCGCCTAAACCTGCTGTCCCAAAACGATTTGGGTCGAGACATTGCCGTTTCGGAAAAATCTTCCCGGCAGGTTCGTTTTTAGCGATTTCGAGTGCAATCGCGGAGCAAATCCCCTTGCGGGGTTAGGGGCAGTACCCCTACCCACGATCTAACCATCGTGAGTTGCTCCTTTGCGATCTAATGGCACCCAAGCTCGCTGTCCCAAAAGGATTTGGGGCAAAATGAAGCCGGTTTTGAAAGATCTTTCCGGTAGCCGAAGCCTACAAGTGCCGAGACACTTGTGCTTCGCTTCTACGGAAAAATTACCCATAAAATCATAAAAAACTAATTTTTACAGAAAATCACAGAAGGTTTTATTTTTCATAAAAATAAAAATAAACTCATACAAGCCTTGCACGTGGCTTTGATACCACTGTTGGGTTTTTCGGGCCGCGAAAACCGCTTTTCGCGTCGCGGAAACCCCGAATCGCCCAAGCCACGGATCTCGTGCAAGGTAAAACCGAACGAAAATACGAGTACGAGTTTGAAAAACTTTAATCTACAGTAGATCTACATAAGGATAAACCATTTATACCTTTGATGCGATGCCCTTCGCGTTCCCGCTCGTCCAAATGATGCCGGATCTCAAGACCGTCAAGCGCCGGTCCTCTAGAAGTATCCACACGGACACACTAGATGGAAATGACCAAAAACCAAGGTGTGCTAGCACCTATGTGGTTCGGCCAAGGGAGGAGAGGGAGAGGGAGAGCTTGAGAGGGAGAAGGAGGAAGATGCACACAAGTGAATGAAAAATGAATTTCTTCACCCAAAACAAAGTGGCCGGCCACATTTCAAAATTCACATTAATTGCATTAATTACAATTAATATGAAACCATAAAATCACATTAATTGCATTAATTGCAATTAATATGAAACCATTAAGAGAGTGGCTTTGTCACTTCCATGAGGTGGCACCCATGATGATGTGGAACATCATTATTGGTCCACCTAATGCCAACTCACCAATGAGGTGGCAAAAGGTCAAGTCAAAATTGACCTTTGGTCTTCCTTCTCAAGTCAAGTCAAACTTGACTCAATCTCTACCATGGTGGATCTAATCCAACCATTTGATTCGAGCCAACTTAATATAATGAATCTAATTCATTAAATTAAATTGATTCAATGAGTCAAAATCTAAATTAGACTCATTTAACACATGAATCAACTTGAGTCGAACTCAAGTTAGCCCAATTAGGATTACTCTTAATCCAATTTGATTCATCAAATGAATCTAATCCTATTGGTTCATCATATGAACCTAATCTCTACCTAATTGTCCTAAGTGTGTGACCCTATAGGTTCTTGTAACGTTGGCAATGCCCTAGACCCATTTAGGAGCATAAGTAATGAGCGGTATCTAGCAACACATCATTACTACCCAAGTTACAAGAATGTCGAGATCCGACATCACCTTGTTACTACCAATTGTGACTACTCACAAAATAATGACAAGTGTCCTTCTATCCTAGACATCTAGATTGATCAATATGAGGCATAGACCGTGTCATCCTCTAATCAATCTAAATCTTGAACTCCAAGTAGACTCACTCGATCAAATGAGCTCAACATCTAATGTTGACTCATTTGAGCATGGGCATGAACTTAGTGGTCTCACTCTATCAAGAATACCGATGTCGCTCCCGTCATATGGGAGGGATAGATTCCATCTACATCACTCACATCCCTCTACATAATTCGTTATATACCCAGTAATTGCCTTTATAGTCCACCCAGTTACGGGTGACGTTTGACGAAACTAAAGTACATAACTCCTTATGTAGGGATCCATGGTGACTTCAGGTCTAAGGACTAATAGTCATACTAATAGACACATGAGAAAGTATATGACACTCATATAACGATCCATGATACTTTCTCATGGCGGGTCATTCAGTATACATTCTCTAATGCATACCCATGTGTCAGCTTGATATCTCTATATCCATGACTTGTGAGATCAAGTCATCGAGCTGACCTACATGCTAGTCTTATTATATTAACATTGTCCCTGAATGCTAATACTCGACTAGGAATGATTTAGAGTAGTGTTCCCTATATCATCTCACTATCGATTCAACTAATCGATTGATATAGGTATGAACCTTCTACTCAAGGACGCTATTATACTTAGTCTATTTGGCACTAATATAAATAAGTATAATAACCAAACAAATGCCTTTATTAATATACAATAATACGATATACATGAGTCCATACAATCATCAAATGATTGGCTCTAGGGCTCTAACTAACAAATATAACCATCACGAGTGTTCCTAAGCGATCCTACAGCGCCTTAACCCGCTGTCCCAAAACGATTTGGGGCGAAACCTTGCCGTTTCGGAAATATTTTCTCGGTAGTCGAAGCCTACAAGTGTCCAAACACTTGTGCTTCGCTTCTACGAGATAATTACCAATAAAATATATAAAAATCATAAAAACATAGAAACTTACAGATCTGTAGAATTTCATAAAATTCAAAATAAAACTCGTACGCGCTTCGCATGTGGCTCTGATACCACTGTTGGATTTTTCGGACCGTAAAAACAGCTTTTTGCGTTGCGGAAACCCCGAAATTCCCATGCCACGGATCCGTGCGAAGAATAAAATTTTGTAAAACTTTCACGTACGAGTTTTCTAAGCCTAGATCTACTTTAGATCTACAAGATAAGAATTTACCCTTGATGCGAAGCCCTTCGCTTAATCCCGCTCGTCCACGGTTCGCCGGATCTCGAGAGTATCAAAGTAGATACTCCTCTATGTGTATCCACACAAGCAAGAGATGGAGAAGAAATCTTGAGTGTGCTAGCACTCCAAGAAGTCTCAGCCAAAGAGGAGGAGAGGGAGAGAAGAGAATAGAGCAATGAGGAGGAAGAAGAGAGTTACTCCACAAAATGAAAACTCCCACTCAAGAATAAATGTGGCCGACCACTTCATGGAGGAGTTTTAACTCCATGGGATACCAAGAGTCACAACTCTTGGTAACTCCCATGAGGTGGCATCCCACTTAAGCAACCATGATGATGTGGAGCATTATCATTAGTCCACTTAATGCCAACTCACCAATGAGGTGGCAAATGATCAAGTCAAACTTTCATCTTCCTCTCAAGTCAAGTCAAACTTGACCACTTCTCTCCCTTGGTTGATCTAATCTAACCATTGGTTCAAGTCAATTTTAATTTAATGAATCTCTATTCATTGAATTAAATTAATTAAATGAGTCTAAGTTCAAATTAGACTCACTTAACACATGAACCAAATTGAGTCCAACTCAATTAGCTCAATTTGGATTACTCTTAATCCAATTTGGTTCATCACATGAACCTAATCCTTTAGGTTCATCAAATGAACCTAATCTCCATCTAATTTCCCTTTGTGTGTGACCCTATAGGTTCTTATAATGTTGGCAATGCTCCTAAACCCATTTAGAAAGATAAGTAATGAGCGGTATCTAGCAACACATCATTACTACCCAAGTTATAAGAATGTTGAGATCCAACATCACCTTGTGACTACTAATTGTGACCCCTCACAATATATGACAAGTGACCTTCTATCCTTGACATCTAGAATGATCAATGTGAGGCATAGACCGTGTCATCCTCTAATCAATCTAAATCTTGAATCCCAAGTAGACTCACTCAATAAAATGAGCTCAATATCTCATATTGACTCATTTGGGCATGTCCATGCACTTAGTGGTCTCACTCTATCAAGAATATCGATGTCACTCCCGTCATATAGGAGGGATAGATCCCATCTACATCATTCACATCCCTCCGCATAATTTGTTACATACCCAGTAATCGCCTTTATAGTCCACCCAGTTACGGGTGACGTTTGACGATGCCAAAGTATGTAACTCCTTATGTAGGGAACCATGGTGACTTCAGGTCCAAGGACTAATAGTCATACTAATTGAGAAAGTATATGCTACTCATATAATGATCCATGATACTTTCTCATGGCGGGTCATTCAGTATACATTCTCCAATGCATACCCATGTGTCAACTTGATATCTCCATATTCATGACTTGTGAGATCAAGTCATCGAGTTGACCTACATGCTAGTCTCATCGCATTAACATTGTCCCTGAATGCTAATACTTGACTAGGAATGATTAAGAGTAGTGTTCCCTATATCATCTCACTATCGATTCAACTAACCGATTGATATAGGTAAGAACCTTCTACTCATGGATGCTATTATACTTAGTTATTTGGAACCAATTCAAGTAAGCATAATAACCATAAACAAATGTCTTTATATATATATAAGAATATGATACAACGAGTCTATACAACAATCATCAAATAATTGACTCTAGGGCTTTAACTAACACAGTGTTCTTCAAAGTAGCTCCTATGAAAGGAGTGATGTGGTTTGGAAAGAAAGGAAAGTTGAGTCGACGTTATGTGGGGCGATACCTGATCACTAGAAGGGTTGGCAAGGTAGCTTATGAGCTGAAGCTACCTCAGGAAATGTCAACCATTCATTATGTATTCCATGTCTCAATGCTGAAGAAGCATGTTCCGAATGTAAACCAAGTGATTGAGCCAAAGATGGTACAAGTTTGAGAAGATCTCAGTTATGAAAATCGACCTATTCAGATAATAGATCCAGAAGTTAAGAAGCTGAGGAACAAAGAGATACCTTTAGTAAAAGTTCTGTGGCAAAGTCAATAGTATGAAGAGGTAACGTGGGAACGCGAGGACGATATGAGATAGAAGTATCTGAAATTGTTCTAATTTCGAGGATGAACTTTTCATGAGGTATGCGGGATTGTAACGCCCGTAAATTGCCTCTTTAAAAAAAATACATATATGACCCGGCTAGGATTCGAACCCTAGAACTTTTATTTGAAATTGGTTAAGTTGCCATTAGGGTGGTGGTAAAGCATCACATTGGGAATAAGGAACTATTCATTATATGTAGGATATGCCTGATGAGATGCTTCAACCTCCACTTAGTATGATGAGATGCTTCAATTTCCACTTAGTATGATGAGATGCTTCAACTTCCACTTAGTATGATGAGATGCTTCAACTTCCACCTAGTATAAAAAGGAAATGGAACAGACAAAACACAACTTCTCATTTTCCTTTCTCCTTCTCCATCCGAAACTCCTTCTCCCCTTTTCTCATGTTTGGCCAAGAACCCTAGGGTTCCACCTTTTGAAGCTTTTAAGGAGGAGGTTCTAAGAGGGGGTTCTCACGAGGATTAGTACGCATGTGAAGAGCAACTCGAAGATTAAGGCATACAAGAGGGGCTTTGTTCTTTCCTAAACCCTAGTGGTATAATAGTAAGATATAGCGAAAGAATGTAAGTACTACTCACCTGCAGTATAAATTGCTACGATTATACATGGGTAAACGTTCTTGTAGTAGTTTTAGTATGATTTTATGTATGTTTAAAGAAGATACATGATATGGAATGTAAGATGCTCCCCATCTAAGTTTTTGGATTAAGAGCATGTCTAGAGTATCTTGAATTTCTTCCCATATAGTTTTGGGGCTAAGAAGCATATTCAAGTGCCCTAAAGTGCTTCCCTATAAGTGTGGGATTAAGAGCACACAAGGTGCTTGTTTAAATAACAATATTGAAAAAGGAAATATTTTACTTTAAATCGGCATGTACTGGACACAAGGTCCATGGGTGGGCTCCTAGATCGCCCTAGGTCCTATATCGCCTAGTAGTACCTTAGTAGGTTCGGAATTAGCTACCTTGAATCTTATTAAGGATGCGTGCAAAGTGGTACAATGTCGGGCCCAAAGCAAGTTGTTTATTATTTTCAATAGTTATCTATTATAAATTTTCAAAAATTCATTGTTTGTTAAGTGAAAGCATTGCTAAGCTTCAGAACTTTGGTTATAAAGTGTAGCATTCATGAACCCAAAAGTATGGCAAGATTATATATGTTTCCAGTACAAGCATGGTTTTAAGTTTATGTTTTGCTTGACAAATTTATTTAAATAGCATGCCATGTACATATTTTTGAATTATGTGTTTTAGCATGAATTACTATCAAGTGCAAGCATGTGTTTTCCTACAATCATTTGAAAAGCATGTTTCCTTTTTAATGCACTGTTTTGTGAGTAGATGGTACTTACTAAGCATTCCTGCTTATAGATTTGCATTTCCTTATACTGCAGATAAAGGTAAAGGAAAGCTCGAGTATGAGGAGACAGCAGGAGTAGTGTTGGGTGTGTGTGTGGTGGAACAGTGGAAGAAGACCTTGGAACTTACTAATACTTACAATGTGCTAAATCTTTATGCTATCGTGTTGTCTTACCTCCACTCTACATGAATTACTTCCACGATTTGTTTAAGATGAACTTACTAGTTTGATAGTAATTAGAATGTCTAAAGAGTTAGCGATCTAATAGTCCTAATCTTTGCATCCATAAGATTAAAAGCTTGAGTTACTATTGTATGTTAAAATTGGCTAAATGTTGCTTACGTTAAGTAGCATTATGTGTTGAATACTTGCATACAGATAATTGCTTGCAATGCTTGTTTGACTCCATTAAAACCATGTTTAAAGTTGTTAAAGAATAGATGCATCACTAAAATTCTAAGTACTCAATCACAACATCTACATGCCTATGTCATTTAATAGAATTTTTTTTTGAAATTTGTAATGAAAGAGTAACATTTGCCATAAGGTAAGAAGTGAAGGCACTAGAATTCCGTTCTGTTTCAATTTTTCTGTACAAATATTTTACAAGTACAGAACTTTTCCTAGCAACTCGTATGTTCGATCAGACATGTGTTTGATCAATCAAGCAAGTTCTTGATGGATCAAAGCACACCTTTATAGAAGTACAAGAACGCTAGCCTCTAGTGTTGGTATTCAAAATCGATACAAAGAAAACTAAACAAATTACACAACGAAATCAAAGAACTAGTTGTACCTTTTCTTTGTAGGTTAAGACCTCTTGATCTTCTGCTGTATTTCTCTCCTAATCTTGGATGTCGTGTGGGCGATGATATACCAAGACAAAAAAACACCCTTCTTCTCTTCTTTGTTTCCAAACCGCCGACCACCAAAAGGATGCTTTAGGATGGGTGCCTTCTCCTCTTCTTCCTCTCCTCCAAGCCGCCAGCCCTAAGGTGGATTTGGAAGACATTTGTGCTGCCGGCCCTAAGGTGGAGTTGGAATAGATTTGTGTCGCCTACCCTAAGGTGAAGAAGGAGAACCTTGTGTCGCCGACCCTAAGCAAGAGAAAAGGAGAACCTTGTGCCGTCGGCCCTAAGGTAAAGAGAGTTGTGGAAAACTTATGTTTAGGGGGTGCCACCTCCCCTTTTTTATAACCCTTGCCGTCGGTTATAAAGAAAAAAAAATAACAGAATTCTGTTTAGAAAAAATCTACCTTTTATAATCGAATTCTGTTGGGGTGGATACGAGGCTTTATATAGAGGCTACAACAAGGACCTAGAGGACGAATTGGTTTAGGCATCCTGATGGGCTTGGGCTTCCTGTGTTGGGCTCGAACACTTAACTCAAGTCCATCAATAATAACCCATACCACTAAAGGGTTATTATTGAACTACCGTACCAATCCCATATTTACAATATGAGCTCTTTCTTATCATGAGTGCATTAATCTCCCTGTGTTTAAGATATCGTATGCCCGTTAATTAAATGAGTTACTGACAACTCAACTAATTAACATCTAATTCCAAGAGTAGTACCACTCAACTTTATTATGATGCCGGACTAAGTCCACCTGCAGGGTTTACATGATAATCCTTATGAGCTCCTCAAGGGGACATCATCAACCTAAATAATTAGGACACAGATTCCTTCTATAATCAACAACACACCATATAAATAGTACTATTTCCCAACTCATCGGGCTATTGATTTAACGAATAAATCTCACCCATTGATAAGTTAAAGAAATAAATACTAAGTATATGTGCTTGTTATTATATAGGGATTAAGAGGGCGCACATCCATAATAACAGAGGTTCTGTTCCTTTATGTAGTCAGTACAAATCAAACAACCTCAAACAGTCCTGCTCAATACACACATAGTGTACTAATGTAATTTTATAATCAAGACAGATTAATACCAAATTACACTACAACCGTTCCAATGGATTGTCCCAATCCATTTTGGTTGTGAGCTACTATTTATAATTTATAAGGAACCGATATTATGATCTTCTGTGTGACATTACACACAATGTTATCTACAATATAAATTAAATGGGTAACTGCATTGACATATATATAAATATAAAATGCAAACATTTGACCAAAGTGATTCTCATTTCAAAATATTTCAAAAAAGATGTTCATACAAAAACTAGGCTTATAGTATACATCCTAACAATCTCCCACTTATACTAAAAAACTATGCTGCCATAAATGCTGCCATACATCTGATTCCCATCCCCTCAACATGCCTATCAAAAGAACTCGCCGGAAGGGCCTTAGTGAAAGGATCTTCCAGGTTATATGCTGATGTAATCTTGGCGACAACAACCTCTCCTCATTTTACGATGTCTCGTATCAGGTGGTACTTGCGCTCAATGTGTTTACTTGCCTTATGGGCTCCTGGTTCCTTCGAGTTTGCTACTGCACCACTATTGTCACAATAAATTGTGATAACTTTGGATAAACCAGGAATCACATCTAAGTCCATCAAGAAGTTTCTGAGCCATACAACTTCTTTGGCTATCTCAGAGGCTACCACATACTTAGCTTCCATGGTGGAGTCTGAAACACATTTCTACTTAACACTCCTCCATGCTATGGCTCCACCTCCCAAAGTAAACACATACCCTGAGGTTGATTTACTATTGTCCCTATCTGATTAGAAGTCCGAATCTGTGTAACTCACAGGGAGCAAATCATCTGCCTGGTAAACCAGCATATAATCTCTAGTCCTTTTCTAGTACTTTAATATATGTTTTACGGTAGTCCAATGTCCCGGTCCAGAGTTACTTTGATATATGCTAACCATGCCCACGGTAAAACAAATATCTGGTCTCGTACATAACATCGCATATATTAGGCTTCCTACAGCCGAAGCATAAGGAACTGCCTTCATCTCCTCTATCTCCTTTGGTGTCTTAGGACACATCTCTTTAGATAAAGGTACTCCATATCGAAAAGGTAATAAACCTTTCTTGGAGGTTTGCATGCTAAAACGAGCTAGGATAATATCGATGTATGAAGCTTGGGATAAGCACAATATCCTTTTCATGCGATCCCTTATTACTTTGATCCCAAGAATATGCCCACATTCTCCTAAGTACTTCATATCAAACTGCTTGGATATCCATACCCTTACGTCTGACAACACTTTGATATTGTTGCCAATGAGCAAAATGTCATCTACGTATAGTACGAGAAATACCACCACGTTTCGTCACTTTTCTTGTATACACAAGACTCATCCAGACACTGAATGAATCCATGAGACTGGAACTTCATCAAACCGGATGTTCCAAGATCTTGAAGCTTGCTTCAGTCTATAAATGGACCAATTGAGCTTGCATACAAGATGCTCTTTACCCTTCGCAATGAATCCCTCTGGTTGCTTCATATAGATGTTTTCTTCAAGACTTCCGTTAAGGAAAGCTGTCTTGACATCCATTTGTCAAACCTCATAATCCATATGAGCAGCAATAGATAAAAGAATCTGGATAGACTTAAGCATGGCTACCGGCGAAAAAGTTTCGTCATAATCGATTCCCTCTTTCTGAGTATACCCCTTCGCAACAAGCCTTGCTTTAAAGGTTTCCACCTTCCTGTCTGTTCCTCTTTTCCTTTTGTAGACTCATTTACATACAATGTCTTTTACACCATTTGGTGGTTCTACAAGCTTCCAGACCTGATTAGAATGTATAGATTCTATTTTAGAGTTCATTGTACTTTGCCAAGATGTTGTATCTTTATCTTGGAGTGCTTCATCATATGTCCAGGGATCAGCTTCATGTTCACCAGGGATCAAGTCCGAAGACTCTACGAAAAACATGAATCTATCAGGTTATCTAATAACCCTACCACTACGACGAGACACTACCTGTAATTGTGCATCATTTGTGACAGTGTTGCAGTTACTTGTGGTATCTCATCTTGTACCATTGGTACTAAAGTAGAATTGTCCTCTCTTATTTCCTCAAGAATAATTTTACTTATGGGCTTGTGGTTCATTACATAGTCCTCTTCTAAAAATCGGGCATTGGTACTAACAATGACCTTCTGATCTTTAGGATTATAAAACAAACCACCTTTCATCCCACTAGGATATCCCACGAACAAGTGAACTTATGTAAGTGATTCCAACTTATCAGCGTCTCCCTTCAGCACATGAGTTGGACTACCCCAAATCCGAATGTGTTTCACACTAGGCCCTACCTCCATTCCACAATTCTGTGGGAGTAGTGTTTGTTGCTACTCGAAATACCATCCTAGTTCCTCTATAATAAAATTTGTACAAGCATAGAACTATCCTAGCTACCCATGTGTTCTACTAAAGTTAAATTTGGATTGCAAATGATGCATAACATTATTAATCCAAATTTTCCCTTTAGAAGTTAAACTTGAATTGGGAACGAAACTTAACATTCTTACTTCAAGTTCAACCGATGTGATCTTCCTAAGTTAAACCATATTACAGAAGTTGATCAAATATCTATTTCAAGGATCGACTTCCAGGTCAAACGTGATGAGGCATTAGGCCTTCTTGGGTGTGGGATCATCCACCACTGCCTAGACAAAAGTCTTTCAAAGAAATCAGATATTTTAACTTCTCACAGTAAACAAGGTTTAACAATAGAGACCTTAATAGAAACACATTATCGAAACATGAAATTGAAACGAAAATTGATAACAAAAATGATAATTAAAACCGATAATCTCTTGTGTTTGGTTTTTCAAGATCTATACAAAAGATGATCTAGTTATGATGCGAAAACTAATAACTAGTTATACCTCTTGTAACTTATTGACCTCTTGATCTTCTATTGTATTCCTCTTCTTATCTCGAACGTCGTGTGGGCAACGATCTACCAAGATGAGAATCCACCCAAGCCTTCTTCTTCCTTTCATGTTTCGGCCACCAACTTTCTGATGTGCGTAGATTATATACTCTTTTATGCATGTTTTTACGCACATTTACATACTTTGAGCATGCTTGATCTATGCATTTGTATACTTCCAGCTTTCCTTTTAGCATATTTACTCTTTTGGTTTGGAGATCTGCTTTTTGTGCATTTACTGTACGCAGGAGTCGATTTGGTGAAGAATTTACATCTTTGGGCAAGCCTTGGAGGAAACAAAGGGAGAAAGCACTAGGCCGTGTACCTCACACGGCCATGCACTGGGATGGAGCTCGGGCCGTGTGGAGTTTGGCACCAACAGAAGAGGAAGATGACATGGCCGTGTGAACCTCGCACGGCCGTGTCAAGATTTGAAGCCAACCAGAGCAGAAGCCTTACATGGCCGTGTGGATCTACACGGCCGTGTGAGACTTCCAGAGACCAAGCAGGCTGTGGCCGTGTGCACCAAACGGCCGTGTAGCATTTCCAGAGAGCAGAGGGGTTCTGGCCGTGTGGAGTCACACGACCGTGCAGCTTTGGCAGAGAGGGAACTGGACATGGCCGTGTGAATCTCACACGGCCGTGTCACGGGGCCGTGTGGCGCCCGATTCCCTCCTCTATTTAAACCCTTCTTCATGAATTGAAAAGGGGTCTCTCCCCTTTTGGGAGAAAGCAAGATTTGGTGGTTTCCTCCCATTCTTGGGAGGATTTCTGGGCAATTCTAAGGAAGATCTCGACGATTTCGTTCCGGAGCGTGGATTGGATCCGAAGACGAAGCTTCTTTGTAGATAAGTTTTCTCTTTTCCCCTCTTCTTATTTTCTTGGATTGGGGATTCAAGGAATGCTTGTAATCTCTATTCTTTCGGGTTTTCTTCCTCGATTCATGGAGTAGATCTTGTATTCTAGGATTAAGGGAGTATTTTTATGATGAATTGATGTAATCTCTTATGGATTTGCCATTTTCTTGTTTCAATGACATTATCTTGCTTGTATCAATTAGATCTTGAATGATTGATGGTGGTTTGTGCTTAATTCTCATTCTTGATTGATTGTTTGGATTTCTTATGGACTTGGTAAGGATAAACTCTCACTCGATCATCCGAGGGATCCACGTGACAGGTGCAAGCCCGTGTAAGGACGTTTGAGAGATAATCTTGAAGAGGAAATAGGAATATTCAAGAGAGTAGGATGGATTCTATGATTAGCTTCTTGTATCTTTATAGATTAATAAGTTGTGGGCTTCTATGTTGATATCCGAGGAAGGCATAGTAATAGGTGCGCTTCTGTGTAAGGACAACGTAGGTTCATGTCTAATTAATCCTATTTAGATACATTTCTCAGTCCTTAGCCGGTTGTCTATTGCAAGAGGGAACCGGCAACTTTCTACATGTTTGGCAATTGAGGAATAAGAATTGGTGAACCATTTACATTCAAGAAATCTTACAAAGAAACCGAAACTCCTAGAATCTCCCTTTATCATAACCCAAAACACTAAACTCTTGTTTGTTGATCTCTAATATTAGATTTGTTTACCTTTACTTTGCTTTTGAAACGATTGGATAGTTGTTTAGCTAATTCGCATTGAGACATTTCTAGTGCTTATTCTAGTCCCTGTGGATACGATAATCTTTTATATTACTTGCGACATTTCCGTACACTTGCGGAGCGTAACAAGTTTTTGGCGCCGTTGCCGGGGACTGCGCTATAACATTAGGAATTATCAATTGAGTTAGACTAAACATAACATTTGTTTTCCTTTCATATTGCATAGTTGTAACTAATCATTAGATTTCTGTTTTTTTTTACTTTTTTGTATAACTTTCACTTCTTGCTAATTCTTTGTGTACAAATTCAATTCTGCATTTTTGATTCTTTTATTTTTCTTTTATGTTGAATTGTCAATTGTTATCTTGTTCTTGTGTATGCGAAGATCTAACTTTGCAGGAGAATTCTTTCCTTTTGACCCTGAGATTGACAGAACTTTCCATAAAAGAAGAATTCTGCAAAGGCAAATTGAAGAACATGAACATTTGAACATGGCAAATAGACCACTCAAGGACTATGCAGCACCCTATGCAAGAGGTTTCCGATCTAGTATTTCAAGACCTTCAGTGGAGGCTAATAACTTTGAGATCAAACCCGCAATCATATCTATGGTGCAGCAGAACCAATTTGGTGGAGGACCTCATGAAGACCCCAATCAACATTTAGAGGTCTTTTATGAAATATGTGGGACCATGAAAATGAATGGAGTTCCTTCAGATGCAGTTAGATTACTGTTATTTGGGTTTTCTCTAAGAGATAGGGAAAAGCAATGGTTGAATTCTTTGGCCCCTAATAGCATCAACACTTGGGAGCAGTGCGAGCAACAGTTTCTTGATAAGTTCTACCCACCAAGCAAAACAGCTCATATGAGGAATTTAATTGCAAGCTTCAAGCAAACTGACTCAGAATATCTTTTTGAAGCATGGGATAGATATAATAGTATGCTCAGACAATGCCCACATCATGGGTTGGAAAGATGGTTAGTGTTGCACACTTTTTATAATGGTATCAATTATCATACCAAAGTGTCCCTTGATTCAGCTGCTGGAGGGGCACTTATGAATAAAAGATTAGATGAAGCCGAAGAAATCATTGAAAGTGTAGCACAAAATCATCATCAATGGGAAAATGAAAGAAGTGGTGGCTACTCCTCTGTAAACCCAACAATTAAAGCATCAGGGAAGTTTGATGTAGATGCAGTCACTCTTTTGTTTGTAAAATTGGATGCTCTTACAAAGAAATTTGAGAATATGGGGACTAGTGCTAATATGGTCAATGCTATTAGTACATCTTGTGAAGTATGTGGGAGTTCAGAGCATTCAAATGACTCATGTCCATTGGGAGCTATCACTGCACAAATCAATCAACTTGAACAATGCGATGCAATCATGAGTTACAATCAAAGGCAGAACAACCCATACTCAAATACTTATAACCCTGGATGGAAGAGTCATCCAAATTTTTCTTCCAGAAAGAATCAAGATCAAGGACCATCTATGGAGGCAAGACCAAATTTTCAAGCTGGGCAACAAAATTCTCAACATCTATCTTCTCAAGGCTTACCAAAGTCAAATGTTGAAAAGATGCTTGAAGAAATTATCTCAAATCAGAATGAAATGAAGCAAGATTTAGCAAAGCTCATTCAGAGAATGGATAATTCTGAAAAGCATCAAAAGATCCAGGATAGTCAAATTGCCCAACTAGCTTCCTCATCATCCAGAGCACCAGGACAGCTACCAGGAAAACCTGATGTGAATCCTATGGAGCATTGCAATAGGATTGAGCTTAGGAGCGGACGGACCTTGGGAGACTCCCAAGTGACTGCTTCAAAAGGGAAACAAAAAGAAGAAGAGCTCTCTCCTCCTATACCAAATCAGATTCAAGCTAATGAGGAGAGTACCATTGAGGTTGAAGAGACTCTTCCACTGAACCATCAGAGCAAAGCTTTCCCTTTTCCTCAGAGACTTACAATGCTCAAGAAGGATGAAGAATTTGGCAAGTTTCTAGAAAAAGTTAAGGAAATTTGTGTAGAGGTACCACTTATTGATGCTATTCTACAAATGCCTAGATTTGCCAAATTTCTGAAGGATCTCATGTCAAATAAGAGAAGAAGAGGAGAGGTCGAGACCATTGCGCTTAGTGAGGAATGTAGTGCTATTTTTGAGAAGAACACTTCTCCAAAACTGAAGGACCCAGGGAGCTTTTATATTCCTTGCAACATAGGAAAAGAATTTTTTGAAAAAGCTTTTTGTGATTTGGGGGCGAGTGTTAGCCTCATTCCCTATTCAATTTGTAATAAATTAGGTCTCAAAAATATTAAACTTACTACTATGACACTTCAACTTGCCGATCATTCCTGCAGGTACCCTTTGGGTATAATAGAGGATGTGCCGGTAGAGGTGGATGGAAACGTTATTCCCACAGATTTTGTTGTGTTGGACATGGAAGAGGACCCTAGGATTCCTATCATATTAGGAAGACCTTTCCTTGCTACGGCTGGAGCTATAATTGATGTCAAAAATCATAAGCTTTCTTTGGTAATTGGTAAGGAAAAGTTGGAATATGATTTATCTAATATCTCTAACCATGTCTCATCTCTTTTAAATGCTTGTAGCAGGACAAGCATTTATAAACTTGAGGAATGGAATTTCCATCCTCATGGAAGGCCACCAAATGAAGGAGACAATGTGGTGGAGGATGTTGGGAGAAGATCTCCCAACAAAAATGAAAAGTATGTCTGTCCTCCAAGGGCGAGGAAAAGAAGCGAATGATAAAGTTTGGTCGAGCTAAAGACCTTAAACAAGCGCTTCTTAGGAGGCAACCCAAGGGTTTTTTTTTAGTGAGTTTTGATCTGCATCTAAATTTCTTTTAGTTTGATGAATTCTTTTGATTTTGTTTTCAGGTTAGATGCAAAATGGAGCTCGGCCGTGTGCTATACACGGCCAGGCAAAAGTTGCAGAGACGGGAAGTACTTAGGCCGTGTCATCCAGACACGGCCGTGTAGCATCTTCCGAGGAGAAAGATGAATAGGCCGTGTCCCCGACACGGCCGTGCGAAGAAACCCGTGAAAGAAGATGTTTAGGCCGTGTCTCAGACACGGCCCGTGACTGGAATCCAGAGAAGAAAGGGAAGGGGCCGTGTCCCAGACACGGCCATGCTAGGAATCCAGAGAAGGAAGAGGGGGAGGCCGTGTGGATTTACACGGCCCGTGTAAAGAATCCCGAGAGGAAAGATGGGGAGGCCGTGTAGATCTACACGGCCCGTGTGGGAGAACTATTAAAGTCTTCTTCTTACCTAGCACGGCCAGATCTTGGCCGTGTTCCGCACACCCCCAACTCTCCAAAACATATCTTTCTCTCCCATTCTCTTAAAAACTCCTCTCTAATCTCTCAAGATCTCTTAGATCCGATTCTCCTCCTCTCTAAGACTTGGACTTTTTGTTCTCTTAACCTAAGATCTTTTGTTCTTTGAAGTTTTGTTCTTTGAGTTCCACAACTCTAGATAATTCTTCCCCTATCTAAACTCATTAAGATGTCCAATATTTTGAAGAGACTTCGCAAAGGAGGTGTTGGATCCAGTGGAGACAAGGAGAAGGAGCCATCAAGGGACAAAGGAAAACAACCAGTGAAGGGCAAAGGCAAAAGAACTTCACGCAACGAAGGTAATGACAATGAATTCAATATCGTGTTCAGAAATGATGATCAAGTAACTAGATTTGCAATTCTTGTCAATAGAAAGATAGTGTGTACTAGATATATGGACCCAACTGTTCTTGATATGCTTGGAATTAGGTAAGATGTAGATTTGATGATTGGGTTTTTGGATTGGAGTGATATTATGTACACACATTTGCCTACATATCCTCGTCTTGTTTTGGAATTTTTAAGTTCATTGGATGTCCATTTTACTAATGAAGATTATTATTTTGGAAAAATCTCTTTTAGATTAATGAATCAAGAATTTCTATGGGCATTTAGTGACTTTAATTCTTGTTTTGGAATAACCACCGGTAGCCCTCGTAGGTTTGACCCAAGGTTTAATTGGAATCATTTTTGGAATGCAATAACTGGGTTAGATCAACCTTATGAGCCTTCAAGAGCTAAGGCCTCCCATATGCAAAACCCCATCTTTAGGTATCTACATAGAGTCATGAGTAAAACTATTTTTGGTAGGGGAGAGAGTGATGGGGTGGTTAAGAAGATAGAGCTTTATGCTTTATGGGCTATGCTTTATAAGGTTGAATTTGACTCTGGTTTTCATTTTGTTCAAACATTATTGAGATCAGCTAGGGCATCATCGAGATCAATTGTTTTTGGTGGTTTGATTACCCGAATAGCTTGTAATTTAAATCTTGATGTTGATGGGTTGGAAATAATTCATGGTAATGACATGATTGACATTGATACGTGTCTTGCTATGAAAATGATCATTCGGGATGAGAATGGTTTCGCGTTTCCTAGGAGGAGTGGTTCTCCTTTACCCCTTCCTTTTCCTGAACGAACTACTATTCGTAACCGGGCTAATTGGGTAATTTCTGAGTTAGATTTTGAGGATAACCCTTCTATACCTGGAGACACTGAGCCACATAATGAACCCTCGTCATCTGGACATACGCAGCCTTCTAGCTTTATGGAGCTTGCTAGGCATTCTTTTACATATGGCACGGGATCTTCTAGGTTTGATTTTTCAGATTTTCGTATGTCTCTAGAATCACTTCATGAGAAGCAAGATTCCCAACGAAAAATGTTGGAGGGGCGCTTCTCTTTATCTGATGATCAGTTTAGGGAGGTACAAAATCATTTTCAGTTTACGAGGAATTTTCAAGGTCAAGTGGCTGAGTTTGTGCAGGATTATGATACTGATCAGGCTAGGATGAGAGATTTTATGCAGAGTATGACGCTTACTAGCCAACAAGTTGATGCTTTATATGAGTATCATAGATCTTTGGGTGAGATTCCAGGTTTTCCTAGTTTTCCTATTGGCCAACCACGTCGTAGACCTCCTTTCCCTCGTCCACCTCCACCTCCTCCACCATATTGATTTCATCGGGACGATGAAAAGTTTAAGTCTGGGGGGGTGTCATGTATTGTTTAGTTTGGTTTTTAGTTTTTAGTTTTTGATTAGTTTTTCATGTTGGTTCTTATTTTCATTGCTTGTTGCTTTATTTTGCTTGTTTTTGAAATAATCATGGTAAAAAAATTTTGAGAACATCAAATCTTCACTTATATGTTTTCTTGGATTCAAGTGAAATGTTAGCACGATTATTGTCTCGATTTATGATGTTCGCATGATGCTACTAGTAAACTATGTGTAGTTCTTTTTTCTATCATGGGTAGCATGAAACAAGCTAAGAATCTTATGGTGATGAGTTTTAGTTTTGGTTCAACCTTAAGGATTTTATTTTCACTACACTTGTGCTTGATGCTTGAATAGTTGATGTCATTGAAATAGTCATGATTCATCTTGTTTGCTTAGTACTTGGTTTCCATGGTGATTTCTCAACTTTCATTTTGGTTACTGGATGAGGCTCAAATCATTAAAGCTCATTTGGAAAAATAAAAATATCCCAACATGTGTGCTAAAAGTACATTTATGAATAAATTTTGCACAATGCAAACACTTATAAAAAAAAAATGAAAAAATGAACAATAAGGGATATAAAAAACAGTTGTCATGAGTGGAATCTAGCAAGTCACCCCTTTGAGACCGAGTTAGGTTACTGGGGAAATGACTGCTTAGCTTCCCTTGAGATTGAGCACACCTTTGAGACCTTGGGTTAGTTGAGAAATATGAACCAAGTGAATGGTAAGTAAGTGCCTATCACTGGTTACTTTTCTTTCACTGGAAACATTAGGAATTCAAATTTGATGACGACTTGACTTTTACACTGCGCACAAGATTCTTATGCTTGAACCATACTTTACTTGTTTCAATGATCAAGCTTGTTAATGAAACTTTTTGATAGAGTTAGGAAAGTGCACTGGGTTTTATGAATGTGTTGTAGAACATATGAATTTAGACTGCAGCATTTTGCTTGAGGACAAGCAAAGGTTTAAGTCTGGGGGTGTGATGTGCGTAGATTATATACTCTTTTATGCATGTTTTTACGCACATTTACATACTTTGAGCATGCTTGATCTATGCATTTGTATACTTCCAGCTTTCCTTTTAGCATATTTACTCTTTTGATTCGGAGATCTGCTTTTTGTGCATTTACTGTACGCGAGTCGATTTGGTGAAGAATTTACATCTTTGGGCAAGCCTTGGAGGAAACAAAGGGAGAAAGCACCAGGCCGTGTACATCACACGGCCATGCACTGGGATGGAGCTCGGGCCGTGTGGAGTTTGGCACCAACAGAAGAGGAAGATGACATGGCCGTGTGAACCTCGCACGGCCGTGTCAAGATTTGAAGCCAACCAGAGCAGAAGCCTTACATGGCCGTGTGGATCTACACGGCCGTGTGAGACTTCCAGAGACCAAGCAGGCTGTGGCCGTGTGCACCACACGACCGTGTAGCATTTCCAGAGAGCAGAGGGGTTCTGGCCGTGTGGAGTCACACGACCGTGCAGCTTTGGCAGAGAGGGAACTGGACATGGCCGTGTGAATCTCACACGGCCATGTCACGGGGCCGTGTGGCGCCCGATTCCCTCCTCTATTTAAACCCTTCTTCATGAATTGAAAAGGGATCTCTCCCCTTTTGGGAGAAAGCAAGATTTGGTGGTTTCCTCCCATTCTTGGGAGGATTTCTGGGCAATTCTAAGGGAGATCTCGACGATTTCGACTCCGGAGCGTGGATTGGATCCGAAGACGAAGCTTCTTTGTAGATAAGTTTTCTCTTTTCCCCTCTTCTTGTTTTCTTGGATTGGGGATTCAAGGAATGCTTGTAATCTCTATTCTTTCGGGTTTTCTTCCTCGATTCATGGAGTAGATCTTGTATTCTAGGATTAAGGGAGTATTTGTATGATGGATTGATGTAATCTCTTATGGATTTGCCATTTTCTTGTTTCAATGACATTATCTTGCTTGTATCAATTAGATCTTGAATGATTGATGGTGCTTTGTGCTTAATTCTCATTCTTGATTGATTGTTTGGATTTCTTATAGACTTGGTAAGGATAAACTCTCACTCGATCATCCGAGGGATCCACGTGACAGGTGCAAGCCCGTGTAAGGACGTTTGAGAGATAATCTTGAAGAGGAAATAGGAATATTCAAGAGAGTAGGATGGATTCTATGATTAGCTTCTTGTATCTTTATAGATTAATAAGTTGTGGGCTTCTATGTTGATATCCGAGGAAGACATAGTAATAGGTGCGCTTCTGTGTAAGGACAACGTAGGTTCATGTCTAATTAATCCTATTTAGATACATTTCTCAGTCCTTAGCCGGTTGTCTATTGCAAGAGGGAACCGGCAACTTTCTACATGTTTGGCAATTGAGGAATAAGAATTGGTGAACCATTTACATTCAAGAAATCTTACAAAGAAACCAAAACTCCTAGAATCTCCCTTTATCATAACCCAAAACACTAAACTCTTGTTTGTTGATCTCTAATATTAGATTTGTTTACCTTTACTTTGCTTTTGAAACGATTGGATAGTTGTTTAGCTAATTCGCATTGAGACATTTCTAGTGCTTATTCCAGTCCCTGTGGATACGATAATCTTTTATATTACTTGCGACATTTCCGTACACTTGCGGAGCGTAACACTTTCTCCATGAGATGACGAAGTTCGGCCACCAACTTTCCTCCAAGGGATGCTAGACAAGAGAACCTCCTTCTCTTCTTCTTCTCCTTCAACCATCAATAGATCTCCACACCAATATGCCACCGGCCACCAAGAGGGAAAACAAAGGAGAAAAGAGAAAGAGTAAGGGTCGGACACCACCAAGGAAGAGAGGAGAGGAATAGAAGATGTATATTGTTGTGAGGTGAAGCACCTCTACCATCTCTTTTATATTCCTTGGTCTTGGCAAATAAGGAAAGTTTTAAACATAATTAAAAATTTCTTATATTTCTTGCTAATGACTAAAAAGGAAAGTTTTAAAACAAAAAAATTAAAACGTCCTTTTCTTCTTGTCATGGCCAGCCACATGCTTGTTCTCCAAGCAAGGAAATATTTTAAACAAAAATTAAAGTTTCTTTTAAAAATCTCTTTTGTGGATAGTTCTAAAAGGAATATTTTATAAATTAAAATCTCTCTCTTTTAAATCCTTTTATGGATATCTATAAAAGATAAGATTTAAAATAAAACATGGTTTCAAGAAAGGAAAGTTTTATCGAAAAATTAAAATTTTTCTTTCACATTATAGATAACTACAAATAAGGAAAGATTTAAAATATCTCTTTTATTCCTTTGTAAAGTTATAAAAGGAAAGATTTTAAAATTTTAAAATTCTCTTTTAAAACCAACATAAAAGGAAAGTTTTCAACAAACTAAACTTCCTTTTATTTCCTTTTATGACCGATCTAAAAGAGAAAAGTTTTATAGTAAAATCATCCTTTTAAATCCTTTTAATGGATCTCTATAAAAGGAAAGATTTTACAAAATAAAACTTCCTTTTGAATTCAATGTGGCCGACCACCCTTGTTTGGGCTCCAAGCTAGGGCTAGCCACAACTTGAACCCATCTCGTAACACCCATAGGGTCCTTATCAAAATTCTAGAATATTCTATCATGAATAAAGAAAAATATATATGCTTTAGTTGAATTTTGCACCTAGCCGAACACTTAAACAAACAAAATAGAAATAAAAATACATAAGATCTAGGACTTGAACTCTAGATCTCTCATTAGATGCCTAAATAAGATAACCACTAGACCAAGAGAAATTATTGTTAGGAAATAGAGGGAAACCATAATTAAATGTAAGAAGAAAAGACTCTTCTCTTAGAAGGAGAAGTAAGAGTTGTCTTCTCCCTCTCTAATGAAGAGATGCTCTAGAATATTCCTTTCTTACTCACCAAGAAGGGATGTATCTAGACTTTCTCTTAATTATGAAGAGAGTAAAAGAAAGGAGGAAGAAAAATATATTTTCCTTCCTCCTCTCACAATGAATAAAAGGAGGAAATTAAAGATGAGTTGTCATTTTTGCTCTCATTCTCCTCCTACTCTCCCTCACCGTGACCTCTCTCTCCCTCTCATCCTCTTGTCGAGACCAAGGAGCAAGGAAGCTCTCCTCTAGGAAGGATTCACAAGCAAGGTTCCCTCCTTAGAGAATTTAGCGAAGGATGTGAGTATTCCCCTCACTGCAGTACAAGTTGTTGTCGAATCGATCGTTAAGTTTTTTTTCAAGAGTTTTCAAAACCGTAAAATTTTCTTGTGGGTTTTGATGGATGATCTTTTAGGGTCAACAAGTTTCAAGTTATGTTTTATAAAAAAAAAAAAGAAATCTAAACCCTCACTATGAATATTTCGGCCAAGAGACAAAAGAGGGTTAAGGCTAGGTTCTTTTTCTTGTGAGAACATGCTTGATTTCATACTTATATGATATGTGAATTTTATGTGTTGATAGTTAAGTTCTCATTCTTCATGTTGTGACAAAAACAAGGAGATTTCTATACATATGTTTCGGCCAACATGACTTATAGGCCTTAGGTCAAGAATTTTGCATAGAAACCATAGTAGTTGTACTCTTTTATGATGTAGGAAAAGTTATATGTGGATAACTTAATTTTTTATGCTTGATATGGAATGAAAAATCATGAAACCCTACTGATATGTTTCGGCCAAATTTAGATAAATAAGTTAGGGTTATAATTTTGAACTCAAATAGTCTCATTCATGAAGTATGGTGACTTGTATGTGCTTGTACAATGCCTTGTATATACTTAGATTAAGTTTGCATGTTATATGGTTAAGTTATATGATTCATATGGAATAAAATGATATGAAACCCTACTGATATGTTTCGGCCAAGTTGAGATAAATAGGTTAGGGTTAAAGTTTTGAACTCAAATAGGCTTATTCATGAAGTATAATGCCTTGTATATGCTTGTATAGTGTCTTGTATATGCTTAGATCAAATTTGAAACCCTACTGATATGTTTCGGCCAAGTTGAGATAAATAGGTTAGGGTTAAAGTTTTGAACTCAAATAGGCTTATTAATGAAGTATAATACCTTGTATATGCTTGTATAGTGCCTTGTATATGCTTAGATCAAATTTGCATGTTATATGTTTAAGTTGTATGCTTCATATGGAATTGAATGATATGAAACCCTACTGATATGTTTCGGCCAAATTGAAATAAATGGGTTAGGGTTAGAGTTTTAAACTCAAACATGCTTATTCATGAAGTATAATGCCTTGTATGTGCTTAGGTCAAGTTTACATGTTATGTGGATAAGTTTTATGCTTCATATGGAACCAAATGATATAAGAACCCTACTGATATGTTTCGGCCAAATTGAGATAAATGGATTAAGGTTAGAGTTTTGAACTCAAACATGCTTATTCATGAAGTATAATGCCTTGTATGTGTCTAGATCAAGTTTACATGTTATGTGGGTAAGTTCTATGCTTAATATGGAATGAAATGAGGATGAAACCTACTGATGTGGTTCGGCCAAGATGGATTTTAAACCTAACTAAACATGTTATGTATTCTCATGATATGTAGCCTTTGATATATGAGTAGATTAAGCTTTCATGCTTCATGATATGATGAAAATATGCCTTATGATATGCCATGTTCATGATATGATATGATAGACTTATGACATGATATGCCATGTTAATGATATGATATGCTAGACTCATGATATGATATGCCATGTTCGTGATATGTATGCTAAGTTCATGAGATGATATGCCATGTTTGATGATATGAAAATGACATGTTATACTTTATGTTATGATAAGAACATGTTATGTTTCATAATGCATGTATGAATGGCTTATGTAAGAAGAAAAGCCTAAAGAGTTGCTTCCCTTAGTTGGGACCAAGAGCACTCTTTATGTTATGAAAAGATTTGGATCAAATAGTTCTTCATGTATGGTGACTGTATGGCTTGTACAATGCCTTGTATATCTTAATTAAGTTTGATGTTGATATGATATTCAAGTATATACTATATGTTTTGAAAGAAGCATGATGCATATGTGCATTCCATGATACATGTTTTAAAAATATACATATTGCATCTACATATTTACGAATGTGATATGAATCATGATATGCACTCACATGATATACTTTGATATGTTATGCTCCTTATGTGATATGATATATTATGTTCGCTTTCTCTCATGTTATGTTATGATATGTTTCGGCCATGTTGAGATAAATAGGTTATGGTTAAAGTTTTGAACTCAAATAGGCTTATTCATGACCTCACTAAGCCTTTGGCTTATAGCTACACGTTTTCCTTGTACTGCAGATAAAGGCAAGGAATGGATCAATTAAGGGGAGTAGCAGGAAAGGTGATGGATGTGTGTGGAAGTACTCGGTGGATAGATCTACTTAAGTTTTGGAACTTATATTTAGTTAAGTTGTGCATGTGAACTAAGTTGGACCCTATGCTTATGATGATGATTTCAGCTAGTATTTCATACACTTAGATATTTTATTCATGTTAGAATGATGATGATACGATGAAATGTTCAGTATGCTTTGATTCACATGCCATGATAAGTAAACTAAATGCATATGATAAAAGAAAGAAAAATTTTAAATAAGTCTTCCGCTGCCATGAATCCATATGCATTAGTAATTGATGTCTATGTTTCAGTGACGTCCGTCCCTCCGGGGTGGCCTTAGTGTTACCTGGAAGGGCGGGCGTTACAGTATGGTATCAGAGCAGGTCTACCTTCCATTACACACACATCAAGCCTTTATCCTGCCGCTCCAAGTAAGAATTTTATGCTTAAATTTTATTTTGATGTGATATTTATGCTTGATCTATTTTCTTTATGATGTTTGATAATATGCATGCTTATTATCTTATTTATTTAGTTATCACATTTTTAGCTTAGATATATATGATGGTAGATTAGGAACAATAACAACCTTAGGGTAGCCTGGTTATGAATAACGATAACTTATATTAGCATATTGTGATTATTGAAGATAAAGCATGGTTAGAACACGAACTACCCGAGCAGATGAGACGGTACCTCCACCCGATCTGATGCATGTGATTACCGAGCTCTAGCGTCAGGTCACGGAACAGCAACAAACGATCACTTCATTGATGAATCAGCAAGGGAATCCTGTTACACCACCAGGGAACCCGAATGCGGTACCTATTATACCTGCGGCTGTACCAGTACCTCCGGCACCGGTACCACCGGTAGCTCCTATTCCAGTGGTCCGACAGGAGGCATACCTGATTCAGTGGCAGAGGTTGAAGCCAGAAGCCTTCTCCGGAAACTGTGAGCACGGGATGCTCAGGCGTGGCTTAAGACTGTGGAAAGCATCGTGGAGCTTTTAGATTGGCCCGAACACGAGAAGGTTAAGTGTGCATCGTTTTCCCTTACAGGCGATGCCAGAATGTGGTGGGACCGAGTCAAAGCAAGGAGACAGGTGAATCAGATGAGATGGACAGACTTCGAGACTGAATTCCTTGAAGAGTTCTTTCATATGTGGGTGACCAATAAACACTACGACGAGTTCACCGAGTTTCGGCAAGGTGACCTATCAGTGAATGAGGCCGTGAAGAAATTTAACCGATTAGCACGCCTATGTCCAGAGCTGGTCAGTACAGAAAGAGAAAGGGTCAGACTTATGCTGAAGATGCTCAGACCTGAGATAGCCTTAAATGTGACCGGCGGCGTTAATAGACCACAGACCACCGAGGAATTAATTAGCAGTTCTCTGATCACTGAACACTATCAGAAGGCGATGAATGAGGGTAAGAGTCAAGTTTAGAAACCTCAACATATCAGAACCAACTGGAAGGGAAACTCCAACGGTAAAAGAAAACAATGGAACAGTTCTCAGGGTGGTTCAGCGAACAAGCAACCTATGTTTCCTCAGTGCACCACCTGTGGAAAGAAGCATCCGGGAAAATGCCGTGTGGGCACGAATAAGTGCTACAGCTGCGGATTGGAAGGACACTTAGCCAGAAATTGTCCTACTCAGATGCAGACACCTCAGCAGCAAAGTATCCAGAACAGAGGTGCCCCCTCACAGCTACATCTAATGCAAGCTGCACTAGAAGGCCCTCAGATAAGCCAAGGAAGACTGGAAGCCCCACCAGCTATGACGAATGCCATGATCCACTCCCTCACCAGAGAAGATGGGACAAGTGCTTCGACGATCATTACAGGTCAGATACCTATTATTGGTCATTATGCAAATATGTTATCAAATCCTAAATGCGAACCGAAATATGAATTTATCGGGAAGCCGAGAAACATTACCGGTCAGGGGATCGAGAATGTGACCGGGCAACTCTCTACCCTGACCATAGCAACAACATTATTCGACAATATATTGGAGAAACAAACCCGTGACCCCAGTATCCAAAGGATCAAGCAAGAAGTCTTAGAAGGGAAGGATAACGGATTTCGTATCGCTGACAGTGGAATACTGTACTTCAAGGATCGCCTATGTATTCCCGACGATTCAGAGATGCGGAAAAAGTTATTAGAAGAGGCGCATGCGACACCATACTCAATGCATCCTGGATCCACCAAAATGTACCAAGACCTGAAGAAGAAATTCTGGTGGTTTGGTATGAAGAGGGATGTGGCTCAGCACGTCAGTACTTGTCTGACCTGCCAAAGAGTTAAAGCAGAACACCAGAGACCTGGAGGTGTACTGCAGCCAATTCAGATTCCAGAATGGAAATGGGAGGATATTTCCATGGACTTCATTTCAGGATTTCCCAAAACGACGAATGGCTACGATGCTATATGGGTAATCGTGGACAGATTGACAAAATCGGCCCATTTTATGGCAATCAAGATGACCTACTCGATCGAACAGCTAGCCCAATTATATGTCAAAGAGATTATCAGACTGCATGGGATCCCTAAGACCATCATCTCTGATAGAGATGGCCATTTTATTTCACATTTCTGGGAATGTGTTCAGAAAGCCCTGGGTACGAAATTATTGTTCAGCACTGCCTTTCACCCTCAGACTGACGGGCAAACAGAAAGGGTGAATCAAGTATTGGAAGATATGTTACGAGCTTGTGCCCTGGACTTCAAAGGGAGCTGGTGCCGATATCTATGCTTAGCGGAATTCGCCTATAACAATAGCTATCAAGCTACCATTGGTATGGCACCGTACGAAGCATTGTACGGGAGAAAATGTAGATCCCCTATATGTTGGTATGAAGGCGGTGAAAAGAAGGAAATGGGATTTCAAACCGTTCTTATCGACAGCACCACCCGTGCAATACAGAAGATCCGCCAAAGAATAGAGACTGCCCAAAGTCGGCAGAAGAATTATGCAGATAAGCGACGTAGGCCGCTGGAATTCAGCGTCGGGGATTCAGTATTCCTCAAAGTAGCTCCTATGAAAGGAGTGATGAGATTCGGAAAGAAGGGAAAACTAAGTCCTCGATATGTAGGACCATATCAAATTCTGAAGACAGTTGGCAAGGTGGCTTATGAACTAGAGTTACCACCAGAAATGTCGGCTATTCACAATGTGTTCCATGTCTCAATGCTCAAGAAGTACATGGGTGGCGCAGATCAAGTGATCGAACCACAGACAGTTCAAGTTCAAGAGGACCTGAGCTACGAGAGCCGACCGATTCAGATATTAGATCGAGATATTAAAAGGCTAAGGAACAAGGAAATACCTTTAGTAAAGGTTCTGTGGCAAAATCAACGGTTGGAAGAAGCGACTTGGGAACGCGAAGACGATATGAGACAGAAGTACCCCGAGCTATTTTAAGTTCGAGGATGAACTTTTATGAGGTATGGGAGACTGTAACACCCAAAGGGTCCTTAGCAAAATTCTAGAATATTCTATCATTAATATAGAAAAATATATATGCTTTAGTTGAATTTTGCTCCTAGACGAACACTTAAACAAACAAAATAGAAATAAAAATACATAAGATCTAGGACTTAAACTCTAGATCTCTCATTAGATGCCTAAATAAGATAACCACTAGACCAAGAGAAATTATTGTTAGGAAATAGAGGGAAACCATAATTAAATGTAAGAAGAAAAGACTCTTCTCTTAGAAGGAGAAGTAAGAGTTGTCTTCTCCCTCTCTAATGAAGAGATGCTCTAGAATATTCCTTTCTTACTCACCAAGAAGGGATGTATCTAGACTTTCTCTTAATTATGAAGAGAGTAAAAGAAAGGAGGAAGAAAAATATATTTTCCTTCCTCCTCTCACAATGAATAAAAGGAGGAAATTAAAGATGAGTTGTCATTTTTGCTCTCATTCTCCTCCTACTCTCCCTCACCGTGACCTCTCTCTCCCTCTCATCCTCTTGCCGAGACCAAGGAGCAAGGTAGCTCTCCTCTAGGAAGGATTCACAAGCAAGGTTCCCTCCTTAGAGAATTTAGCGAAGGATGTGAGTATTCCCCTCACTGCAGTACAAGTTGTTGTCGAATCGATCGTTAAGTTTTTTTCAAGAGTTTTCAAAACCATAAAATTTTCTTGTGGTTTTTGATGGATGATCTTTTAGGGTCAACAAGTTTCAAGTTATGTTTTATAAAAAAAAAAATAAATCTAAACCCTCACTATGAATATTTCGGCCAAGAGACAAAAGAGGGTTAAGGCTAGGTTCTTTTTCTTGTGAGAACATGCTTGATTTCATACTTATATGATATGTGAATTTTATGTGTTGATAGTTAAGTTCTCATTCTTTATGTTGTGACAAAAACAAGGAGATTTCTATACATATGTTTCGGCCAACATGACTTATAGGCCTTAGGTCAAGAATTTTGCATAGAAACCATAGTAGTTGTACTCTTTTATGATGTAGGAAAAGTTATATGTGGATAACTTAATTTTTTATGCTTGATATGGAATGAAAAATCATGAAACCCTACTGATATGTTTCGGCCAAATTTAGATAAATAAGTTAGGGTTATAATTTTGAACTCAAATAGTCTCATTCATGAAGTATGGTGACTTGTATGTGCTTGTACAATGCCTTGTATATACTTAGATTAAGTTTGCATGTTATATGGTTAAGTTATATGATTCATATGGAATAAAATGATATGAAACCCTACTGATATGTTTCGGCCAAGTTGAGATAAATAGGTTATGGTTAAAGTTTTGAACTCAAATAGGCTTATTCATGAAGTATAATACCTTGTATATGCTTGTATAGTGCCTTGTATATGCTTAGATCAAATTTGCATGTTATAGGTTTAAGTTGTATGCTTCATATGGAATGAAATGATATGAAACCCTACTGATATGTTTCGGCCAAGTTGAGATAAATAGGTTAGGGTTAAAGTTTTGAACTCAAATAGGCTTATTCATGAAGTATAATGCCTTGTATATGCTTGTATAGTGCCTTGTATATGCTTAGATCAAATTTGCATGTTATATGTTTAAGTTGTATTCTTCATATGGAATTGAATGATATGAAACCCTACTGATATGTTTCGGCCAAATTGAAATAAATGGGTTAGGGTTAGAGTTTTGAACTCAAACATGCTTATTCATGAAGTATAATGCCTTGTATGTGCTTAGGTCAAGTTTACATGTTATGTGGATAAGTTTTATGCTTCATATGGAACCAAATGATATAAGAACCCTACTGATATGTTTCGGCCAAATTGAGATAAATGGATTAAGGTTAGAGTTTTGAACTCAAACATGCTTATTCATGAAGTATAATGCCTTGTATGTGTCTAGATCAAGTTTACATGTTATGTGGGTAAGTTCTATGCTTAATATGGAATGAAATGAGGATGAAACCTACTGATGTGGTTCGGCCAAGATGGATTAATTGAGTTAGGAAAGAGTTTAAACCTAACTAAACATGTTATGTATTCTCATGATATGTAGCCTTTGATATATGAGTAGATTAAGCTTTCATGCTTCATGATATGATGAAAATATGCCTTATGATATGCCATGTTCATGATATGATATGATAGACTTATGACATGATATGCCATGTTAATGATATGATATGCTAGACTCATGATATGATATGCCATGTTCGTGATATGTATGCTAAGTTCATGAGATGATATGCCATGTTTGATGATATGAAAATGACATGTTATACTTTATGTTATGATAAGAACATGTTATGTTTCATAATGCATGTATGAATGGCTTATGTAAGAAGAAAAGCCTATAGAGTTGCTTCCCTTAAGTTGGGACCAAGAGCACTCTTCATGTTATGGAAAAGAGTTGCTTCCCTTAAGTTGGGATCAAGAGTACTCTTCATGCTATGGTAAAGAGATGCTTCCCTTAAGTTGGGATCAAGAGCTCTCTTAATGATATGACAAGAATTATGACATGTATGATATGATGAGATATGATATGCATGATATTTTACTTTGTATGGCTTGTACCAAGGGTGGGCTCCATAAGCGCCCCGGGGTCGACGGACTATGAACGGACCTCGTTAAGGGATGGGCTCCTCAGTACACCCCTAGGTTGACGGACTATGAACGGACCTAGATCCCTAGTAGGTTTGGGGCTAGCTACCCTGTCCTAGGGATTGCGCGCATTTATGTTTACATGTGGTACAAGCCAGGGCCCTTCTCATGATGATGATATGATATTCAAGTATGTATACTATATGTTTTGAAAGAAGCATGATGCATATGTGCATTCCATGATACATGTTTTAAAAATATACATATTGCATCTACATGCACATATTTATGAAATTATGTTTATGCATCCTTATGAACAGGTATGAGTTATAATACATGTTTACATGATATGATAGGCTTCATGATATGTGCTTACAGAATGTGATATGAATCATGATATGCACTCACATGATATACTTTGATATGTTATGCTCCTTATGTGATATGATATATTATGTTCTGCTTTCTCTCATGTTATGTTATGAGATGTTATGGTTTTTACATGATAAGATATGTTCCATGTTATGATTCTCCATGCTATGTTATGCTATGCTATGGTTTTCTACATGTTATGTTATGTTATGTGTTTTTCGAATTTATGGGTAGTCAAGGACCTCACTAAGCCTTTGGCTTATAGCTACACGTTTTCCTTGTACTGCAGATAAAGGCAAGGAATGGATCAATTAAGGGGAGTAGCAGGAAAGGTGATGGATGTGTGTGGAAGTGCTCGGTGGATAGATCTACTTAAGTTTTGGAACTTATATTTAGTTAAGCTGTGCATGTGAACTAAGTTGGACCCTATGCTTATGATGATGATTTCAGCTAGTATTTCATACACTTATGATATTTTATTCATGTTAGAATGATGATGATACGATGAAATGTTCAGTATGCTTTGATTCACATGCCATGATAAGTAAACTAAATGCATATGATAAAAGAAAGAAAAATTTTAAATAAGTCTTCCGCTACCATGAATCCATATGCATTAGTAATTGATGTCTATGTTTCAGTGACGTCCGTCTCTCCGGGGTTACCTGGAAGGGCGGGCGTTACACATCTAACCTTGGTTTGGCTGGCCCTAGCTTGGGCTCCAAGATTGGCTTGGCCGACCACCTTAAGGTGGGTAAGAAGTTGGGTTTGGGTGGCTATAAGACTTTATAAATAAGAGGCTGCAATAGGGACCGAGAGGAGGAATTGGTTTTGGTCTCTCAATGTGCTTGAGCTTCCTGTGTTCGCCCCGAACACCAAACTCAAGTTCATCAATAATATCTCATTCTACTAAAGAGTTATTACTGCACTACCACACCAATTCCATATTACTATATGGGCTCCTTATTATCATGAGTGTGTTAGTCTCCCTGTGTTTAAGATATTGAATGTCCACTAATTAAATGAGTTACAGACAACTCACTTAATTAATATCTAGCTCCAAGAGTAGTGTCACTCAACCTTATCGTCATGTTGGACTAAGTCCACTTGCAGGGTTTACATGACAATCCTTATGAGCTCTTCTTGGGGACATTATCAACCTAGATTACTAGGACACAATTTCATTCTATACTCAACAACACACCATAGCATTTCCCAACTTATCGGGCCTATTGATTTAACGAGCTAAATCGCACCCTTTGATAAATCAAAGAAATAAATACTAAGTATATGTGCTTGTTATTATATAATGATTAAGAGTACACACTTCTATAATAATAGAGGTATTGTTCTTTTATATAGTCAGTATAAAAAGATACTACCTCAATTGGTCCTGCTCAATACACTCAGAGTGTACTAGTGTAATTTATTAGTCAAGATAAACTAATACCTAATTACACTACAACCACTCCAATGGTTTGTCCCATTCCATCTTGGTTGTGAGCAACTGTTTATAATTTGTAAAGATCTGATAACATGATCTTCTGTGTGTCTTCTCACACCATGTTATCTACAATATAAATTAAATGGACAACTATACTTAGCATAAATGTAGGCATTTGACCAATGTGATTCTTATATGCTTATACAAAAAACTAGACTTTTAAAATACACTCTAACAAGTAGAGGGTACTGAATTAGAAGGTAATAAGTTCAGAATGTACGTCGATGTTTCCAGAGCATATCCCCAAAATGAATTTGGTAATTCTGAATAACTCATCATTGATCTAACCATTTCCATAAGCGTCCTATTCCTTCATTCTGCCACACCATTCTGTTGGGGTATACCAGGTGTAGATAATTGGGATTGAATTCCAGCCTCTTATAAGTAACTTCTAAACTTTCCAGAGAGGTACTCTCCACCACGATCAGACCGTAGTGTCTTGATATTTTTACCATGACGCTTCTCCACATCAGCCTTATACTCTTTGAACTTATCAAAGTACTCAGACTTGCAGTGCATCAAGTAAATGTAGTCATATCTCAAATAGTCGTCTATAAGACAAACAAAATATTTGAAACCACCTCTTGCCTAGATAGTCATAGGCCCACACAAATCAGAATGAACCAATTCCAACACTTCTTTGGCTCTATACCCCTTTACCTTAAAAGACCTCTTGGTTATTTTTCCTTCCAAGCAAGACTCACAGGTTGGAAAGTTTTCCACTACCAATGAACCCAAAGGTGCATCAGCTATTAACCTTTGAATCCTACTTAAGTTAATATGACCTAACCTTAGATGCCAAAGATATGTTTGGTTCATTTTCGAAGGTTTCTTTCTCTTATTAGAATAAGAAGATGTGTTATTAATTTCCATTTGTTGCATCATGGGAGTTATTGGATTAAGAGTATACAAATTGCCAGCCAATGCACCAGAACAGATAATCACCCTATTTTTCTTGACAACCACTTTGTCATCAAAAGAAATAGAATATCCATCCATAAATAATTTATAAACTGAAATCAAATTCTTTCTAAAACATGTTATGTAAAGATAATTTTTTAAAATAAAAGTTTTAATCCTATCAAAAGATAAATAAACATCTCCCATTACAACAGCCGTCACTCTCGTAGCATTGCCCATGTAGATGGTGATCTCCACATCATGTAGTCGTCTGGTTTCCTGGAACCCCTGTAATGAATTGTAGACATAACCAGTGGCTCCTGTATCTACACACCAGGTACCGGTAGATAACACCGCTAAATATGTTTCAACAACTAATGAATAAGATATACCTTTATTGTTCCCCTTTCTGCGAGGACAGTCCACCTTCCAATGTCCAGACTGCTTGCCTATGAAGCACTTGCATGCCCTTCGGCTTCTTCACACCTGCATGCGGCCCAGTCCCTTAAGGTCGAATCACTTTCTATGATGAACCAACTTGTTTCTTCATCTTCTTTCCGCCTTTCAGCTTAGAGGCAGAAATGTTTTCAACAATGTTAACTTGAGAACTTTAATGAAATATCCCTTCTTTTACTTGGAGTTCTGTCAGAAGTTCCGCCAACAAATAAACCCTTTTGTTCATGTTGTAGTTTAGGCGGAACTGCTCAAAACTATTGGCCTGCGTTTGGAGAATGATATTGACCTGGGTTTCCCCATCGATTTCATCTCCAAGGACTTTCATCTCATTCAAATGAGCCATCATCTTGAGGATATGATCCCTCATGAGTGTCCCCTCAGTCATGGTGGTTGTCATTAAGTTTCTCATGGCCTCCTACCTGGCAGCCCGATTCTGGTGTCTGAAGAGTTCCTTGAGATTGAGCATCATGTCATAAGCAGTGGGTAAGACCTGATGCTGATGTTGTAGAACATTTGACATAGAAGCCAAAATGTAACACCGCACCATCTCATCTGCCTTGACCCATTTCCTATGTCTCTCTATCTCCTCTTCACTAGAATCCTTATTAGGCACGCTAGGATAGACCTCAAGAAGTATGAACTTGTATTCTTCAGCAGTTAAGACAATGTCCAAGTTTCGTTTCCAATCAATACAATTTGGACCAGTAAGTTTGTTTTCTTTTAAAATAACAGCAAGAGAATTGAAAGACATTTTGAAATCCTGAGAATCAAAAAACAAAATATTTGGTCAAAACTTTAGAATTTAAAAAAATATTGATTCCTCAAATAATATATTTAAATTCACTAACACCTCAAAACACCGTGAATTTCATATGCCACAATAGTATGGACGTATACTAATTCAAACATTTGTAAGAGGAGGTTTTACCCATTAATTTTATTATCTTGCCAACTTAATTTTATGACAAATAAAATTAATAGTTGGTTCATCTTCTGTCACACAAATAATAGCAGTGACTCCGATGGGGAGGATACTATTAAATGCACCTAATTATATACCATTACTTGATACTGTTACGCTTCCACAAGTGTACGGATTCGTCGTCAGTAATATATAAGATTATCGTATCCACAGGGACTGTTGATTAAGCACGAGTAAACTTTGCACGGTGAATTATCTAGATGAACGTAAAAGTAAAGGAAAGAGAAGAGGGAAGTGAGAGAATAGATCTTGGAGGGAATGAGTTTCGGGAGATGAATTCTAGGATTTTAGTTTCAATATAATACTAGGAGTATTACATAGATTGCTTAGTTTCTACCCTCTATGTGTATGCTCATGCAGGAAGTTGAATTGGTCAATACCCTTAAGTATCGAATAGAGATGATTCCTGTGAAATCCTGCTCGGTAGATCACAGGGTACATGTCTAGTAAATAACAATAAGGAAGGTAGAGATTTGGTGTGATTTCCTACTTCCTTATGGAGGAATTGCCTCTCCTTTCAAGAGAATGTCCTAGACGTTTGTGAACGGGTTACCCTTGTCACTAGGGTTGTTAGAGTGTATACTAAAAGCTTATCTTTTTGTAAACATTTATTTTGAAATAAAGAATCACATTGGTCAAATGTCTACATTTATATGCTGTGTAGTTGTTCAATTAATTTATATTGTAGATAACATTGTGTGTGGTGTCACACACAGAAGATCATGTTATCAGTTCCTTATAAATTATAAATAGTAGCTCACGACTAAGATGGATAGGAATAAACCATTTGAATAGTCGTAGTATAATTTGGTATTAGTTTATCTTGATTATAAAATTACACTAGTACACTCTGAGTGTATTGAGTAGGACCATTTAAGGTAAGTTCTTTTTATACTGACTGCATAAAAGAACAAGACCTTTGTTATTATGGAAGTATGTGCTCTTAATCATGATATAATAACAAGCACATATACTCAATATTCATTTCTTTAATTTATCAAAGGGTGCGATTTAGTTTGATAAATCAATAGGCTCGATAAGTTAGGAAGTGGTATTATTTATACGGTGTGTTGTTGATTATAGAATAAAACTGTGTCCTAGTAATCTAGGTTGATAATGTCCCCAAGAGGAGCTCATAAGGATTGTCATGTAAACCCTGCAGGTGGATTTAGTCCGACATGACAATAAGGTTGAGTGGTACAACTCTTGGAGTTAGATATTAATCAAGTGAATTGTTAGTAACTCATTTAATTAGTGGGCATTCGATATCTTAAACACAGGTAGATTAACACACTAATGATAAGAAGAAGCCCATATAGTAGTATGGGATTGGTGCGGTAGTTCAATAATAACTCTTTAGTGGTATGAGTTATTATTGATAAACTCAAGTTGGGTGTTCGGGGCGAACACGGGAAGCTCAAGCTCATCGGGAGACCAAAATCAATTCCTCCTCTCGGTCCCTGTCGTAGCCTCTTATTTATAAAATCTTATACCCACCTATACCCAACTTCTTACCCACCTTAAGGTGGTCGACTTGAACCCAAGCTTAGGTGGCCGTCCAAAATAAAATAATAGGGGAGTTTGAATTTAAATCTTGCCTAATGTGGAAGGCATGATTTTAAAAGAGAGTTTTAAAATTAAATCTTTCCTTTTATAGATTTCTACAGAGGATTAAGGAAAATGTTTGATATCTTTCCTTATTTGTAGTTTAAAGGAAGATTTTAATTTTTGATAAAACTTTTCTTTTTGTAATCATCCACATGTTTTAAAAGAGAGATTTTAATTTATAAAACTTTCCTTTTATAACCAACCATGAAGTGAATTTTAAAAGAGAAATTTTTATTTTAAAAATTTCTGGAAACAAATTAGGAAGTTTTAATTTTATGTTTAAAAGTTTCCTTGTTTGGAGGAGATGGTGGTGGCCGACCATTAAGGGTTTATAAGGAAATTTTTAATTTAATTTTCCTTCTTAAACATTGGCAAGGAATATAAGGAAGTTTTATTTATAAAACTTTCCTTATTTGCCAAGACCAAGGAATATAAAAGAGAGGGTAGAGGTGCCTCATCTCACAACAACATATCATCTAGTATTCCACTCTTTTTTTTTTTTTTGTGGCCAGCGGCATCTTCATCTCAAGGAGCTTGGTGGTGGCCAGATCTTGTTAGAGGAAGAAGGAGAGATAGGAGGCATTGTTTCTTAGCATCCCTTGGAGCTTGGTTGGTTGCCGAAAGTTCTTCATCTCTTGAAGATTGTTGGTGGTAGAAATTTGCTTGGAGAAGAAGGAAGCTTGGGTGGATTCTCATCTCGGTAGATCTTCGCCCACACGACATCCGAGATAAGAAGAAGAATACGATAGAAGATCGTGAGGTCTATAAGCTACAAAAGATATAACTAGTTATTAGTTTCCGCATCATAACTAGTTCATCCTTTTGTTTAGATCTTGGAATACCAAACACAAGAGGCTAGTGATTCTAGGTTTTTGGATTTATGATTCTAAGAACACAATAGGTTGTTAGGAATAGTTAAGGACTTGTACAAAATTTTTGTACACGGGAACCAGTACGATATTCTGAGTAGCAACCAACAAGGGCCCCTCGGGTGTATGATCTAGAGCACTCTCTCTATGAGAGCAGCAAATCCTAAGGGATTGTTTCTCCTTTTAAGGGAACATCCTAGACGTCCGAAAAGAGTTACCCCTATCACTAGGGTACCTTGGTCAATACGCTCTAGGGCATCCCCTCTGCGTGATTAACAATCCTCCACATCAATCAACAAAGCATGCAAAGAAATATAAATACGTCACACACACAATGCACGAACAAGGCAATAACATGTCATTAAATTGAAATGCGGCGAATCTACATAGCATCTCCATCACATTACAAATACTCCCTAATCCCAGAAGAGGAGATCTACTCCATTGTGAGGGAAGAACAACCCCAAAACATGAAGTAAAACATACTTACAACCCTTGATGTGAGAAGAAGGGGAAGAAGAGGTGCTTGCCGGGGTTTCCAATGTCTTGGAGATGCCTCCATGCTCTGGAGATGGATGAAACGTCAAGGGATGATGGTGGATGAAGCTCTAGGGTTTCCGCTGAAGGGGAGAACCCTTTCCCGATGAGAGGGCCGATGTCCCGAACCAAAGATCCCCCAATGAATAGGGTTCTTGACCCTTTTATAGGATAAGGTACGGGCGCCGCACGGCCCGTGTCACGGCCGTGTGAGATCCGTACGGTCATGCATATCTTCTGCACTGGTTAAGTGGCACAGTCGTGCGAGTTGTCATGGCTATGCCTATCTTCTATATTGGTCAAGTGGCACGACCGTGCGAGTTGGCATGGCCGTGCCTATCTTCTGAACTAGTCAAGTGGCACATCCGTGCGAGTTGACACGACCATGCCTATCTTCTGCACTGGTTAAGTGGCACGACCGTGTGAATCTACACGGCCATGCTCTTCCTCCCTTCTGGTTAAGTGGCATGGCCATGCGAATTCGCACGGCCGTGTCTTCCTTCTGCTCTGGATACACCGCATGGTCGTGCGAATTGTCACAGTCGTGCATCAAGGGCGTGTGAACTTGTAGACCATTTTATCACAGCTTAACGTGGTATTCTTGAGTTGGGGTCTTCATCAACGTTGTAGGTCTTGACGTTAGCTATAATTCGGTATAAATAACAACCCAAAACTTCGACGGACCACAATGTTATGCCTGTTTTACTCTTCATGTGCAGTGCAGGATTTGACACGGTCGTGTGCCAAGGCCGTGTCTCATAGAAACGAACATTAGACCTTCAAGACTTGGTTTTCTCTAGTTGAAGTCTTCATAATGGTTGTAGATCTTGATGTTATCTACATTGGATATCTGGAACGACTCATAAATCCAACTGAGCAGAAAGTTATGGTCATTTTACTTTTGGTCTGTAGTGCTGAAAATTCTACATAGCATTCACACGACCGTGCATGGTCTCCACATGGCCAGAACTTGGAAGAAACTTAGTTTTCGCATGCTCGTGACACTCTGGAAGCTCTATCCTTCATTTAACCTATGTTTTTGCTCCAAATCACGTCTTGTCAACAAGAAAACACACAAAAAGTAAATCTCCAAATAAAAGAGTATTTATGCAAAATATATGCTAAGAGAGGTGAACATGTATAGAATATACGTGAATAAAGTAAGTGAATGTCCGTCAAAACATGTATAATTGATCATAAGATATGCGCACATCACACCCCCAGACTTGAACCTTTGCTTGTCCTCAAGCAAAAGCCGTAATCTAGATTAATCATGTGATTAAATAGTGCATCATAATCTCTAGCAAGTCAATCTAATCCTATCAAATGATTTCATTGGTGAGCAAGATACAAAAGAAGTTTGAGTATGACCTAAGTAGTAGTCCTCCGTGCTCAGTGCGAAAGTGCACTAAATTTATCAGGTTTCAATCCCTAAGTCTAGTCAAGTCATCATAAAATTATGTTTCTTATGCTTCCGACGATAGGCACTTGCCTGCCACACGCAAAGTTCGTTCCCCTCAAAAATGCTATGCATGGTCTACACAGGTCTTAAAGGAATACTCAGTATCAAGAGAAACATAGTATTCATTTCCCCAGTAACCTAACTCGGTCTCGAAAGGGTGAATTACTAGTTTCCACTCATGACAACTATTTTTTATCCCTTATTATTTTTTTTCTTTCTTTGAATGTTTGCAAAGTATCAAACTTGAACAAACTTTCATTTTTTTTTTGGGATTGATTTTTTCAAATGAGCTTACATGATCTGAGTTTATCTAGTAACAAAAATATAGTTGAGAGGTCACCATATAAGCAACTACATTTTATCACATCTTAACGTGGTATTCTTGAGTTGGGGTCTTCATCAACGTTGTAGGTCTTGATGTTAACTACAATACGGTATAAATAACAGCCAAAAACTCCAATGGACCACAATGTTATGCCTGTTTTACTCTTCAAGTGCAGTGCAGGATTTGACACGGCCGTGTGCCAAGGCCATGTCTCATAGAAACGAACGTTAGACCTTCAAGACTTGGTTTTCTCTGGTTGAAGTCTTCATAATGGTTGTAGAACTTAACGTTATCTACATTGGATATTTGGAACGACTCATAAATCCAACTGAGCAGAAAGTTATGGTCATTTTACTTTTGGTCTGTAGTGCTGAAAATTCTACATAGCCTTCACACGACCGTGTGACATTCACACGGCCTTGCATGGTCTCCACACGGCCAGAACTTGGAAGAAACTTAGTTTTCGCATGCTCGCGAGACTCTGGAAGCTCTATACTTCATTTAAACTATGTTTTCGCTCCAAATCACGTCTTGTCAACAAGAAAACACACAAAAAGCAGATCTCCGAATAAAAGAGTATTTATGCTGAATATATGCTAAGAGAGGTGAACATGTATAGAATATACATGAATAAAGTAAGTGAATGCCTGTCTAAACATGTATAATTGATCATAAGATATACGCACATCACACCCCCAGACTTGAACCTTTGTTTATCCTCAAGCAAAACCCGCAATCTAGATTCATGTGATTAAATAGTGCATCATAATCTCTAGCAAGCCAATCTAATCCTATCAAATGATTTCGTTGGTGAGAAAGATACAAAAGTAGTTTGAGTATGACCTAAGTAGTAGTCCTCCATGCTCAGTGCGAAAGTGCCCTAAATTTATCAAGTTTCAATCCCTAAGTCTAGTCAAGTCATCATAAAATTATGTTTCTTATGCTTCCGGCGATAGGCACTTGCCTGCCTCACGCGAGGTTCGTTCCCCTCAAAAATGCTATGCATGGTCTACACAAGGTCTCAAAAGAATACTCAGTATCAAGAGAAACATAGTATTCATTTCCCCAGTAACTTAACTCGGTCTCAAAGGGGTGAATTACTAGTTTCCACTCATGACAACTATTTTTTTATCCCTTATTATTTTTTTCTTTCTTTGAATGTTTGCAAAGTATCAAACTTGAACAAACTTTCATTTTTTTTGGGATTGATTTTTCCAAATGAGCTTACATGATCTGAGTTTATCCAGTAACCAAAATGTAGTTGAGAGGTCACCATAGAAGCACAAGTACTAGTCCAAATCTATGAATCATGACTATTTTAGAGTTATCAACCATTAAAAATAGGTGTAGTGTATAGAGATCCTAAAACAAGGCCAATACTTAAACTCTTATAGTAAAAATATTGCTCACTTCATACTATCATAGATAGAAAAAGATAGATCACTAAACATAATAGCACCATAAGTAACCAATAAACGACATGAAATCTAGAATAAACATGCTAGTATTTTTCAATAAGGATAAACAATCATGATGTGATGAATGATGCAACTAGCAAATGTTATTAGGCAAAAAAGAAATGAGCAAACTCAACCAAATGCATCTAATGCATCCCCCTAGACTTAAACTTTTCATTGTCCCAATGAAAACTAGAAATGTAATGTGAAGGAGATTTATGAAGTTTAGAGAAGTTACCAAGTGATGAGCTCCAAATGGTTGACATTCATGTTTTAAAAATGCCCCTCTATCCAATGCTCACATTCCTCCACAACTTTGAATTTTGCAAAAATAAGATAGACAAGAAAAACTAAGTGGAGGGTATGATTTATTATCAATGATGTAAAAAGAAACTAGAAAGTACTAAAGACATAAATAAAATAAGAAAGAACTTGGGTTGCCTCCCAAGAAGCACTTGTTTAAGATCATTAGCTAGACGACCTCATTAGATTCATCGAAATCTCGCTCTTAGAGGGGTAAGATATTTCATCACCCTCTTACCAATGACTCTTATTATGGAGGGAGCTTTCATCAAAAAGTAAAGAATCGCTCTCTCCATCTTCGTCTTCTTGGAAATTCTTTCAGGAGGTCGAAGACAGTTTAGATCAAGTTTTCAATTATAGGCCCCATGAAAATCTGTACACCCAAAAGAAAAACATACCTCTCCCAAGCATGCTGTATTAGATAGGACTAGAACCTTATTAAGATAAGCTGAGTATGTATTACAAATTGAATCACATCCAACAAAATCAATTATAGGTACCTCTATAAAATTTTCCAAAAGATCACTAGAAATACTAACCTTGCATTGCTAAGAGATACCTAGAAGTTCTAAATATGTGATGTGACTTTTGAATCTTGTATTGGCTCTAGCTCTGGCTCAAGTGGTGATGCCTCTAAAAGTGGTGATTCTTGGGGCTTTTCTTCTATTGCACAAGTCCCTACACATTGGTCCACAACATGTTCAATCCTTGCAACTCTCATAATCTCAGAAGGTTGTGTGAATAAAGGAGGTGGTTCTTGAGATGCTGCTTCCACAACACAGCTCCCTACACTTCCTTTCATAACATCATCATCAACACAAGCATAAAAAAATAAACCAACACCAATATCCTCAGTGGGAAAATCATCTATAAGAGGATCACTAACTTTATTTGTAGTTTTAAGTTGATCTACCACATCACATTCATCGTCTGAAAATTCAATTTCATCATAACACCCTGTAAACCTAGAAGGTAAATCTGAAAACTTGTTATCCACTGCATTATCATCACAATCCTCATATGAAGAGTCCTCATCTTCATATACATCTAGAAATCTACACTCAAACATATTAGTATCACAGAATTTGCCAAAGTCTTCGTTTTCATTGACCCTCACTAGCCTTTGTGGAAAAGGAACCCTTAGTGAAGGTCTTGGGAAACATACTTCCTTTTTCCCATATTCCCTTTAAGCTTGTGGAGGAGGTCCAAATTGCTTATCTAGTGTAGATGTGATCAATCATTGAGGGAAAGGTACTTGTGGCCTTTGGGAACTTCCTGGAGTAATGAAACTAAGTTCTTGAGGTCTTCTATTATTTTTCTTCTCAATTTTAAACAAATCCTTCTTCAGTAGTTCTTCATGATTCTTGCCACTTCTCAACTTAAAATTATTACATTGTTCACTAGACATTGTCTATCTAGGAGGAGGATCTTGTTTGAACCATTTTGAAATAATGCTATCAATCTTTGCCCCCAAATGTTTGAACTCCTCATTCTGTGACTTGTGGATTTCAAACCTCTTGGATGGTTGAATTGTATTTTGTTTGACAGGCTCCCTTGTATATATGGCTTGTACTTCTTGAATTTTTGAAGGAGATTCCATCCAACTTTTGCTTGACCATTCATGGAGGTTCAATGCTACTTGGTCAATTAATGAATATGCTTCGTCTACACTTTTTTCCATAAAAGAACCTCCAGCTGATGAATCCAATAAATACTTATCTGAGAAAGAAATTTCCCTATAGAATATGTGTAAGGTCAGCCATTTCTCCAAACCATGATGAGGGCACTGTCTTTGTAGACTCTAGAATCTGTCCCGTGCTTCAAATAGTGATTCTCCATATGTTTTAGCAAAATTTATGATGCAATTCCTCATATAAATTGTTCTACTCGGAGGAAAAAAATGATTCAGAAATTACTTCTCCAATTGTTCCCAACTTGTGATGCTTCGAGGACGAAGAGAATATAACCAAGTCCTTGCTTCATCCTTGATACTGAAAGGAAATGCCATCAATCGAACTGTATCCGCTGACACTCCTTCATAGTTCACCATATCACAAAGCTCTAGAAATGTCTCAAGATGCATATAAGGACTTTCTGATACTTCTCCTCCAAATTTGTGACCTTGTATCATGAAAATTAACTCTGGGTCTAGTTGGAAATTTTATGCTTCAATATGAGGTTGCACAATGGGAGATAAAAAGCTTGTAGAAATGGGTGCAGAGAAATCTCTTAAGGACCTGCTTGACTTGTTAGTGCTCATGGTATCTAAAAAAAATTATGAGAAAAGAACAAAAATGAAAAATTAAAGACAAAAATAAAATGCTATATGAAAAGCAAGAAATAAAATGCAGAGTTTAAATTACAAGAAAGAAAGTGCATAATGAAAACAAGAAAGAAAATACAAAACAAAAAGAAAAGCGTCTAGGGTAACTCATATGCTAATCAACTAATGTTAACCGAAAATAGTCCCCGGCAATGGCGCCAAAATCTTGTTACGCTTCCGCAAGTGTACGGATTTATCGTCAATAATATATAAAATTATCGCATCCATAGGGAATGTTGATTAAGCACTAGTAAACTTCGCACGGCGAATTATCTAGATGAATGTAAAAGTAAAGGAAAGAGAAGAGGGAAGAGAGAGAATAGATCTTGGAGGGAATGAGCTTCGGGAGATGAATTCTAGGATTTCGGTTTCATTATAATACTAGGAGATATTACATAGATTGCTTAGTTTCTACCCTGTATGTCCATGCTCTTGTAGGAAGTTGAATTGGTCAATACCCCTAAGTATCGAAGAGAGATGATTCCTGTGAAATCCTACTCGGTAGATCACAGGGGTACATGTCTAGTAAATAACAATAAGGATAAAGGTAGAGATTTGGTACGATTTCCTACTTCCTAATGGAGGAATTGCCTCTCCTTTCAAGAGAATATCCTAGAAGTCCGTGAATGGGTTACCCTTGTCACTAGGGCCCCTCGGGTGTACGATCTAGAGCACTCTCTGTATGAGAGCGGAAAATCCTAAGGGATTGTTTCTCCTTTTAAGGGAACGTCCTAGAAGTCCGGAATGGGTTACCCCTGTCACTAGTGTACCTTGGTCAATACACTCTAGGGCATCTTCTTTGCATGATTAACAATTCTCCACATCAATCAACAAAGCATGCAAAGAAATATAAATATGTCAGGCACACAATGCACGAACAAGGCAATAACATGACATTAAATAGAAATGTGGCAAATCTACATAGCATCTCTATCACATTACAAATACTCCCTAATCCCAGAAGAGGAGATCTACTCCATTGCGAGGAAAAAAACAACCCCAAAACATGAAGTAAAGCATACTTACAACCCTTGATGTGAGAAGAAGGGGAAGATGAGATGCTTGTCGGGGTTTCCGATGTCTTGGAGATGTCTTCTTGCTCTAGAGATGGATGGAACGTCAAGGGATGACGGTGGATGAAGCTCTAGGGTTTCCCTCGAAGGGGAGAACCCTTTCCCAATGAGAGGGCCGAAGTCCCGAACCAAAGATCCCCCAATGAATAGGATTCTTAACCCTTTTATAGGGTAAGGTATGGGCGCCGCACGACCCGTGTCATGACCATGTGAGATCCGTATGACCATGGCTATCTTCTGCACTGGTTAAGTGGCACAACAGTGCGAGTTAGCACGGCCATGCCTATCTTCTATACTGGTCAAGTGGCACGACCGTGTGAGTTGGCACGGCCATGCCTATCTTCTGCATTGGTCAAGTGGCACGACCATGTGAGTTGACACGGTCATGCCTATCTTCTGCACTGGTTAAGTGGCATGGCCGTGTGAATCTGCATGGCCATGCTCTTCCTCCCTTCTGGTTAAGTGGCATGGCCATTCGAATCCGCATGACCGTGTCTTCCTTCTGCTCTGGATACACCGCACGGGCATGCGAATTGTCACGGCCTTGTATCAAGTGCGTGTGAATTTGTAAACCATTTTATCTCATCTTAACTTGGTATTCTTGAGTTGGGGTCTTCATCAAAGTTGTAGGTCTTGAAGTTACCTACACTCCGGTATAAAGAACAGCTCAAAACTCCAAAGTATCATAAAGTGATACCTGTTTTACTCTTCGTGTGCAGTGCAGGATTTGACACGGTTGTGTGCCAAGGCCGTGTCTCATAGAAACGAACTTTAGACCTTCAAGACTTGGTTTTATCTAGTTGAAGTCTTCATAAGAGTTGTAGATATTGAAGTTATCTACATTTTGATATCTGGAACAACTCATAAATCCAAACGAACAGAAAGTTATGGTCATTTTACTTTTAGTCTGCAGTTCTGAAAATTCTACACAACCTTCACATGGCCATGTGACATTCACACGGCCTTCACATGGGTGTGCATGGTCTCTACATGGCTAGAACTTGGAAGAAACTTAGTTTTTAGATGCCCGTGATACTCTAGAAGCTCTAGACTTCATTTAAGCTCTGTTTTCGCTCAAAATCATGTCCTGGCAACAAGAAAATACACAAGAGCAGATCTCCGAACAAAAGAGTATTTATGCTGAATATATGCTAAGAGAGGTGAACATGCATAGAATATACGTGAATAAAGTAAGTGAATGTGTGCCAAAACATGTATAATTGATCATAAGATATACACACATCAGATACTTAGTCCATTAATTAGGATTGTGCCCTTTCAGATGGAGAAGATTACACATACCTAAATAATTTCCTATAATCATCCATAGAGGAAGTTTGATCTACTGATCCGCAAAAAAACTCAACCAATATGAAGGAAGACACTTAAAGTCAACGCGCAGGTTTGAATGCATCACTTATAAACCAGTAATGGAGACTATAGAATTTATTTAACTAATCCCTCTCCTACTTAGTTATTTAAATTGAGGAATTTTAATATGCACACACATCACAGCACATAAAAACAGCAACACATCACATAAAAATAACATATAAAGGCAATAAATATGAAAATAAAATTTTCAACTATTATGACCTCATCCATCATTGTCCTCCAATATGTCGTCAATTGATCAAGTCGTCGCGTCTATCTTGCTTCCTTCTTCGCCGCACCTCCAGTCCTCAAAATAGCACCATGCATAGCAAGGATACAAGCCGCAACAACAACAAAAATATAAAATTTACATTTATCGATCCTATATTCAACAAAAGAATTTATATGTAATTTAGATCGAACAAAATATAAAAATAATACAGCAACCAGCTGTATTTAATTATTACAATCATGCACACACATCACACATAAACACAAAAAGCCATAATAGTTGGACTTAGGACGCCTACAACCACAGAGTTAATCTTTCTAGCGCATCCTACTATTATCCTGCCTAAACTTATATACAAGCAGTGCATAAGTTAACCAAAAACCAATCACACAGAGCTAGAAAACTCGCTCTGATACCACTTGAAGGCGCTGGAATTCAGTTCTATTTCAATTTCCCTATACAAAAATTGTACAAGTACAAAACTTTTCCTAGCAACCCGCATGTTTGATCAGAGATGTGTTTGATCAATCAAGCAAGTTCTTGATAGATCAAAGTACAAGATTGCTGGCCTCTTGTGTTGGTATCAAAATCGATACAAAGAAAACTAAACTAATTACGCAACGGAATCAAAGAACTAGTTGTACCTTTACTTTGTAGGTAAAAGACCTCTTGATCTTCTACTCTATTCCTCTTCTTTTCTTGGATGTTTGTGGGTGACGATCTACCAAGACAAAAAAACACCCTTCTTCTCTTCTTTGTTTCCAAACCGCCAACCACCAAAAGGAGGCTCTAGGATGGGTGCCTTCTCCTCTTCATCCTCTCCTCTAAGCCACCGACCCTAAGGTGGAGTTGGAAGAGATTTATGCCTCTGGTCCTAAGGTGAAGAAGGAGAACCTTGTGCCGTCGGCCCTAAGCAAGAGAAAAGGAGAACCTTGTGCCGCCGACCCTAAGTTGAAGAGAGTTGTGGAAAACTTATGTTTAGGGGGCACCACCTCCCCTTTTTATAACCGTTGTCATCGGTTACAAAGAAAGAAAAATAACAGAATTCTGTTTAGAAAAAATCTCCCTTTTATAATCGAATTCTGTTGGGGTGGATGCGAGGCTTTATATAGAGGCTACAATAGGGACCTAGAGGATGAATTGGTTTAGGTCTCCTAATGGGCTTGGGCTTCCTGTGTTCGGCCCGAACACTTAACTCAAGTCCATCAATAATAACCCATACCACTAAAGGGTTATTATTGAACTACCGCACCAATCCCATATTTATAATATGGGCTTCTTCTTATCATGAGTGCATTAATCTCCTTGTGTTTAAGATATCGTATGCCCGTTAATTAAATGAGTTACTGACAACTCAACTAATTAACATCTGATTCTAAGAGTAGTACCACTCAACTTTATTATCATGCCGAACTAAGTCCCCCAGCAGGGTTTACATGATAATCCTTATGAGCTCCTCAAGGGGACATCATCAACCTAAATAATTAGGACATAGATTCCTTCTATAATCAACTACACACCATATAAATAATACTATTTCCCAACTCATCGGGCCTATTGATTTAAGGAATAAATCTCACCCATTGATAAGTTAAAGAAATAAATACTATGTATACATGCTTGTTATTATATAGGGATTAAGAGGACACACATCCATAATAACAGAGGTTCTGTTCTTTTATGTAGTCAGTACAAATCAAACAACCTCAAATGATCCTACTCAATATACACATAGTGTACTAGTGTAATTTTATAGTCAAGACAGACTAATACCAAATTACACTACAGCCGTTCCAATGATTTATCCCAATCCATCTTTGTTGTGAGCTACTATTTATAATTTATAAGGAACCGATAACATGATCTTCTGTGTGTCATCACACACCATATTATCTATAATATAAATTAAATGGACAACTATATAAACATATATATAGATATAAAATGCAAACATTTGACCAAAATGATTCTCATTTCAAAATATTTTAAAAAAGATGTTCATACAAAAGCTAGGCTTATAGTATACATCCCAACAAGAAGGGCGGGCGTTACACAATCCTTGAGGTAGAGGCCTCTTCATCTTCATCCTCATGCACATGAAACAAAGAGTGTGCTCCCTCTTTTCCTTTATTATTGCACTCCGTTGAGGATGGATCTTTTTGACTTTTTTATTCTCTCAATGTTGATGACCTCACAATCTCGAGTCCTCTTCTTCTTGGTCCAATGAATTTCCCTCTTTAGATTCTTCTTGATTTAGTGTAGTGGAGGATTCTTCTTGAATCTTTGCTAATTTTATCAAAAGCTCTTTGACATCATTGCATTATCCAATTTTGCTCAAGATGGTGCTCTCCAATAAACTAACCAATAATTTGCTTACTTAGTCATTTGACTTGTTTCTTTAGATTTGTTCCTTCCTTCAATTGATTTTTTGATGAGCTTGCCTTTTTAATCCTTCGGAGATTCAAATCCCTTCATTTGAGCAAACCCTTACTCTATATCCATCACGAGGAAGTTTTCAATCTTTGATTTCTAAGAATTGAAGCTTGACTCTATAAATGGTGGAGGTGCCCTTGTGTCATATACAAGTCCATCTCGGAAATCCATCTTGAAGTTGAGCTCTTTTTATGAAGTCTTTGACTTGATGAAATTTGTGGCTTCAACTTCTTCTTCTTACTCTAGATTGATGCCCTTTTCGGCGATGAGTCTGGTGAAGAGTGATGATTGCCCAAGGGCTGAAGATAGGAGAGATCAGTTACCACTTCCGGAAGGCCCAATTACAAGACTGCCGGCAAAGCGTTTCAAGGAAGCACTAAATGGGCTAATCAAAAAATATTGGGAGGACTATGAGCAAGGAGAGACCAAGATAATCCCAACAGCTAGTCGTGGCCTAATCCACGTAATCGGACATAACCATCCATGATTGGCCGTGCTTAACGGAAGAACGCTAATAAGCATGGGAACTCGTTCATACATGAAGACTTAAGTATTTTAGATTGTTTAATGAAGCATGCGACTTGGGACTCTAATTGTGCATGCATTTATTTTGTTTGGGTTCTTAGATTGCTTGTATGATACATGCAACATTGGGACTCTAATTATGAATGCACTTATCTTGTACTTTTCCTTGTTCACTCCCATTATATAAGGGAGGGGCATCTTAGTATGAAGCAACTTAGTTTTTTGGTGAGATTGTGTGCTCTCTTAGTTCTTGAAAGGACTTTCTGAACTTATTGAGTTTACTCTCGTGGCGTTCAACCCATTGAAACTTATCACCCCGGGTGTGGCGTTTCTTTCCTTCAAAGGCTTGGTTCGTGCCAGTTCTAGGTTATGGGTCAAGACTCACACTCTTGTCATTTAGATCTTGGGGTTCTATCCACCTTTGTCTCGGGTTCCATCACATTTGTTGGTGGGGTTCGTATCAAAGAGTGGCCTCACTCTGATACCATTTGTTGGGACACTTCTGAGATAGAAGGGGGGGGTGAATAGTTCTTCTCGCTTGCTTGCTCGCTTCATAGATGTTGTTGCAGTGGATAAAATTGAAGCAACAAATTCTGCAATACTAGCACTAGGATTTACTTGGTATCCACCTCAAGAAGAGATGACTAATCCAAGGATCCACACCGAGCACACTCTCCGCTATTAAAAATACTCCTCGGAATTAATCTGGAGGTGGAGAAATCTCTTACAACTCATGCAAGCAATACAAATCAAAACAAGAAGTAAATACACAAATATAAATGAAAAACCTTCTTGCTTGATCTCTTGTTACTTGTTAATGCCTCTTGTAATCTTGGAAGTGTAGTAACACCTCAACCCTAAGCTTACAAGAACTAGTAGAGAAGATGGAATGAAGAGTTGTTTTTTGTTTGAACTTGTCGTCGCCTTTATATCTGCACTTTTAGGGCTTCCAATCAATTACCGCATCAGATCCAGTTGATCTCAGCCATCCAAACCTTGCAACCTACGCAATGGTCATATCTCAATCGATTGACCAATCAATTATGAGCCTTTGATTGATCAACTGATCAATTCAAAGTACCTCTGTGCATTTTTAGATCTTCCAAGCATCTAGAGAATTGACTTGAATGGAGAAGCAATTTGTCCATGAGGAAGTAGTGAATTTGATATAATTATTATTTTTATCTCTATGTTATTGAGTGTTAGTGTATTCTTATGATTTATGACCGAGAGGCGCTAGTGATAGAGGTATCCCGTTATCAGACTTCATAGGACTCATTTCCATTTAGTAGCATCGGATATGGATTAATATAACATTCCAATTTGACCTCCACGGGGAAGAGTCGGTAATGAATCAAACTTCATACAATTGGATAGGAATAGAGGATGGGTGATAGGTGATCCATGATACTTTGGTTATCATCACAATGAAACTGAACTCCTAGAATATTTCCCAAACAAAGTTCCTCAATACTCTTTCCCTTTCTCTCTTTCTCTTACTTACTTTCCTTTACATTTGTTTTTTGCAATCTTAAATCTTTCAATAGTTTAGCTAGTTTGTTGTGCTTGGATTCCAGTGCTTATATCCAGTTCATACGGGATTGATATATTTATTACTAGATAGCACCCATATAATTATGGGCATACATCAAGTTTTTGGCACTGTTGTTGGAGACTGCACATATAACATTAGTTGATAAGAACTTGAGTTAGTCTAATCTTATTTTCGTTCATATTTTGTAAATTTTCTGCAATTCTATTTTTGTAGTATAAATTGCATTTGCTTACTTTTATTTCTACAATTTATTTTCTGCATTTTAAATTCTACACTATGAATTTTCTACACTTTAATATTTTGTTTCAATATTTTAAAACTCTAATTTTCTTTGCATTTAAATTCTGAGATTGGAATTCATGTAATCCTGTTCTTACATGCAAACATCTAATCTTGTAAGATATCTATTTTCACTTGATCCTAAAATTGATAGAGCCTATCGTAGAAGAAGAAACTTGCAAAGACAATAAGAAGAACATGCATTATTTGAAATGACAAACAAACCTCTTAAATATTACATAGCACCAATGCTCATGGACTTAGGTCTAGTATCATCAGGCCATCCATCGAAGCAAATAAGTTTGAAATAAAGCCTATGGTGATTCACATGCTACAACAACATCACTTTGGGGGTGGAGCACACCCAAACTAACATCTAGAGGTATTTTATGAGATATGTGGGACAATGTAAATGAACGGAGTCCCGGCCGAATCAATGAGATTGATATTGTTTGGTTTTCTTTGAGGGATAGAGCAAAGTTGTGGCTCACTTCTATGCCAGCAATTAGTATCACATCATGGGAGTGTGCAAACAATTATTCCTTGACAAATTCTATCCTCCAAGTAAAACCACATACATGCAGAATTTGATTGCTAGTTTCAGACAAGCTGACACAGAGTCTCTATATGAAGCTTGGGATAGATTCAAGAATTTGGGCTTAGACTTTGCCCTCACCATGGACTAATGAAATGGTTTGTTATCCACATATTTTATAATGATATCAACTACCATACCAAAGTGTCCCTCAACTCTACTCCTAGAGGGGCACTAATGAACACAAGTCTAGATGAAGCTGAAGAAATTATTAAGAGTGTGACTCTTAATCACCATCAGTGGGCATCTGAAAGAAGTAGAAGCTCCTTTTCTAGAAACCCAACCAAAGCATTAGGGAAATTTGATGTTGACATAGTAATGCTTATGTTAGCAAGGATTGATGCCTTAAGAAAGAACTTAGAGTCAATGGGAACTGGCATGGTGAACACCATTGTAGGAGTGTGTAATACATGTGGAAGTGCAGAGCATATCCAAGAAGCTTGCCCACTTGGGGCCATATCTTCTCAACTTGAGAATTTCGAGCAATATGACGCCGTAACAAGCTTCAACCCCAAGTAAGGAAATCTATACTCCAACACTTGCAATCTAAGATGGAGGAACCACCTGACTTTCTCCTAGAAGAATAACCAAGATCAAGGCCAAACCATTAGTCAAAAGTAAAGTGACCAGCCCGGAGGGGGGGGGGGATCACAAGGCTATTTTCAATAATATCAATCACAAGGATATCAGCAGTCAAGAATTGAAAAGTTGCTTGAATAGGTCCACACAACTCAAATGGAAATGAAGAATGATCTCAAATAACTTAATCAAAGAATGGAAAGTTCTTAAAAGCATCAGAAAATTTTGGATAGCTAAATATCCCAAATAGCTTCTTCATCTACAAGAGCTTCCAAGGCTTTTATAGGAAAAGCATATGTGAATCTAGTTGAACATTATTATAGAATTGAGCTCCAGAGTGTATGGACCTTAGGAGATCCCAAAGTGACTACTCCAGAAGGGATTAGTACTCTAGGAGAGCTCTCTCCTCCTTCAGCTAACTTAAGTTAAACACAAAATGAGGAGAAGATTACTAAGAAAGTTGAAGAGACTTTTCCACCATCCACCCAAAGTCAAACAGTCCCTTACCCTCAAAGATTGGCCATGAAAATGAAGGATGAAGAATTTAGTAAATTTTTGGAGAAAATTAAAGAGCTTTTCATCGAGGTTCCATTGATAGATGCAATTCATCAAATGCTAAAGTTTGCTATGTTCTTGAAAGAGATCACAATAACCCTAAGAAAGAAAGAAGGACATGAGATCATAGCATTAATCAAGGAATATAGCGCATTGATTCTAAATATGGTACCACCCAAGCAAAAAGATCTCAGAAGCTTCTCCATCCCTTGCAAGATATGGACTACTACTTTTGAAAAATCTTTCTATGATTTGGGGGCAAGTGTTAGCCTCATTCCCTATTCTATTTGTAATAAGCTAGGTCTAAAAAACTTTAATCTCACCACTATGGCATTACAATTAGCTAATCATTCATGCAGGTACCCTATGGGTATAATAGAGGTGAGCAGTTGCATCATACCCACTGATTTAGTGGTGCTTCATATGGAGGAAGTGTTGATTGCTACTCAGAATACCGTTCTAGTTCCACTGTACAAAATTTGTACAAGCATAGAATTATCCTAGCTACCCATGTGCTCTACTGAAGATAAATTTGGATTGCAAACGATGCTTAACATTATTAATCCAAATTGTCCTTCAGAAGTTAAACTTGGATTGGAAATGATACTTAACATTTTTACTCCAAGTTTAACTGATGTGTTCTTTATAAGTTAAACCATATTACAGAAGTTAATTAAATATCTATTTTAAAGATCAGCTTCGAGGTTAAACATGGCGAGGCACTAGGCCTTCTTGGGTATGGGATTATCCACCACTTCCTAGACAAAGCCTTTCAAAGAAAATGGATATTTAACTTCTTACAGTAAATTAGGTTTAACTATAGAGATTTCAATAAAAGCACAATATCGAAACATGAAATCGAAACACAAAATTGATAACAAAATGATAGCCTAAAATCAATAGCCTCTTGTGTTTGATTTTTCAAGATCTATACAAAGAAGATGAACAAGTTATGATGCAGAAACAAATAACTAGTTATACCTTTCTTAGTAGCTTATAGACCTCTTGATCTCCTGTTGTATTCCTCTCCTCCACTTGGACATCGTGTGGGTGACGATCTACCAAGATGAAATCCACCCAAGCTTCTTCCTTTGCTTCCAAGTTTCGACCACCAACTAACCTCCAAGGGATGCTAGACAAGAGAGCTTGCTTCTCTTCTTCTTCTCCATCAAGCAACCGACCACCAAGAGAAAACCAAGCTTAATTCCATCGGCCTCCAAGAAAGAAAACAAAAGGAGAAGAGAGAAGGAAGAGGGCTGGCCACCAAGGGAATAAAAGAGAGGAGTTTCGGCCACAATAGAGAGAATGCAAGGCTTAGGTTGTTCTCAATGAGGCACCATCTCCCTCTCTTTTATAATCCTTGACGAATCCAAAAAAAGAAAGTTTTAAAACAAAAAATTAAAACTTCTTTTTATTCCTTTACATGGCCGACCACCACTTGTGCATCAAACAAGGAAAGATTTTAAACAAAAAAATTAAAATCTCTCTTTTAAAATCCCTTTTGTGGTTAGCTATAAAAGGCATGTTTTATAAAATTAAAATCTTATCTTTAAATCTTTTTGTGGATATCTATAAAAGAAAAGATTTAAAATAAAACTCCTTTTATATTATGGTTACAAAAAATGAAAGTTTAAAATTAAAATCTTTGTTTTAAACATTATAGATAACTACAAATAATGAAAGATTTCAAATCTCTCTTTTAATCCTTTGTAGAAAGCTATAAAAGCAAAGATTTAAAAATTTAAAGCTCTCTTTTAAAATAATGTGGAAAGCATCATAAAAGGAAAGTTTTTAACAAAATAAAAACTCCCTTTTATTTCCTTTTCTCTTCTTATATGGCAGACCTCTTGCTTGGGCACCAAGCAAGGCTTGGCCGACCCTAGCTTGAGCTGCAAGCTTGGCTAGTCGGCCCCTTGCTTGGGCTCCAAGCAAGGATATGGTCGGCCCTTAAGCTTGGTTAAGAAGCTGGGCTTTAGGTAGATATAAGGCTTTATAAATAAGAGGCTACAATAGGGACCAAGAGGAGGAATTGGTTTTAGCCTCCTGATGAGCTTGAGCTTCCCGTGTTCGTCTCGAAAACCCAACTCAAATTCATCAATAATAACTCATACCACTAAAGAGTTATTATTGCACTACCGCACCAATCCCATATTTACAATATGGGCTCCTTCTTATCATGAGTACACTATGTTAGCTAGAGCCCTAGAGCCAATCATTTGATGATTGTATTTTGGACTTGTTGTATCATATTCTATATAAATAAAAGACATTTGTTTTGGTTATTATACTTACTTGTATTGGTGCCAGATAAACTAAGTATAATAGCGTCCTTGAGTAGAAGGTTCTCACCTATATCAATCGGTTAGTTGAACCGATAGTGAGATGATATAGGGACACTACTCTTAATCATTCCTAGTCGAGTATTAACATTCAGGGACAATGTTAATGCAATAAGACTAGCATGTAGGTCAACTCGATGACTTGATCTCACAAGTCATGGATATAGAGATATCAAGTTGACACATGAGTATGCATTAGAGAATGTATACTGAATGACCCGCCATGAGAAAGTATCATGGATCGTTATATGAGTGTCATATACTTTCTCATGTGGCTATTAGTATGATTACTAGTCCTTAGACCTGAAGTCACCATGGATCCCTACATAAGGAGTTATGTACTTTGGTTTCGTCAAACGTCACCCGTAACTGGGTGGACTAAAAAGGCAATTACTAGTTATGTAACAAATTATGCAGAGGGATGTGAGTGATGTAGATGGGATCTATCCCTCCTATATGACGGGAGTGACATCGATATTCTTGATAGAGTGAGACCATGAAGTGTATGGCCATACCCAAATGAGTCAATATGAGATATTGAGCTCATTTGATTGAGTGAGTCTACTTGGAGTTCAAGATTTAGATTGGTCAGAGGATGACACGGTCTATGCCTCACATTGATCAATCTAGATGTCTAGGAAAGAAGGACACTTGTCATATATTGTGAGGAGTCACAATTAGTAGTCACAAGGTGATGTTGGATCTCAACATTCTTGTAACTTGGGTAGCAATGATGTATTGCTAGATGCCGCTCATTGCTTATGTTTCTAAAGGAGTTTAGAAACATTGCCAACGTTACAACAACCTATTGGGTCACACACAAAGAACAAGTGGATGGAGATTAGGTTCATATGATGAACCAATTGGATTAGGTTCATATGATGCACCAAAGATTGGATTCAAATTAGACTTATTGAGTTAGACTCAATTAGATTCAATTGTTGAATGAGTCTAATTTAAATTTGATTCATTAAGTCAATTTATATTAATGAATTGAGATTCATTAAATTGAAATTGACTTGAATCAAAGGTTGGATTTGACTCAACAAGGAAGAGAATTGGTCAATTTGACTTGACCAAATGGAAGTTGAAACATCAAGTTTGACTTGATGCATTGCCACATCATGAAGGTTGACTCATCCTACATGGCATGACTAACCTTGCCACATCATCTCCACCTCATGAGGTGTGCCACCTCATGGAGGTTACAACACCTCCCATTCCATTTAATGTGGCCGGCCACATTAAATGAGGGAGTTATGAGTGTGTGGCCGGCCACACTAAAGGGTGAAAATGTTTTCATTTAGTTGCATTGATGTGTGGTAATTGTCTCATCTTCTTCCTTGCTTCTTCCTTCTCTTCTCTTGTGGTTGCCGAGAGCTTTTGAGGAAAAGAGAAGGAGGTTGAGTGGGTTCCAACACAAAGGAAGGGTGAAGGTCACAAAGGAGGATACTACTTCTTGAGTGTAAAAGATTCTTTTGCATCCTCTCTTTTTCTTCCTTTCAAATCCTACTCGAGAGCCCTAGAAAGTGCTAGCACACTTGGGGTGCTCTCCTCTCCATCCTTGAGTGTTAGAGAACACATCTTGTTCGTGTGGATATCACTAGAGAGTTGTCTACGTTGACAACTTCGAGCTCCGGCGTACCTTGGACTTACGGGATTGCGAGGGCACGCATCGAAGGTATATAACTCTTATCTGCTGTAGATCTGGAGTGTGAAACTCATATTCGTAGTTTTAGAAATTTTTCTTTGCACGGATCCGTTGGCTTTGGGGCTTTCGGGGTTTCCGCGATGCGAAAACCCAAAGTGGTATCAGAGCCACGTGCAAAGACGAATACGAGTTTATTTTGTTTTTTATGAAAACTTTTCAGTTCTTTAATATTCTGTAAATTTAGGTTTTTTATAGTTTTTATGGGTAATTTTCTCGTAGAAGCGAAGCACAAGTGTTTCGGCGCTTGTAGGCTTCCGCTACCGGGAAGATTTTTCTAAAACGGCCAAGTTTCGCCCCAAAACTTTTTGGGACAGCGGGCTAAGGCGCTGTTAGATCGCAATGGAACCCTTGCGATGGTTAGATCGCGGGTAGGGGCGCTGCCCCTGGCCCCGCAAGGGGATTCGTTCCGCGATTGCGCCCGAAAATTGCTAAACGGAACCGCCGGGAAATTATACTCGTAAAAATTGTAAAAATTATAGAAAAATTACAGAAAATTATAGAAATATATAATTTTGAATTATATATTATTTTTGTGATAGTCATGGCCCAAAGACCCAATTCGATTGGATTATTCGTGTTGTAATTCATAATACGGCCTGCGAGCCGTGATGTGATGTGCGTGTTGTATGTTTTTATTTTTCGCGACCTGCGCGTCGTGCCTTTCTCTTTTATTCTTGTTGTAAATTAGATTTAGACTCGAATGTAACTTGAGTTTCAAAATGTAATGTAAATTTTGAAGCGGTGGAAGGTCCACTCGAGACGGAATTACGAGGAGGGCGCGAGCAACACGAGGTGGTCAAAGAAAGGAGCTTGAGAAGCTGTTGACCTTAGGTTGACCATCCGATCTTCTCATTGGCTTGAGAAGATCGTAGTAGGGCCATGAAATAATCACAAAATTATTTGATTAATTATTTAATTAATTGTTTTGTATGTATGTGATGCATGCTAGTTAATTAAGTAGTTAATTAGTGCCTTACGATTAGATTAGATCTAAGTCGTGCACATGATACACCCTTCGATTAGATTAGATCTATCGAGTATATGATATGCATCATCGTTTAGATTAGATCTAAATCATGTCAACTCGTAATACCTACCATGCCGTGATACCTACCACTACCTCGATCGCATGTTGTTATTGAATCTGCCAAAGCAGAACAACACATACTATCTTGGTAGGGTATGGAGGGACAATCATGGTCCCACCTATCAACGCATGGGTGAGTACAACTCAATTAGAATGAGTATTCCTAGTTAACTTGGTTGGATCGAGTATAACTATAGGCATTCATCCAACGGTTGGAAAGATATGTCAAAATCACATATATATTAACTCTCGGGCGTATTAGCCAAAGCTAACTCGAGTTTTAATATCAATGCGGATCTTGATCCTATAAACAAGAGTTGCATAGAGATGTAATTGGTAATCGTTACCTACCGATCATACTAAAACTTGGGCGTATTAGCCAAAGCTAACTCAAGGGTTAGTATGATGTGGATCTTGTCCCACATGAATTATAGAATTCAGTGGGAGCATCATTTAGTTAAAGGCCTAATTAAATGATTAAGAATATGATACTTATTTCTGCATTTATTTCTGTTGTAGATTACCATGACGTCGAATACGAACACCTTCTCCCTGCGATCTGTCCTTAAGAAGGACAAGCTCAACGGAGCAAATTTCCTGGACTGGTACAGGAACCTGAGAATAGTTCTCACCCAAGAACGTAAACTGTACGTTCTGGAGCAGCCCATTCCGGAGGCTCCTCCTGCCATTGCCACGCGAGCAGACCGAGATGCTTACAAGAAGTATCAAGATGACGCATTAGATGTGTCTTGTCTTATGCTCACGACCATGAACTCTGAGCTTCAGAAGCAACATGAGTTGATGGGCGCTTACGATATGGTTGAACATCTTTGTCACCTATATCAAGGACAAGCTAGGCACTGGAAGAGGAACTCCAAAGAATACCTGGAAGATCTTAAGAAGAAGAATAAGATTTCTACTTCAGGTATACATGTTATAGAAGTCAACATCTCTATTTCTTCATCTTGGGTATTAGATACCGGATGTACTTCGCACATTTGTACTAATGTACAAGCGCTGAGAAATAGCAGGGCATTGACGAAGGGTGAGATAGACCTACGAGTAGGCAATGGAGCACGGGTTGCTGCTATTACTGTAGGAACTTACCATCTATCTCTGCCCTCTGGGCTAGTACTAGAATTAGATGATTGTTGTTATGTGCCTGCCTTGACTAAGAACATAATTTCAGTTTCTTGTTTGGACAAGAAAGGATTCTCGTTTATAATAAAGAACAAATGTTGTTCCGTCTATTTAAACGATATGTTCTATTGTAGTGCACCTCTGATAAACGGACTCTATTTTCTAGACCTTGAGAGCCCTATCTATAACATAAATACCAAGAGGTTCAAGTAAAATGACCTGAACCAAACCTATCTCTGGCACTGTCGCTTAGGTCATATAAATGACAAGCGCTTATCCCAGCTCCATAAGGATGGTTTGCTGGACTCATTTGATTTAGAATCATATGAGGTATGCGAGTCATGCCTACGAGGCAAGATGACCAAGACTCCCTTCAGTGGGCACAGCGAGAGAGCGACTGATTTGTTAGGACTCATACATAGTGATGTATGTGGCCCTTTCAATGTCACTGCTAGAGGCGGTTATAGGTACTTCATCACATTTACTGATGATTTCAGTAGATATGGTTATGTGTACTTGATGACACATAAGTCAGAATCCTTTGAAAGGTTCAAATAATTCAAGAATGAAGTACAGAACCAGCTTGGCAAGAGTATTAAGATACTTCGATCAGATTGAGGTGGAGAATACCTTAGCCATGAGTTTCGTGACTACCTAGCTGAGTGTGGGATTCTATCCCAACCCACTCCTCCTGGAACACCACAGTGGAATGGTGTATCCGAAAGGAGGAATAGTACTCTATTAGATATGGTACGATCTATGATGAGTCACACAGATCTTCCGGCATACCTTTGGGGCTATGCTCTAGACACGGCAGCTTTTATACTCAACCGAGTTCCATCAAAGGCCGTGATAAAGACACCATATAGGATATGGATTGGGAGAGATGCCCAGGTGTCTTTCATGAGGATTTGGGGTTGTGAGGCTTACGTATGATGTCAAGTCTCAGACAAATTAAGACCCAAATCCGACAAGTGCTATTTCATTGGTTATCCCAAGGAAACTAAGGGATATTACTTCTACATTCCCAGTCAGCACAAGGTAGTTGTAGCAAAGACTGGGGTCTTTCTAGAAAGGGATTTTGTTTCTAGAAAGACTAGTGGGAGCGCGTTCGATCTTGAAGAAGTTCAAGATGCGAACAATAGCAATGAAGTCTCGATGGAAGTTGAACTGGAACCACAAAGTGTTGTGGATGATGTTGTTCCACAAAGAGTTGAGGAACAACAACCAGTTCAAGTAGACATACCTCCTCGCAGGTCTGATAGGGTACGTCGTCAGCCTGAGAGATACTCATTTCTCTTGTCTGACCATGATGACGTTGTGCTCATAGAGGATGAGCCTACCACCTTTCAGGAAGCTGTGATGAGGCCAGATTCCGAGAAATGGCTAGAGGCCATGAGATTCGAAATGGAATCCATGTACACCAACCAAGTATGGACTTTGGTTGATCCACCTGAAGGGGTAAAACCCATTGGGTGTAAGTGGGTCTTTAAGAGAAATACTGACATGGATGGACTTATCTATAAGGGTCGCTTGGTAGCTAAAGGTTTCAAGAAGATTCATGGTATTGACTATGATGAAACCTTTTCTCCAGTAGCGATGTTTAAGTCCATTCGGATCATGCTTGCTATTGCAGCCTACCATGACTATGAGATATGGCAGATGGATGTCAAAACCACGTTTCTGAATGGAAACCTGCTCGAGGATGTGTACATAACACAACCTGAGGGTTTTGTAGATCCACAGCATACTAGCAGAGTATGCAAGCTGCATAGGTCCATTTATGAACTAAAGCAAGCTTCTCGGAGCTGGAATCTTCGATTCAATGATGCAATCAAACAGTTTGGTTTCATCAAGAACGAAGATGAGCCTTGTGTCTACAAGAAGGTTGTAGGGGATATATAGTTGTCTTCCTCATATTGTATGTGGATGACATACTACTCATTGGGAAGGACATCCCTATGCTTCAGTCTGTCAAGACCTGGCTAGGGAGTTACTTCTCAATGAAGGACTTAGGTGAGGCATCCCGCATTCTAGGGATACAGATCTATAGAGATAGATCTAAGAGATTGCTTGGCCTAAGTCAGAGTACATACATTGACAAGGTACTCCTATGATTTGCCATGCAGAACTCCAAGAAGGGATTTCTGCCGATGTCACATGGCGTGAGTCTTTCGAAGACTCAAGGTCCCTCTTCTAGAGAGGAGAGAGACCGCATGGATCAGATCCCTTATGCTTCAGCCATAGGATCGATCATGTACGCCATGCTATGTACTCGACCTGATGTCTCGTATGCTTTGAGCATGACGAGCAGATACCAGTCAGATCTAGGTGAAAGTCACTGGATAGCGGTCAAGAATATTCTTAAGTACTTAAGAAGGACTAAAGAATATTTCTTGATATATGGAGGCGATGATGAGCTAGCTGTAAAGGGTTACAGTGATACTAGCTTCCAGACCGACCAAGATGATTATCGATCGCAGTCAGGGTTCGTGTTTAGCATAAATGGTGGTGCTGTGAGCTGGAAGAGTTCGAAGCAGGACACAGTAGCTGATTCTACGACAGAGGCCGAGTATATTGCTCCATCAGAGGCTGCAAAGGAGGCAGTTTAGATTCGCAAGTTCATCACTGAACTTGGGGTGGTTCCTAGCATCGCTGACCCTATTGAGCTCTATTGTGACAACAATGGAGCTATAGCACAGGCGAAGGAACCTCGCTCACACCAGCGGACCAAACATATACTACGACGCTTCCATCTCATTCGAGAGATCATCGAGAGAGGAGATGTGAAGATTTGCAGAGTACCTACAGAGGCTAACATCGCAGATCCCTTTACCAAGGCTTTGGCACAAAGGAAGCATGATGGTCACATTAGGTCATTGGGGCTTAGAGCCTACACTGATTGGCACTAGTGCTAGTGGGAGATTGTTAGCTAGAGCCCTAGAGCCAATCATTTGATGATTGTATTTTGGACTTGTTGTATCATATTCTATATAAATAAAAGGCATTTGTTTTGGTTATTATACTTACTTGTATTGGTGCCATATAAACTAAGTATAATAGCGTCCTTGAGTAGAAGGTTCTCACCTATATCAATTGGTTAGTTGAACCGATAGTGAGATGATATAGGGAACACTACTGTTAATCATTCCTAGTCGAGTATTAACATTCAGGGACAATGTTAATGCAATAAGACTAGCATGCAGGTCAACTCGATGACTTGATCTCACAAGTCATGGATATAGAGATATCAAGTTGACACATGGGTATGCATTAGAGAATGTATACTGAATAACCCGCCATGAGAAAGTATCATGGATCGTTATATGAGTGTCATATACTTTCTCATGTGGCTATTAGTATGACTACTAGTCCTTAGACCTGAAGTCACTATGGATCCCTACATAAGGAGTTATGTACTTTGGTTTCGTCAAACGTCACCCGTAACTAGGTGGACTATAAAGGCAATTACTGGGTATGTAACGAATTATACAGGGGGATGTGAGTGATGTAAATGGGATCTATCCCTCCTATATGACGGGAGTGACATCGATATTCTTGATAGAGTGAGACCACGAAGTGTATGGCCATACCCAAATGAATCAATATTAGATATTGAGCTCATTTGATTGAGTGAGTCTACTTGGAGTTCAAGATTTAGATTGGTCAGAGGATGACTTGGTCTATGCCTCACATTGATCAATCTAGATGTCTAGGATAGATGGACACTTGTCATATATTGTGAGGAGTCACAATTAGTAGTCACAAGGTGATGTTGGATCTCAACATTCTTGTAACTTGGGTAGCAATGATGTATTGCTAGATGCCGCTCATTGCTTATGTTTCTAAAGGAGTTTAGAAACATTGCCAACGTTACAACAACCTATTGGGTCACACACAAAGAACAAGTGGATGGAGATTAGGTTCATATGATGAACCAATTGGATTAGGTTCATATGATGCACCAAAGATTGGATTCAAATTAGACTTATTGAGTTAGACTCAATTAGATTCAATTGTTGAATGAGTCTAATTTAAATTTGATTCATTAAGTCAATTTATATTAATGAATTGAGATTCATTAAATTGAAATTGACTTGAATCAAAGGTTGGATTTGACTCAACAAGGAAGAGAATTGGTCAATTTGACTTGACCAAATGGAAGTTGAAACATCAAGTTTGACTTGATGCATTGCCACATCATGAAGGTTGACTCATCCTACATGGCATGACTAACCTTGCCACATCATCTCCACCTCATGAGGTGTGCCACCTCATGGAGGTTACAACACCTCCCATTCCATTTAATGTGGCCGGCCACATTAAATGAGGGAGTTATGAGTGTGTTGCCGGCCACACTAAAGGGTGAAAATGTTTTCATTTAGTTGCATTGATGTGTGGTAATTGTCTCATCTTCTTCCTTTCTTCTTCCTTTCTTCTTCCTTCTCTTCTCTTGTGGTTGCCGAGAGCTTTTGAGGAAAAGAGAAGGAGGTTGAGTGGGTTCCAACACAAAGGAAGGGTGAAGGTCACAAAGGAGGATACTACTTCTTGAGTGTAAAAGATTATTTTGCATCCTCTCTTTTTCTTCCTTTCAAATCCTACTCGAGAGCCCTAGAAAGTGCTAGCACACTTGGGGTGCTCTCCTCTCCATCCTTGAGTGTTAGAGAACACATCTTGTTCGTGTGGATATCACTAGAGAGTTGTCTATGTTGACAACTTCGAGATCCGGCGTACCTTGGACTTGCGGGATTGCGAGGGCACGCATCGAAGGTATATAACTCTTATCTACTGTAGATCTGGAGTGTGAAACTCGTATTCATAGTTTTAGAAATTTTTCTTTGCACGGATCCGTTGGCTTTGGGGCTTTCGGGGTTTTCGCGACGCGAAAACGCGGTTTTCGCGGCCCGAAAAACCCAACACACTAATCTCTCTGTGTTTAAGATATCGAATGCCCATTAATTAAATGAGTTACTGACAACTCACTTAATTAATATCTAGCTGCAAGAGTAGTACCACACAACCTTATTGTCATGACGGACTAAGTCCACCTGCAGGGTTTACATGACAATCCTTATGAGCTCCTCAAGGGGACATCATCAACCTAGACCACTAGGACACAATTTCATTCTATAATCAACAACACACCATATAAATAATATCATTTTCCAACTTATCGGGCCTATTGATTTAACGAACTAAATCTCACCCTTTGATAAATTAAAGAAATAAATATTTAGTATACGTGCTTATTATTATATCATGATTAAGAGTACGTACTTCCATAATAAAAGAGGTCCAGTTCTTTTTTTACAGTCAGTATAAAAAGAACAACCTTAAATGGTCCTGCTCAATACACTCAGAGTGTACTAGTATAATTTTATAGTCAAGATAAACTAATACCAAATTATACTACAATCATTCTAATGGTTTGTCCCATTCCATCTTGGTTGTGAGCAACTATTTATAATTTATAAGGAACTGATAACATGACCTTCTGTGTGACACCACACACCATATTATCTTCAATATAAATTAAATGAACAACTACATTTATCATATAAATGTAGACATTTGACCAATGTGATTCTTATTTTAAAATAAATGTTTATACAAAAAGCTAGACTTTTAATATACATTCTAACAATCTGCCACTTATACTAAAAGACTATGTTGCCATAAATACTGGCATACATCTGATTCCCATCCCCTCAACATGTCGATCAAAAGCTTTCACTCAAAGGGCCTTAGTGAAAGGATCTGCCAGGTTATCATCTGATGCAATCTTGGCAACAACAACTTCTCTTTGTTTTACGATGTCTCGTATCAGGTGGTACTTGTGCTCAATATATTTACTTGCCTTTTGGGCTCATGGTTCTTTCGAGTTTGCTACTGCACCATTATTATCATGATAAATTATGATAATTTTGGGCAAAGCAGGAATCACATCTAAGTCAATCAAGAAGTTTCTAAGCCATTTTGCTTCTTTGGCTACCTCAGAGGCTGCACATACTCAGCTTCTAAGGAGGAGTCCGAAACGCATTTCTGCTTAATACTCCTCCATGTTATGGCTTCACCTCCCAAAGTAAACACATACCCCAATGTAGAATTACTATTGCCCCTATCTGATTGAAAATCAGAATCCGTGTAACCCACAGAGATCAAATCATCTGCTTGGTAAACCAGCATATAATCTCTAGTCCTTCTTAGGTACTTTAATATATACTTTACGACAGTCCAATGTAATATCATGGATTACTTTGATATCTGCTAACCATGCCCACAACAAAACAGATATCCGGTCTCGTGCATAACAATACATACATTAGGCTTTCTACATCTGAAGCATAAGGAACTGCCTTCATTTCCTCTATCTCTTTTGATGTCTTAGGAGGCATCCCTTTAGATAAAGATACTCCATGCCGAAAAGGTAGAAAACCTTTCTTGGAGTTTTGCATGCTAAAACGAGCTAGGATAATATCTGATCCTATCTGAGAAACATGACAAAATGGAAAGTTGGGGAGAAAATCTACTGCTGATGAAGAGTAATACCTGACTGAATACCGATTCGAGAAACCCAAAGTTGATCGGGGAGAATAGAGTCATAGAATGCCCTCCTTGTGCGAAGATTCAATGACGATAGAGAAATCTGACTGAAGAAAATCGAGACCCAGAGCTCCCAAGGCTTCCTGCGCACAAGAGACCAACCAACACTATCGTGAGTGACCTAAGACCGGGGTGGGAATCCCTGGCTAGGCCCTCCGACGCTCAAGTTAGTGATCTCTTTTGGTGTGGAAGAAGGAAGAAGAAGATGAATACTAGTCGACCATTAGGGTTGTGAGTGCGAGAAGTAATGTGAACTTGGCCAACGGAGAGGATTTCCCTTTTTATACCACTTCATATAACCTACGTAGTCATGAAGTGGACCCCGGTTTGTTAGAGTTTATTATGAGATGACGTAAGCTGTGTACTTGTGGTAAATGACTTTTAAGGAATATTTTTTGTACCCCAGATGTACCTTCTATGTCATCTAGTACCTGCAAAAAAGTCTAGAAGCACACTTCCCGCCAAATAGGTAAACCTGTTATACAATCACATGCATATATCTTTATTAAATTAATTATGAGTCTACCTGTTCGTCCTGTCTTTATTATGTTATAGACAGCTTGGTATTATACTATGTTTTGTATTGATCGAATATTAAACCCAGACCTTGTTCGGTCGGTTTGTTATTATCATTCAACTAATCGTTCAGTAACATACTACCAATTCTATAAAGCCTTAGATCTTTTCATTCCTGGGCGATCATGTATATTTAACTAATACCATTCCATGCCTAATCGTACTGCTCCAGATCATCTTGCCTTATCTATCTTGCACGCTTAAGCCTGGTCGATATTGGCCTTTCCTTCTTAGGGTATATCTCGATCGATATTAGCTTACTCTCATTAGGATATATATCGGTCGATATTGACCTTCCTCCCCTAAGGTATATCTCGGTCGATATTAGCTTACTCTCATTAAGGTATATATCGGTCGATATTGACATGCCTCCCCTAAGGTATATCTCGGTCAATATTGACCTACCTCCCTTAAGGTATATCTCTGTCGATATTAGCCTACTTCCCTTGAGGTATGTATCGATCGATATCGATCTACCTCCCTTGAGGTATATATCGGTCGATATTGGCTTACTTCCCTTAAGGTATATCTTGATCGATATTAACTTTCCTCCCTTGATGCATATCTCGATCGATATTGGTCTTCCTTCATCAAGGTATTATCTGGGTCGATATTAGCTTACTCTTATTAAGGTATATATTCGTCGATATTAACGTGCCTTCTTAATTCTGCTATCTCCTTTCCCTTTTTCACCAGGGACCCACTAAACCTAACCCATATCAATAGCCTTCCCTTCAAGTCTAGTCGAAGGAGGTGTAACCGACTGACTAGACACAGTCTATTTTTGTTTCTTTGCCTGTCTTTACCCGTGACTCTTCCATGAGTTCTGTAGTGGCCTCGTGATCCTCTGCTATAGTCATCCATCCCATGAACTCAAGTACAGTGATCCTGTGAGTCTTTTGATCCTTTAAATAAGGCTATTACCCTCTCTTCCTTCTCCATTCGCCCCATTTCTTTGTCTTCCTCGTTCACTTCTTCTTACCGAGAGTATGGCCTCAGATCCCCCTTTCTGGGGGCAATTCTTGTTTGACAAGGCGAGATCTATATATGAGTTTGCCCAAGCTTTGGCTTTAGTTAACCTTTTAGTCCGAGAAACTATCCTGAGAAACGAAGTCTCTCGAGATCTAGAATCTCCAGCCAAAGGCACGATTGCTCTACAAACTCGACGGGTTTCAGAGGGGTTTCCACTGTTCATGGTGGTTCAAGTAATTACCCCCTGGATGTCATGACGAATGCATAGCCCAGGTTACTTGCAAGCTAAGGCAGACCTTCTGGACGTAGAGCTCAAAGGCTCAAGCAGGAAAGAGACTCTTCAGGCACCTTTCCACCGGGGCATAAATAAATCTGCCCCTCCTTGTTCATGAGACCACTCTGCTTCATAGTTTCCTTCGTCCCAGGTAAAATATTAACACTTCTGCAGTCTGGGCAAGCTTCCTTCATGCCAGGCAAAATATTTCCATTTCTATGCCTTGGTGAGCTTGGCTTCGGTGGGATTGAAATCTTCTAAGTATTCTGAGAATTTAGATTAATAATCTGCACTGGCATCCAAAGATTTAGCATTTTGAGAGGAAAATATAATTTTATGTACTTGATTATGTCTTAAATGTAAAATTGAATGGTTTTTTGTATCAAATTAGGTGACTTTCTTGAATCTTTCTGATTTATGAGAATAGACAGGCTCTTTAACTTTTTCAAAATACTTGAATACTAATATTCCCTTTCTCAACATGTCACCCGACCGATATTAATTTATCTACAACAAACAAGGTTATCTCGATCAATATTAGTCTGTGCTTTATAGTAACATTAATTCAAACAATGCTTTATGCCTAAATGATTCTCCTCATTTTTCTATTTTTGTCCTCGATCCCGGTTTTGTCAAATTCAATCAATCCTTCTTTATTGCACACAGTAAACCATGCCTCTTTTCTCCAGAATTTCTTTGATCATGATTAGCTTTTCAATGGTAAGACAATGTTGGAGGCGCGTGACGAGGCTTCACCAACCCCTGCGTGATACGTTTTGTCGCGTCCAACATAAATGCCCACTTATGATTATATGACACGTGTCTTTTCTTTTTTCTGTCTAACACTAGCATTTGCCCTTTTTCTATAATCCACGGCGTCTATTGAAACAAAAGCGTTTTGATCTAACGATGGTTGTGTGTCTTCTAAACCCTAAACCCTTCATCTTCTCGTCGACTTTATCCCTTTCTTCCTTGCCTTAGCGTTCTTCTTTTGTTACAGTCTTTGATCAATCCTCGCGCTCACCACTTTCCGGCGATCTCCTTTCTTGACTCCAGTAAGTAACTTGTTGTTCTACTAACCTTTACTTTTGTCTATGGTTGAAGAAACGATTGCTCCTTGGTATGTCCAAATTTCATCTTCTTTTGACAAAAATGCTAGGCTTGCTATTCGAAATCAGTATGAAATTCCCAGGGAATATAATATCTTGATCCCTAAGCCAGATGATCATCCTCATCATCCTCCCAATAATTGCGTGACTTTTTTCAGGGATCAATTAATAGGGGGTTTGAGGTTTCCCATTCCTCCTTTTCTAATTGATGTAAGTCAGTACTTCGACATTCCCTTACAATAATTCGCACCTAATTCCTTTCGTTATTTGTGTGGTACTTACATGTTATTCCGCCTGTTAGATATTCCTCCTACTCCCCAAAATTTTTTCATGTTTTCTTACCCAAAATATTCAGAGCCCGACGTTTTCCTTTTCCAATCTTGAACTAAGATAGTCCTTTTTGAGGATATGCCTTCGTCTCTCAAAGTTTGGAAATCTCGCTTCTTCTTTCTAAAGTTTCCTGGACCCATCCCTTGGTCCTATGCCTGGAAATCTTCCTTACCTCCCTTGCCCGACGTCAAGGAGTTTCACCTTCATCCTACTTTTCCTCTCTATTGCGAAAAATTGCTATGTCACTGCCTTTCTATCCCTAGATGGCTGCGGGTTGATCTTCTGTATCTGTTTGGTCTATGCCCTGTCAAGCCTGATACACAAGGCTCTTTAGGTAAAGTTTTGCTTTTTTCCTTATGTTGGAACCCCAAGGTTGTTTTGGTGTGATCAACAAGTTAAGTTAGGTTCTGTGTGTTTCTAACCTTGTGTCTAAGTGTGTAGGAGCATAGGAGCACAGGTAGTCGAGCGGAAGATGTAGCTAGCGAGAAGGACGACAGTTCGAGGGACGAGGTGCTGCGGAAGAGTACAACGGCGGACGAGAAGGAAGCGTGCGGTGGCTCCAAGGGACGAAAGCCGGAGTGGAAGATTGCTCGGGGAGCAAGAGACGCAGCTAGCGAGAAGGACGGCATGAGGTAAGTTCGAGGGACGAAGACTGCGGATGAGTACGCTGGCGGACAAGAAAGAAACACGCGGCGATTCCGAGGGACGAGAAGCCGGAGGGAAGCCCGCTCGAGAAGACCGGAAGTTGGGTTCGGGTGAGCCCTTTTTTGGATGGCAGAGATCACCCAAGCGAACGGATCTGGAATAGAAGACCCGGACCGAGCCGAACCGAATTGGAGCAGAGGTCCCGGACGAAAAAGTCAACCGCTATTGACTTTTGGCTCCGGGGCGCCCGGAGCAGTCTGGGGCGCCCGAAACCCTTCCGGGCGCCCGGACCTGGTTTGTTGAACAGATCGCGTCAAACGCGAACTGAACGTTGGTGGGATAAAGTTTTATCCCCCCAAGGCGCCCGGAACCCCTTCTAGGCGCCCCGACCAAGGCTATAAATATAGCTTTGGTCCAGAAGCTTTTCAATCAGTTTAGAAATTGTAACAACGCTTGTGTGCTTTCACTGTTTATATTAGCTTCTTTCTTTTTATGCTTCAACGTTGTAAGAGGCTTCTCCGCCTGAAGGAGATTGATAGTGCGCTTCATCCTTTCCTTGGATTAACAACCTCCCCAGTTGTAACTAAGTAAACCATTTGCCTCTTTCTTTTCTCCTTTTAATTTACTGCTTTGATTATTTTACAAGTGTTAGTTTGAAAAGTTGGGAAGAGTCTTTGTTTATTGTTTACAGGGCTATTCAACCCCCCATTCTAGTCGGCCCAACGGTCCTACACCTTATTGATTTTTACTAACTAAAACCCTTCCTTCTGTTTTGTGCAGTGGTTGGGTTTTATGCTACTTTGATTGATGAGGAGTTATGTTTGGAGGAAGCTTAGTTGCATGAAAAAGAGCAAGAGCTCCTTGCCGCACTTAATCAACCTTCCTCAACTGAGGTTTCGGTTCCTATGGTGGAAGCCTCCAGCTCTCAGGTGGTTCCTGAGGTTCCTAGGGGCCTACCTACGGAAATTCCTGCTGTTTCTTTACCAGCTACTTCTTCATCAGTGGCCATTGCTTCTCTAGCAACTACTTCCCTTCCCATTATCGAGCTTACATCCCCCGTAAGCTCGGAAAAGTCCTTGGCTGAGGTTGCTCCCTGCAAACGTCCCGACCGCAAACTTACCAGAGCTCCTCCTCCCAAGAGGAGATTGATTCTTTCTGCTGAAGAATTGCTCTCAGAAGATTTTTCTTCTGTTGATCTTCCCTCTGCTGAGCCCACTTTGGCTGACCTTTATCCTTCTCTTGTTTCCTCTTCTTCGCCTTCCTCTAGTACCACTACTCCTGGTGGCACTTCATTCACTTTTCCTCTGTCTATTCCAGAATCTGGATCTTTACCTTCCTCACCTTCTTCTTATTTGGTTTTCGCTCCCCCTTCTATTCCAACTTCTTCTTTTTTCCATGGGCTCCTCTGTCATTCCCCTCCTCCCTATCTTGCTGGGGGGTTCTTTTGCTAATGCCTAGGAGGAAATTCATCCTCTCTTTGGGGAGCTTACCACTCCTGAGATAATCGATCGATTCTCTCACAAGGAAACTCGGGCATGTTTATGAATGTTTATTTATTATTTATCCTTGATTATTCTATTACCCTTTATTATATTTCCAGCGATGGCTAGCAAACATGGGTCTGTCTCGGCTGATGCAGAGCTTATATAATGAGAACAAGAAATTGAAGCAGCAAGTTGCTGAGATGTCTTCTGCTAAAGTTTTAGAAGAATCCAAGAGACAATACGAATCTCAAATTGAGAATCTTCAATAATAATTCAAATCAGCTACGGATCTCAATAAGGAATTAACTTCCAAATTAGAGAAACAGACGGCTGAGCTTAACAAGTTAAAATCTGATTATGAGTCTGCATTGGCTAATAAACTCAAGGCTCTGCATCTGAAAGATGATGAGATAGCTTCTTTGAATACCTCTTTGGACACAGCTAAAGTAGAGGCATCTACCAAAGACGCTGAGCTGAAAACTTCCCAAATGGCTTTGGTCGTCTACAAGGCTGGTGAAGATGGTCATTTCAAGGATTGAGCTACCGTCTTGATCCAATCTCCCGAGTTCAACAGGCCCATCGTAAAGTCTATCTTGGGGGCCTACACTACCGGAGCTGAAAGAGCGGTGAAGCAATTGCGAGAAGAAGACTTCTTATCTCGTGATCCTCCTCCCAACTTCTTGAACCGACGCAAGCTCCTTGATAATAGGCTCGCTGATCTGTTTCCTTAGTTTACTATAGAGTAATCTCTTTACCTGAATCTAGCTCATTGTAAAGCTAACTAGAATTTGTTATGACAACCTAGCTTATCTGTGCAAAGTTAAACTTCTCTCTTTATTACTAAATTTGCTCCTTTTTTTATTCGTGGTGGTAACTCGTTTTCTCTGAGCATGTCGAATGTTGCCGGGCTTGCCACTATAGTAATCTCTTTACTATAGTATCCTCCATTTTGGCTGATCCATTATAACCTGTCGATTCATACTTGTGCTTACAAATATCGTCCGGTACTTTATAGTTAACTAAGTCCTGTCTGATTTAGTGTGGCCTATCGTAATACTATTAATATCATTTGATTTATTATAACCGATCGATTTATACTTGTGTCTATGAATACCATCTGGTGGATTATACTTAACTAAATTTTATTCGATTCATTATGGTGAATGCCGCCTAGCTTGCCATTATAAATCCTTAATTAATATATTATAATATTATCCATCTCGACCTGTCTATCGTAATTGACCGATTCATACTTATGCTTACAAGTATCGTTCGGTACTTTGTTTTTAACCGAGTCCCGTTCGATATAACATGGTACTTTATAATACAATATTTTCAATATCAATTGGTTTATTATATCTGGTCAATATACCATTAGGCTAAAATATATCATCCGATACCTTATACTTAACTGAATCGCGTCCGGTCCAGTGTGACTGTCTGGGTTTGTTGTTTTAATAAAATAGATAATATGAAATTATCTTATCAACCTCGTACCCGACCGATTTTCTCCATACCTCTTTGATTCTTTAAGAACCAAGCATAGAGCAAGAAAAACTTGGTCACGTTTCTCGAGGAAGATTACTAAACTTAATATCTTTTTTCTTGAGATTCATCCTTCTTTTTGAATTCGATTCTATCCTTTGATGACATTACCTCTTTATGATGGTTATGATGTTGTGTGTTACTGGGCTTACACTTTTTCTTTCGTACCCTCCTTTATACCTAAGTCCTGTACGAATTACCATTGACCTTTGGGTTTTTCCTTTTTCCAGTTCTTCTTCCTCCCCTGTTTAAGGGTTTTTGGGTATAAGGCCCTGAGGGAGAGAGAAGAAGGTTTGAGAGGCTTTCTTCCACTTCCCGACTATTCCTTCTTCTTCCTTTGTTCGTCTTCCTTCTACTATTCAACCATGGCCACTTCTTCCCCAGTGTGGTTTATTTCATGCACTTCTAGCCTCACCGATCCAGAGGAGTCGGAGTTATAAGTAAACTATGGTATTCCCTCCTATATGGTTCGCCCCACTCCTCAGGATAGTCCGTACCTTCCTCCTCTAGGAAGTATATCCATTTTTCGGGATCAAGTTTTACAAGGTTTTCAATTCCCTCTTCACCCCTTTTTTGCTGATATTAGTATATACTTCGAGATTCCCCTTAATCAGTTTATTCCTCAATCTTTCTCCATCCTCATGGGTTTTGTTGGGGTGTCTAAACTACTAGATTTCCCTTTATCCCCTCATCTTTTTCATTACTTCTTCCTTCCCCGCCGAGTAGACATTGGTGTTTTTAAATTTCAGTCTCACCCTAAGGCTATCTTGTTTAACAGGATTCCTCCTCAAGGGGAATGGCGTCAGAAATTTTTCTTTATGTGTCTCCCTTCTTCTTCCCCTTTTCCTATCAACTAGATATATGACCTTCCTTCAGGTCCTAATACCGACAATCTTCTCCATGATCCCTCTGTCTCTATCGCTTTATCTAAACTAAAGGGAGCTAAATTTTCCTTACCAACCCTGATTGTAGAAGGTTTAATGTTTCCTTTTGGAATAAGTTCTATCGACACCCCTTTGGAGGTATCCTTTGGTATGCTCAGATATTCTCAACTATGCTTATTAACCATTGGCTAACAATTTTCTATAATAACGCCCAATTCTTATATTTCAGCCAATGCTCTTCTATCAGCTTTCATTTAAGAACACTACTATGACTATGTCTTTTCTGAATAATCTTGAAGAAAAATGGCTACAGGCTCGTTGAGCTAATCTTACTTCCTCTACCTTGGGTTTGCTGTCTAAAGAAGAGCAAGAAGCGGAAGCTGTTGTAGCTATAGAAGAGGAAGAGGAACAACCTTTTATTACCTTAATCAAGAAACTCAGGCTTACTGAGGATGTTCCTTTTAGCGACATCTTTGGTACCTTTGTACAAACCCCCATCGTTCCGACACCTATTTCTTTTGAGAGAGGTAAGGCACCAATGTCCCCTACCCACATTATCTCCAATCTTTCTCTTAGGATGATGAGACCGGCTCTGCTCATCCCCTCCTCTTCTGTTATTGTTTCAGCTTCTTCTGCTTCTCAGATGGCCGTTACCCCCTCTGTATCTTCCCAGCCTCTTGCATTGGCCGTGCCTCCTCTGGTTTCTGGACCACGAGCTAAACGAACACCTTGCAGGAGATCTTCTCCAAGTCCAGGGCCATCAGCTATTCATGCCTCGACAAGTAAATCAACTTTAATTGCTCTACCATCTTCCATCCCTTCTAACTCATCCTCTATCATTCCCAGTTCTACTACTCCCCTCATTTCTCTCCCTTTTTCTTCCACATGACCCTCTTCTCCTTCTGCGTCCATGCCTTTATTTAGACAAGCTATGGGTCTTCCCTCTCAAATGGGACAAACTTCGGACCCTCCTGGTTACGGTTTTTTACAACTACAAGGCCCACTATCTAAATCTTGGCTGCATAGCCAAGAATTATTAAAAGGAACTGGTATTTCCAGCCGTGCCGACAGTCATAGTCGTCAAGCTGTTGTTGTAAGTATTTTTTATTATATATTGTTAACTTCTTATTACTTTCGCTAACTGTATTATTATTTTAGTTCCTTGCCTCAAGTCTTCATCTGGACTAGTTAGTCATTGTTCTGTAAAGGGAAAATGTCAAGTTAAAGGCTCAAGTAGAGGCGTTGAGAGCCAATCTTCCTCCTTCTCACATTGAACTCACTCAATTATGCAAGAAAGTAGCCTCACAATATCAACAACTAGAGGCTATGAAGAAAGAATTACAGGAGCTACAGCAGTCATTGAAAAACAAAGAGCTTGAAAGGAGAACCTTAGAGTTACAAGTGGATCGATTACATTCCAGTCTCCAGATGGAAATTGCTGTGAAGGACAAAGCCCTCTCAGATGTTTCTCATAAAAGCATTATTTTAGAGAAACTGGAGAGGCTTCATAATGTCTTTCTTTCTGATCAGGCTCAAGAATCAGCATCAAGAGATTTTGCTCTACTAGAAGAGCAAGAACAAAGAAAGGCTCAGGATGATGAAATATCCTCACTTCGAAAGGAACTGGAACAACTTAAATTGGAGAGAGACGCTCTCAAAGATCAAAATACCAAACTACAAACTGAATTCCAAAGTTATACGGAGCATGAGGAAAACCGATGGGAAGAGAGACACCTAACTTATCTAAGGTCTCCGACGTTTGTTAATGAATATGTTCATCGAATCATAGGGGTTTTAAATCATTCTGTGGCAGGGATTTTTCAACAATTGAGGGAGGGTAGTTATCTACCTAGGGAACCTCCTTCTCTATTCATAAACCGTTACAGACTCAACCAAGAATTAACCGAAAAATCTGACGAGCCATTTTGAGTGAGCATGGTTATGTATTTAAAAAAGACTTGTAATTAAAAGACTCGTAATGAAAAGACTTGTAATTAAGAGACCTGTAATTAAGTAGCTGCAATATTAAAAGAAAATTTGGTACTTACCTATTTTTCCTGGTTTGTATTAGCTTGACATTGCTTCCTTTGAAATGCTCCCGAGAACTAAAAATAAGTACTATCTTGTTCAAGAATTCCTTCCTTATTCTTCGGAATTAGATATTGTTTTGATAAACTCCTCCATTGGTAAAATCTTCATGGACCATATAATTTTGAGCAGTAAAATTTCCCATAACCTCATTGAACTTAAATTAGGCAGGCGTGTACGAGACTCCATGTTGGATTGAGAAGCACTAGAGGGGGGTGAATAGCGTTCATGGCTATTTCATTCGATTTAAAACAGAGTTGAAAATACGCAGCGGAATTAAGTAAAGAAAAGAGCACACGCGAACACAAGTAGTTACTTGGTTCGGAGCCTGTGTCGATTCCTACTCCAAGGCCCACGCTTGTTGAGCATTTATGTTGAGCAACAACTATAATCTCGTAAAGATAGTTACAAATTTCAAGTACAATTAATAATGAAATATACCAACGACAAGATTAATAGTAGATTCTGAGCTCTAGGGTCGTCGGCGTCAAGTTACAGCTTCGTCGAAACTTCTCGCTGGCGGCTGGTTGCGTAAGGATTGCTTTTCTTGTGTTGTTCTTAGTTGCTGGTCGAGACTCCCTTATAAAGGGTGTTCAAGACGCCTCCATTAAGCTCCAAGGCGCCTCCAACCCTAGGTTTTATCCCGATTAATCTGCTGTCGATCAAGCTTTGACTGCTGCTCATTATCCACCTGAAGGCGCCTTCAATACCACTCCAAGGCGCCTCCAAGTCGCGGTCCAAGGCGCCTTCAGTCCCCCATGAAGGCGCCTTTAGCTCTTCTGGACAGCTGTCTTCGGCTTGCACCCGAGGCGCCTCCAAGCTCGGAGGCGCCTTGGACACTGTTCATCCGAGGCTAAGTGTGCTCTTTTGTCCCTGCAAAATGTGTTAGTCCCAAACACATACCCTACAAAAAAAAATTAGTACAGAAACAATATAATAGATGATATAGTCGACAGTCATCGTACTGTCCGGGTCTGACTTCAGATTTCTGATCGGAAACCCTAAGTCGACCCGACGCCTACTGTTCCTTCTGCGGGGAACGCGTCCTCACCTACTCCACTCAGGAGATTTACCTGATGTCAGTCCGGTCCTCCAGACCGACTGGACTTTGTACCTAGGGTTACCACCCCCTAGGACCTAGGGTTACCGCCCCCTAGGATTTTTCTCCACCTAGGGTTACCACCCCCTAGGACTTAAGGTTATCCCCCCTTAGGATTTTCCTCCACCTAGGGTTACCGCCCCCTAGGACCTAAGGTTGCCGTCCCTTAGGGTTTTCCTCCACCTAGGGTTACCACCCCCTAGGACCTAAGGTTGCTGCCCCTTAGGATTTTTCTCCACCTAGGATTACCACCCCCTAGGACCTAAGGTTACCCCCCTTAGGATTTTTCCTTCACCTAGGGTTACCACCCCCTAGGGTTTTCACCTTGCCTAACCGCAGCTAGGACTTTTGCTTAAGGATCACTTAGGACTTTCCTGCAAGCTCCATGAACCTTGTTAGATAACACCACAGCTTAACTTTGAACCCTTTGCCATAATCAAAATTCAGGTTCGATCATCTGGTGCTCACTGCACCAACAATCTCCCCCTTTTTGATTATGGTAGCTTGGATCAAAGTTAAGTAAAACATAACATTAAATAAAGGAATAAATAACAGAAGTTAACAATGAGCATCAATGCATAAATAAAATTTAAATCTTATTCTCCCCCTTTCATTATGTTTTGTTTCTTGATTTCTTAACTTTGACTTTTTTCTCCCCCTTTGACATAAATCAAAAACTATTAAGAAGAGAGAAAAATTTAAGCTCCCCCTGAAGGGTAGCATAGTTAAGTACTTAGATTTTGATAACAATTTGATTAAGTATTTAGCTTAAAAAGGATTTTGTCATAAAAACATAGCTCAATTTATAAGGCTTTTGAAAATTGTTGTTTTGAAAACTGTCTTTTTAAAAGGATTTTGATAAAGCACTTAGCCTTGCTAGAATAAACTTTCATGTAAGGCTTTTATCTAAGAGAAATTTGTTTTGACTTTGAAAAGTAACTTAGCTAGTTTTTGAAAATTAAAAAAATTTTAACCAGAAAATTTTCAAACAAAAACACTTAGTCAAATTTGAAAGACCTTTTTTTTAAAAAAAAATAATTAGCTAAATTTTGAAAAGCTTTTGAAAAATATTTTGTTAGGTTAAAAAAGTTTTTTTTCGAAAAATACTTAGCCAAAAAGAAACTTCAGCTTTGAAGATGATTGTTTTGAATGGTACTTAGATAAATTAGAAATGCAAAAATACTTAGTAATTTTTCCTAAAAAATAATATTGCCAAAAAGAACATTATGTAGCTTTCTGAAAATAACTTGGTTTTACAAAGAGTTTTAAGTATAAGAAGATGAAAGGTTTAGCATGCTTAATTAAATTTTTTTTTTAAAAAAAAAATTGGATTTGCTTTAATTTTTTTTAAAAAGAGTTTAATAATTAAAAGCACACAATTTATTTTAAGGAAACTTAGCTTGACTTCACTCACTCCCCTTAATTAATGTCAAAATAAGCCCTTAGGGTCCTAGAATCTAAGCATGAAAAAAACATAATATGTAACGACTACCCTTCTTACTACTACTACTACTACCTAAGAGTGACCGTTACTTAACTACTAACTCTACTTAACCGGTATGATTAAAAACCACATAGAAACCCTACAGAAAAATTTTGACAAAATCTCCCCTGTACCGGTGACCTTAACTGATATACATGCAATATATACTCAGCCACAAGCGGCTGGAACACATATAAATCAACCACGCAGTATAATAAATCCAAAATAAAGAAAACAATACCACAACTCATCACACCATATCACAATTCATCTACTATATCCTAATCACATCACAATATCATGTACTATCTCAAATACTTCTAATGTATCAAAAGACAATAGAAACTAGAATAAAACTTCTTTCCTAGTCTCAAGGCTTCCATAGTCCTGACATCACACATCCTTCGAACACCTCCTTGTCGCCTTCCTTTCTAGATCTTTTCCTTTCCTGTATCTGCAGTAAGAGGAAGTGCAATCTATAAGCAAACTTTGCTTAGTAAGCTCTATCTAACTCACAAAAACACGAATATGCATGTATACATAAAGAACTAGAAACTTTTCTCCACCTAGGATTACAACCCCCTAGGACCTAAGGTTACCCCCCCTTAGGATTTTTCCTTCACCTAGGGTTACCACCCCCTAGGGTTTTCACCTTGCCTAACAGCAGCTAGGACTTTCCTTCAAGCTCCATGAACCTTGTTAAATAACACCACAGTTTAACTTTGAACCCTTTGCCATAATCAAAACTCAGGTTCGATCATCTAGTGCTCATTGCACCAACACTCCATTCATACTTCGGAAGGGCATGTAATTTCGAGCGATTTTATATGAAGAACTTCATGGAATTTCTATGCTTTAGTTGAGTATAACATCCCGAGTAATTAGAGCTTCATATGATCGGGACTCCAGATAGGGAATGTAATTTTGAAAGATTATATGTATACATATACAGAATCCCCCTCGAACTTTGAATCTTGGTCTGGGGTATAATACTGAGTGATTTTTATGAAGAAATCCGCACAACTTTGAATTTCCACCAATAATACAATCCCGATCGATTATAACGAGGAAATCAATCAACTAACGTTTTTCAACGATGCCTCCCCTCTTGATTGGCTCCACATGAAGAATTTTATCATTCTCTGAGTTTCCGATCGGGCGTGTAATCCCGATTGATTTGGGTTCATAAATTATTGTGCTGTATTAATCTTGCATGTTTTACTCATAAAATTCTCTGGTTCCTTTCATGAAGACCCTTTCGAGTTACTTCATTAGTTTTCCCGATCGACTATGCTTTTAATGATAGTTTAAAGTCTCCGGTTCCTCCCATAAAGACTCGTCTGGGTTACTTCATGAGATTTCCTGATCAACTATGCTTTTAATGATAGTTTAAAGTCTCCGGTTCCTCCCATGAAGACTCGTCCGAGTTACTTCATGAGATTTCTCGATCGACTATGCTTTTATGATAGTTTAAAGTCTCCGGTTCCTCCCACGAAGACCCGTCCGAGTTACTTCATGAGATTTCCAGATCGACTGTGCTTTTCTGATAGTTTAAAGTCTTTGATTCCTCCCACGAAGACTCGTCTGAGTTACTTTATGAGATTTCCCAATCGACTGTGATTTTATGATAGTTTAAAGTCTCCGGTTCCTCCTATGAAGACCCGTCCGAGTTACTTAATGAGATTTCCCAATCGTCTATGCTTTTATGATAGTTTAAAGTCTCTGATTCCTCCCATGAAGACCCGTCTAAGTTACTTCATGAGATTTCCCGATCGACTGTGCCTTAATGATTGTTTAAAGTCTCTGGTTCCTTCCATGAAGACTCGTCCGAGTTACTTCATGAGATTTCCCAATCGTCTGTGCTTTTATGATAGTTTAAAGTCTCCGGTTCCTCCCATGAAGACCCGTCCGAGTTACTTCATGAGATTTCCCGATGACTGTGCTTTTATGATAGTTTAAAGTCTCCGGTTCCTCCCATGAAGACCCGTTCGAGTTACTTCATGATATTTCCCGATCGACTATGCTTTATGTAAAACTAAAATGCTTGCACTAACCTTATGATGGTTTAACGTCTTTGAGATTTTCTTAAGGAAGCCTGGTAGGTTCTTCCTTAAAGCACCCAGTTGATAGTCACTTGAACAGATTAAAAATGTTTGCATAATAATCATCATGCTGTTTGAACTATATTATTTCTTGGGTGATAGTTGGCCTGAATTGTATTTATCGAGTTGAATAAAGTACATAAACTATGAGCATACTTGTCATTTGTTCGCAGGAAAACCGCTTCAAGTAATTTTGATTTGTTCTCTCAGACATATTCTTGAATGATATGAGCTTGCTAAGTTAGGTAGGGCTGTAAATGATTTGTACTCCAGGGACGCTTGAGAGTTCTTCCTTCAGTGTCCTGGAGATAATATGAGCTTGATGCCAGTTTTTCTACCACCTTGTAAGGTCCTCCCCATTGTGATGCTAACTTGCAAACATCCCCAACAGGCTTAACACGTTTCCATACTAGATCTCCCACTTGGAAAAATCTTGGGATGACTCTTCTGTTATAATTTTGCCTCATTCATTGTCGATATGATGTGAGACGAGTCGCAGGTTTGTTCCTGATTTCCTCTATCAGATCCAGCTCCATGAGTCATCAACCAGCGTTATCTTCATCATATAACTGCTTTCTGTTAGATTCTACTCCCACCTCGATAGGAATTACTGCTTCTCCCCCGTAAACCATTTGGAAAGGAGTGATCCCTGTAGCTTCTCGGGGTGTAGTACGATATGCCCAAAGAACACTGGATAATTCATCTACCCAGCTGCCTCCGACATGATCTAGTTTGGTTTTTAAGCCTCTTATAATTTCTCTGTTGGTTACCTCTCCTTGACCATTACTCTGTGGATACACCACAGAGATGAACGCTTGAATAATACCATATCTTTTGCACCAATCTAAGATTCTATCTCCTTGGAATTGCCTTCCATTATCAGAAACTAATTTATGAGAAATACCGAATCTGCATATAATATTTTTCCATAGGAATTTAATAACTGCATCTTCAATAATCCGAGCAAGTGGTTCTGCTTCTACCCATTTAGAGAAATAATCCACTGCTACTAATAAAAATCTTCTTTATGTAGTTGCCATAGGAAACGAGCCCACTATATCCATGCCCCATTGATTAAAAGGGCAGGAGACTATAGAGGTTCTTAATAATTGCGAAGGATGATGAGGAATATTCTGATGTTTCTGACAAGAAATACAAGTTCTTACCAATTTGTTAGCATCTTCATGTAGAGTGGACCAGAAATATCCTGCTAGTAAAATTCTGCGAGCTAAGGATCTCCCTCCTATATGACTGCCACACGAGCCTTGATGAACCTCTTGCAAGATAAATTGTATATCTTTTGTGCCAATACACTTAAGCAAAGGTCTGGAGAAAGCTCTTTTATATAACTGCTCCCCTATCATAGTATACTGAGTAGCCCTCTTCTTAAATATCCTTGCTTGTTCTGCATCATTCGGAAGAATGCCCTGCTGCAAGTATAATATGATTGCTGCCTTCTAGTCACCTTGTATTTCTGTGCCAACTTTTCTTTCGATACAAGATATTAACAGGGTCTGCTCCACTGGCCAATCCAGATTCCATGGTGTTATAGCAGAGGCCAATTTATCTAATTCATCGGCTACTTGAATTTTGGACCGAAGAACTTTTTGTATATTTACTTCTTGAAACTGAGACTTCAATTTATCAAATACCTCAGCATATAATTTGAGCGTATCATTATTAATTTCAAAGTTACCTGATAATTGTTGGGCTGCTAACTGAGAATCAGAATAGATGAGAACTCGAGCTGCTCCTATATGCCGAGCAACTTGTAATCCGGCTATCAATGCTTCATATTCTGCCTCATTGTTGGTGGCTCTATAATTCAGCCTGATAGAGAGTTGAAGTCTATCTTCCCTCGGAGATATAAGGAGAACCCCAATTCCACTACCTTGTCTGGTTGAGGATCCATCCACATAAACTTTCCAAGTATTTTCTTCTTCAGGACCTTGAACTTTTATGATGAAATCTGCTAGAGCTTGTGCCTTGATGGCCGAGCGAGGTTGATATTGTATGTCATATTCACTAAGTTCGGTCGTCCACTTGATCAATCGACCAGATGCCTCTAGGTTAAGTAAAACCCGCCCGAGAGTACTGTTGGTCAATATAATAATTGTATGTGCTAAGAAATATGGGCGTAACCTTTGGGCAGTTAATACTAATGCATAGGCCAACTTTTCGAGTGTGGTATATCTACATTCGACTCCTTTTAATAAATGACTTGAAAAATATACAGGTTGTTGCTCTTTCCCTTCCTGTCTAACTAACATAGAGCCTACAACATTTTCATTGGCCGAGAGATATACCCATAAGGTCTCTCCTACGACAGTCTTTGCCAATACAGGAAGGGTGGACAGATAGTCTTTCAACTCTTGAAAAGCTTTGTCACATTCTGCGTCCCACTGAAATTTGTTAGCCTTCCAAAGTATCTGAAGAAATGGAGACTACGATCGACCGACCTTGAAATAAATCTAGACAAGGCTGTAATCCGGGCGGTGAGTCTTTGAGCTTCCCTCATGTTGCGTGGTGGCTCCATGTTTTGCAGAGCTTTGACTTTGCTTGGGTTGTCTTCTATTCCCCGCTCGGACACCATATCGCCCAGGAGCTTTCCTCCCTTTGCTCCAAATAAACATTTGCCCGGGTTTATCTTGAGCCCATATTGCCTCAATGTCTTGCAGGTCTCCTCTACATCCCTGCACAGATCAATAGCTTGAAGAGACTTAATTAAGATATCATCGACATATACTTCCATATTTCTTCCAATCTGTTTTTGGAAGACCTTATTCATAAGCCTCTGATAAGTTGCTCCTGCATTTTTTAGTCCAAAGGGCATAACATTATAACAATAAGTACCTTTTGATGTTATAAAACTGACCTTCTCTTGGTCCTCCTTAGCTAAGGGGACCTAATGATAGCCCTAATAGGCATCCAGCATAGAAATGTATTCATCCTAGATGTAGAATCTACTAATTGATCGTTCTAGGGCAGCGGATAATAATCTTTCAAGCAAGCTTTGTTGAGATCACGGAAATCAACACATACCCGCCATTTGTTTCCTGGCTTAGCGACCAAGACCACATTAGCTAGCCAACTATGGAACTGTACCTCCCTGATGTAACCAGCTTCCATGAGTTTAGTCACTTCTTCCATGATGATTTGATTTTGTTCTGCACTGAAATTTATTTTTCTTTGCATGACCGGTCGGGCATCTGGGAAAACATGCTAAGAATGCTCCATTACTAAAGGGGAAACACCCATGACTTCTTTGGGCATCCAGGCAAAGACATCATTGTTTTTCTTCAAGCACTGAACCAGCTCGGCTTTCAATGTAGGATCAAGATCGGCCGTGACATAAGTAGTAGCTTCAGGTCGGCAGGTCTGTATCTGGACTTCTTCCTTTTCTTCATAAACCAGAGCAGGTGACTTTTCTTGAATGACATTAACCTCCATTCTTTGGATTTTTCGAGCGGCGCTGGCTTCAGTTTGAACGATCTCTACATAACATTTACGGGTTGTCTTCTGATCACCCCACACTTCCCCGACCTGGTCATCAACGGGAAATTTAATTTTTTGACTGAAAGTAGAAACGACCGTCCTAAACTCATTTAGGGCCGGCCGACCCAATATTACGTTGTAGGCATATGGAGCATCCACCACCATGAAGTAAGATCTTCTGGTCCTCATTAGGGGCTCCTCCCCCAAAGATATGGCCAATTTTATTTGACCGAGCGGTTGTACCTCATAACCAGTGAATCCATATAAAGGAGTCACCTCTATCGAAGTTCACTCGGGTCAATCTGCAGCTGATCAAAAGCTTTCTTGAAGATAATATTCATAGAACTACCAGTATCTATGAAGGTACAAGAAATAACATAATTGGCTATCACAGCCTTAATTATTAATGCATCATCATGGGGTATTTCTGCCACCTCGAGGTCTCTGGGCCCAAAACAGATTTCTGGACCAGCTGCTCTCTCCATGTTGCACCCTACGACATGTATTTTGTAACACCCACGAAATTATAAGATAAGTATATGGGTGTTATTTTCTTTAGAGCATAAAAGTAAGAGGAATCAAAAAGGAATAATAGAAATAAAAAGAGAGAGAGGTGAAGGTTTGAACCTTGAACCTCCCACAAATAATAGAGATAAATTGATGTATGATAACCACTAGAATAATGAATAATATATGGATAGAAAGGAATGAAAATTGTAGTTAAAGGTGAGAAGAAAAAAACTAAGCAAAAGAGCAAGAGAAAACCAAGTTGCTTACCTCCTCTTCCTCTTGGTTAAGAGAGGGAGCAAGAAGAAGACAAATTGCCTTCCTCCCCTTTTCTTCTTCTCATTTTTGTGGGAATCAAAGAGGGAAGGGATAGAAGAGTTAAGGGAGGGATTAATGAAGACATAATTCACTCTCATGATGAATAAATAGGATTTAGAGGAGAAAAGAGAAAGAAAATTTCCAATTCTTCTTCTTCCTCCTTCTTCCTCCTCTTTCCTTCTCCACCGAAACTTGGAGCTTTTCCTTCTCATTCTCAAGGGTCAAGTTAGGGTTTCCTCTCTAAGAAAACCTTATTTCCAGGAAGGAATCTCAAGGTTTACCTCTTACAAGAAGAAGAAAACAAAAAGGGAAAACTAGGAAGAGAAGTTCTTCTTCCTCCTCACAAGGGTATTATTTTTCTTAAGGAAAAACAAGCGAAAAACTATGTAAGTTTCCCCTCACCTGTGGTACAATAGCTTATGTATTTTCTATGAGATTAGGTTGCCTAAAAACCTAGGATACCTTCATGGAATTTTCGGCCAAGACAAAAAAAAAAAAAGAAAAAAGAAGGACCTAGGAAATGTAAAGACCCAAATTTGACATGCTCAATATGTTTCTTGTAACATGTATCTTATGGTAGGGGATTTATCTAATGTTTATATGTTAGAATGTTTGGTTAGAACTTAGAGTCATGCCCCTAGACTCTCGGCCAAGCATGAATAAAGGAAATAGGTAAGTTAAGACTCAAACCAAGTATGCTCCTTTTGTTTTATGATATGTACCTTATGATGAGAGAGTTGATAACATGATATGCTCATGCCTATATGTTGATTGAACTTTATTCCATGCTCATAAACATTCGGCCATGGTGGGTTAAAGGGGCTTGGAAATTTTAAAACCTAAACTAAGCATGCCATGATCTTTCTTAAGATAAGATATGAAGTTGATATGATATGCTCATGTTTATATGTTGGGTTGAACTTTATTCCATGCTCATAAGCATTCTACCATGATAGGATTAGGGGCCTAGGAAATTGTTAAACCTAAACTAATCATGCCATGATCCTCCTTAAGACAAGATATGAAATTAATATGACATGCTCATGTTTGTAGTGTGGTTAGAACTTGTTTTCATGCTCCATGAACTTTCGGCCACAACAATTCTATAAGCCTAGGAAACTTAGAACTTGAACTAAACATGCTCATGATGTTCTTGGTAATAAATACTATGAAAATGGTTTAGGGTTTCCATTCTTTTATGCCACATGAAACCTAGTTTCATGGTTCACAAGTTTCGGCCATGGTAAGTTAATAAGCTTAGGACACCTAGAACCTAAACTAAACATGCTTATGTTGTTCCTCATGATGTATGATATGATTTTTGGTTTAGAGTTCACATGCTTGTATATTAATTTTCTAGCAAATATGATGCTTGATGATATTCGGCCATAACAAGTTTATAGACTTAGAAAACCTAGAACCTAAACTAAACATGCTTATGTTGTTTCTCATGATGTATGATATGATTTTTGGTTTAGAGTTCACATGCTTGTATAATGATTTTCTAGCAAATATGATGCTTGTTGATATTCGTCCATAACAAGTTTATAGACTTAGAAAACCTAGAACCTAAACTAAACATGTTTATGTTGTTTCTTATGATGTATGATATGATGTTGGTTTAGAGTTCACATGCTTGTATATTGATTTTCTAGCAAATGGGATGCTTGATGATATTCGGCCATGATGAGTTTACAAGCTTAGAAAAACCTAGAACCTAAACTAAACATGCTCATGATGCTCTTTATGATACATGATATGATAATGGTTTAGGGTTCACATGCTTGTATGTTGATTGTTAACCTAATTTACAACCATGTGTTTCGACCACTATATGATACTAGGGTGGAGACCTAATTATGATTTCCATGTGCCTCACATGCAATGTTTCATGATGTGATAAGAGCTTGCTATGCTTCTATGTTTATTTATGTATGCTTATGATCTATGCATGTTGATAACCCTTATGATGTGCTGTGTGCCCAAATTATGCATGCTATTTATGATGAGCTGTGTGCCCAAATTATGCATGCTTTTATGATGAGCTGTGTGCCCAAATTATGCATGTATTTATGATATGCTGTGTGCCCAAATTATGCATGCTATTATGATGAGCTGTGTGCCCAAATTTTGTATGATATGATACGTTAAGAAATATGATATGCATGAAATAATAAAAACCATGATATGTATGACATGCTACTTTACTTTATATGGCTTGTACCAAGGGTTGGCTCCATAAGCGCCCCGGGGTCGATGGACTAAGAAACGGGCCTCGTTAGGGATGGGCTTCTAAGTGCCCCTAGGTCGATGGACTAAGAAACGGGCCTAGTATGTATGCCTTGTAGGGTTCAAGACTTGCTACCTTGGACTTACATAGGACGCGCACATTTATGTATGTGGTACAAGCCAGGGCCCTAATCATGTTGAGATTATGTTTAAGTATGTATGTAATAAGTTTTCAAAAGGCGTGTTGCATATATTTTTCATGATACATGTTTTTGAAAGTCATCTCGCATAATACTTATGACTGTGTTATGATATGCCAGGATGCACTTTATGATTATGCCATGATACTTATGACTATGTTATAATATGCCAGGATGCACTTTATGATTATGCCATGATATGCCATGATACTTATGACTATGTTATGATATGCCAGGATGCACTTTATGATTATGCCATGATATGTCATGATACTTATGATTATGTTATGTTATGCTAGGATGCACTTTATGATTATGCCATGATACTTATGATTATGTTATGTTATGCTAGGATGCACTTTATGATTTTGTCATGATATGCCATGATACCTTACGATTATGTTACAATATGATGCTTCTATACATGATATGATGAGTTGTCTTTATGCTTTATGCCTTATGAATATGCTATGCTTTACGGTTTTTGTGAGTAGGAAGGATCTTACTGAGCCTTGTGTGCTCATAGCTTACTTTCCTTGTACCACAGATAAAGGCAAGGAATGGATGTACTAAGGGAGTAGCAGGAGGGGCAAGAAGGATGTGTGTAGTAGTAGCTCAGCTAAAAGAGAAAGACCTGCTTTTATTTATTAAGAATTATGCTTATGTCGTTATTTCAAGACTCCATGACATTTCATCATAGTTATTAGTATTATGACTTAAATTCATGTTAAGCATGCTATGTGACTTTATATGATAGGTAGTTAGTGATGATGATTCGAAAAGTAAAAGAAAAATTTTAAAAAGAAAAAAAAATATACTATAAACAAGACTTCCGCTGTTTTAAGTAGAAAAGATTATTAACAAGCAAGTAAGTAAGATAAGATAAGAAGAAAAAGATAAGTAACCCCCGTCAGCTTGAGCAGGAAGGGGCGGGACGTTACAGTTTGGTATCAAAGCCAGGTTTAGCCTTTTCACTACACACATGTCAAGCCTCCATCCTGCCGCTCCAAGTAAGAATCTATATACTTAATTTAATTCTTTTTTGATGCTTTAATATTATGCATGTTTACTTATTCTTTTGATGATGATAAGTCACAGTCCTAGTTTAGGTATGCATAATGGTAGGATAAGAATGATAATGATCTTATGTTAGCCTGGATAGAAATAACGATAATTTATTGTCATTTAATGAAGATATGCATGGCTAGGAGACGTACTACCCGAGCAGACGAGACAGCGACTCCACCAGATCTGACCCAGGTAGTTACCGATCTCCAGCGTCAGATCACGGAGCAACAACAGCTGATCACGACTTTGATGGGTCAGCAAGAAAATCCTGCCACCCCGCCAGTAAATCAGAATGCAGTGCCCGTTATCCCCGTAGTTGCACCAGTACCACCGATAGCCCCTGTCCCAGTGGTCCGACAGGAGACCTACTTGATACAGTGGCTAAGGCTGAAGCCAAAGAACTTCTTAGGTACTTGCGAGCCATGGGACGCCCAGGCCTGGTTCAAGACAGTGGAAAGCATAGTGGAATTACTGGACTGGCCCGTATCAGAAAAGATCAAATGTGTATCATTCTGCTTTTCCGGAGATGCCAGAATGTGGTGGGAAAGAGTGAAGGTAAAGAGACAGATTAATCTGATGAACTGGACGGACTTCGAGACAGAGTTCTTCGAAGAGTTCTTCCATATGCAAGTGACGAACCGCCATTACGACGAGTTCACCGAGTTTCGGCAAGGTGACCTATCAGTGAACGAAGCAGTAAAGTGCTTCAACCGTCTGGCACGCCTATGTCTAGAGTTGGTTCGCACAGAAAGAGAAAGGGTCAGACTGATGCTGAAGATGCTTCGACCCGAGATAGCACTAAACGTGGCCGGTGGAATTAATAGACCGTAGACTACAGAGGAATTGGTCAGCAGTGCCCTGATTACGGAACATTATCAGAAAGCGATAAATGAGAAAAAGAATCGGGTCCGAACAGAAGGACAGAGACCTTCAGGTACCAAAATAAGCTGGAAAGGGACCCCTACGGGGAAAAGGAAACAATGGAACAATGCAAAAGGTGGCCCAGTGAATAAGCAACCGAAATACCCTCAGTGCATTATTTGTGGAAAGCTACATTCCGGAGTATGCAACAAGGGTACAAGAAAGTGCTATAATTACGGAGGGGAAGGACATCTGGCCAGAGACTGCACTAACCGGTTTCTGGCACCACCCTAGCAGAATAACCAGAACAAGAGTGCCCCCTCACAACTACATCAGATGCAAGCTGCTATTGAAGGAACACCGATTAGCCAAGGGAGATTGGAAGCCCCGCCAACTACAATGAACGCCAGGGTTTTCTCGCTTACTAAAGAAGATGTGGCGAGCACCTCTACTTTCGTTACAGGTCAGCTACCTATTTTCACTCAGTATGCTATAGTATTATTTGATACTAGGGCGACACAATCGTTCGTCTTGTTGATACAGTCTGACCTGGCTGTTGTTTTGATGTTGACACTGATTTAAATTTGTATCAGATATTAATTAAACTCAGATTGATTACTGATCAAGGTTGATCAGGTGGAAGGGAAAAGTCCAAGTATGGAAACTTGGCACGCGAAGTCGGAGAGGGCTCGGTAGCTCGTTCTCTAGACCGGACGAAGTCGGAGAGGGCTCGGTAGCTCATTCTCCGGACTAGGTCAGAGAGGGCTCGGTAGCTCGTTCTCTGGACCGGACGAAGTCGGAGAGGGCTCGGTAGCTCGTTCTCCAGACTAGGACAGAGAGGGCTCGGTAGCTCGTTCTCTGGACCGGACGAAGTCGGAGAGGGCTCGGTAGCTCGTTCTCCGGACTAGGTCAGAGAGGGCTCGGTAGCTCGTTCTCTAGACTAGGAAGGCTTTAGCGTTTAGGGCTAGGAAGCTCTAAACCTACATAGGCATTGGATCGGTCTGTTGACCGATCCAGTGATACTATGGTTATCTGATCGGTCACCAGACCGATCAGTAACCAATCAGTAACTCTCTGTGAACTCACCGAGAATTACTGATCGGTCTGTAGATCGATCAGGAGGCAACGAAGTTTGGGAGAAAGGATAGGGGGATCGGTCTGTGGACTGATCCACCTATAGCCTGATCGGTCCATAGACCGATCAGAGCCCTCCTGGACCGATCAGGCTGTAGCCTGATCGGTCAAAAAGTCTGTGGATCGGTCTGCTGACCGATCCACAATAATGTCTGTAGTTTTTGCTGTTTCTCTGCAACTTCTGATTCGTCTGATTTAACCATCTGCTGTGAGCTTTTTAAATCTGCAGGTTGCAGGTATCATGCCAATGCTTAAATTCAAATCAAGCTCCATCAGAAGAATAAGACAAAGTGTTCTTTCTACTGTGTTTCGCTGCAAATGGTGCAATTGGAGCATCAACGTTTACTGGCTGTGATCTGGCTATGATCAGCTGGCAATCAGCTTGACTCCTGCTTATTGGTTCGAGCTCAGAGACACCTGTGAAGACCATGGGTTCTATTGGTGTGAGTTCAGAGAACCAGATGAGGGGGAAGAGTGATTGGCGATGCCTTAGCTTGCCGCAGTGATTCGGTGCAGGTTGACAGCGATTCGGTACAGGCTGAACGTAGTGGAAAAGCAGAGGCATAAGAAAAAGGATAAAGAGATGTTCGAAAAAAAAAATGAAAGGAAAAACTCTCTGTCGATCAAGCGAGTGTGCTAAGCTTTGAGCTCTTGGCTGAGAAGCTGCTTCCTTCTTGTGCTCTGCTTTCACTGTCGTCTTCGCGTGGCTATGAGCATATTCTTCATTCTCTTTAGCCACTGATCATTGTAAGTCTTGTGCTTTATTTACATATCTTCTGAGACTTTGTGGAGAGGTTACTCCACCGAGAAGGAGGAAATCTTTAGCCGGAATCTATCCGAGGTGTGATCTACCGAAAGATCAAGGGATCGTCCACCTTACGGACACGCCGAGGAGTAGGGGCAAGTTATCCCCGAACCTCGTAGATACTGGTGTTAGTGGTGTTTGTCTCTTTTTCTTGTATTATATTTTCGTTTGCATATTTCCGCTGCGCTAACGACTTGTAGGAAGAAATTCTTTAAGCTTTTAGAGGAGGCTATTCACACCCCCCCCTCTCTAGCCATCCTAAGATCCTAACAAGTGGTATCAGAGCAAGGTTCTCTTCATTCGGATTAACAATCTAAAGAGCAAGAAGATGGCTATGATGGAAGGGTTTAGCACCAATTGTCCACCCTTCTTCGACGGAGCGGACTTTCAATATTGGAAGAGCCGCATGGAATATTATCTCAAGACCGACATCTCAATGTGGTTCTCCGTCAAGGAAGGGTTTACACCTCCGAAGGACGAAGAAGGTAAGGAACTAGACTCATCAAGGTGGTCCTCCGAGCAAACTCGCAAAGGACAAGCCGATGCCAAGGCAGTGGTCACTCTACAATGTGGGATAGCCAAGGATCAACTCGTCAAGGTAGGTCCATTCATGAGCGCAAAAGACTTGTGGAACAAGCTCATCGAGCTCCAAGAAGGAACTCGAGACTCTTGGATCGCCAAGAGAGATTTATTCTTAAATCAATTACAAAACCTCACCATGAAGGAGAACGAGACGGTAAGTGAACTACACGGAAGGTTCAAAGAAATTATTAATGGTCTTCATTCCGTAGATGAACGCGTAGAGAATCGCGATCTTATAAGGTATGCTCTCAAAGCCTTTCCGAGGAATGCCTTGTGGTCATCTATGGTAGATGCCTACAAGGTCTCCAAGGACCTTTCAATTGTTAAATTAGATGATTTTTTTTGTGAAATGGAACTCCATGAATTTGCTAACAAGGGTCAAAAAGAGAAAGGTATTGCCTTACTTGCAGGAGAAAAGAGCAAAGATGGAAGATGGAAGAAAGAAAAGAAGAAGGAAAAAGAGATTCCTTCATCCTCATCCTCCTCCGAGTCCGATGATGAAGGTGGATCATCATCATGCGAGATGGCCAACTTTGTAAGGATGAGAAGGAGCCGGAGATACAAAGGAAAAGGTAAATCTATCGATCAAAATGTTGATAAAACTAATGTCACTTGTTTTGAGTGTAGCAAGAAAGGACACTATCGGAGCGAGTGTCCAAAACTCAAGAAGAAGGAGGAAAGGGTCAAGAAGAAGAAAGCTCTCAAAGCTACTTGGGATGAATCCTCCTCAAGCTCATCGGAGGAAGAGAAGAAGGAGAAAAGCACACGTCAATTAGCATTCATGGCAAGGGAGGAACCGGATTCCGGGAGTGATGGTGACACGAGTGATACCTCAGCCGCGACTTCATCATCTTCGGATGATGAAGAGGTAACTTCTCCTCATTTAAAAAAATGTTATAAAACCATTGCACATTTATCTACTTTACTTAAGAAATCAAAAACTCGAATTAAATCATTAAAAGATGAAGTAGAGCACTTGAGGGCCCTTAGGGAAGATGAGGTTGATGACCTACATCAAGAGGCCCTTGAGGATGAAAACAAAGCCTTAAAGGGTGAAGTTGAGAAACTCAAGAAAATGCTTGAAAAATTCTCAACTAGCTCTAAGACCTTAGATATGATTCTAAATGCCCAAAGGGCGGTCTACAACAAGGCTAGGTTAGGATATCAACCTAAGGAGTCTAGTTTCATTTCGCTAGTGTCTAGAACCCAATTTCATAGATCACATGCTTCTAGGGTTCATGAGACTAGGAAGGTTGTGACCAAGGCATGAGTTCCTAGGTCTTTCATTGTAGATGCATTAGGTCCCAAGATTTGGGTACCTAAAACGTCTATCTTTCATGTCTTGTAGGCATTGGTCAAGGGGGAGCATCTATCAACTTGGTTTGTTGATAGTGGATGCTCCAAGCACATGACCGGGGACAAGTCACTCTTTACTACCCTTCAAAACAAAAATAGAGGTAATGTTTCGTTTGGTAATAATGGTAGCCTTAAGGTTATAGGAGTTGGAGACATTCATATATCCGAATGTCTCCAAATCAAGAATGCCCTTCTAGTCAAGGGGATGACCTTTAATCTCCTAAGTGTCAGCCAATTGTATGATACAGGTTACACAATTGAGTTTCATTCAAGTCAATGTCTGGTCAAACACATTGACACACTTGACACGGTACTAGTAGGCACAAGGGTAGATAACATTTATCAAGTATCTTTTAAAAGTGCTACTAATGCCTCTGCTAAGTGTTTCATGTCAAAAGAAGAAGAATCATGGCTTTGGCATAGGAGGTTAGCCCATGTGAACATGAAGAATATTCGAAAGCTGGCCAACAAAGGATTAGTGCGAGGCCTACCAAGCATCAAGTACCAAAAGACAAAATTATGTGATGCATGTCAAAAGGGTAAGCAAACAAAAGCGTCTCATAAAGGTAAAAGCGTTGTAATTACATCTACTGCTTTAGATTTATTGCTTATGGATTTATTTGATTACAGTAATGTCATTTCATTGAATGGAAGTAGATACTGCTTAGTGATCATTGATGATTTTACTAGATATACATGGACTTTCTTTTTGAAAAATAAGGATCAAACCATAGATATTTTTGTTTCTTTTTGTAGATGAACTGAAAATGAAAAATCAACAACAATTAAAACAATTAGAAGTGATCATGGTGGAGAATTTCAAAACCATAGATTTTTAGAATTTTGTCAAGAAAAAGGATATAGGCATGAGTTCTCTACTCCAAGGACCCCACAGCAAAATGGGGTTGTGGAGAGAAAGAACCGAGTCTTGCAAGAGGCTGCACGAAGCATGCTCAATGAGTACTCACTACCGAGCTACTTATGGGCTGAAGCTGTAAATACAGCTTGCTATGTGCAAAACTGAGTCTTGATACATAGGTTTTTAGGAAAGACTCCCCATGAGCTTTGGTTTGGGAAACCCCCTACAATTAAACATCTTAGGGTGTTTGGTTGTAAGGTGTTTATCTTGAACACCAAGGATCATCTTGGAAAGTTCACGGTTAAGGCTGATAAAGGGATACTGGTCGGGTACTCTCTCATCAGCAAAGCCTATCAAGTCTACAACAATAGGACTAAATTGATTGAAGAGTCCTCGGATGTAGCATTTGAAGAAATCCCTAAATCAAATGATCAATCGAGGGATGTAGGAGAAATTCAATTTGAACTTAGAAGTCTAAGTTTGAATGATCAAAACATAGAAAGAGTCGAAGTTGACTCCGATGATGATGAGCAAAGGCAACAAAGGGCTCAGGCTGATCTCTTGTCTGATACTGAGTCCTTGCTTGTGCCTAGTGAGACCACTCATGAGACACCGCCAACACCAAGGCAATCTAGGATAGCGTCTAGTCATCCCCAAGACCAGATTGTTGGAGACATCCAACAAGGGGTTAGGACTAGATCATTCTTTAGAAATGAGTCTAATGAGGTCGCCTTGATCTCAGAAATCGAACCAAAATTAGTTGGTGAGGCATTGCACGATCCTGACTGGATCATAGCTATGCAAGATGAGTTAGGTCAATTTGAAAGGAGCCAAGTGTGAGACTTAGTTCCTAGACCTAAGAAGACCACCATTATTAGAACCAAATGGGTCTTCAAAAATAAGTTAAACCAAAAGGGAGAAGTTGTAAGAAACAAGGCAAGACTTGTAGCCAAGGGCTATAGTCAAGTCGAAGGTCTCGATTATGATGAGACTTATGCTCCCGTGGCCCGATTAGAGTCCATTCGTTTAATGCTAGCTTTTGCTGCACATAGAGGCTTCAAGCTCTATCAAATGGATGTTAAATCGGCCTTCTTAAACAGTTTCATTAAAGAAGATGTCTTTGTTGAACAACCACCGGGGTTTGTGAATACCGAAGCTCCAAACCACGTGTACAAGCTCAAGAAATCTCTTTATGGGCTTAAACAAGCACCTCGAGCTTTGTACGAAAGGTTGTCAACTTACTTACTAGAAAAGGGTTTTGTAAGTGGTCAAATAGATCCAACACTATTTCTGCGTAGAGATGGTGAAAACATATTTGTAGCCCAGGTGTATGTCGATGACATAATTTGTGGCTCAAATAACAAAGGTTATTTGAATGAATTTATCACTCACATGGAAAGTGAGTTTGAGATGAGTCTGGTGGAAGAATTGACATTCTTCCTTGGACTTGAAATCAAACAAACTCGAGATGGCATTTATGTCCATCAGACAAAATACACTCAAGAGATGCTCAAGAAATTCAAAATGAGTGACTCTAAGGAAGTATCCACTCCAATGGCGACAAACACTCGCCTTGACAATGATGAGAATGGAAAACCAGTTGATCTAACGCAATATAGAAGCATGATCGGTAGTCTTCTATATCTCACAGCTAGTCGACCGGACATACTTTTCGCTGTGGGCATGTGCGCTAGATATCAAGTATGTGCCAAGGAATCTCATTTAATTGTAGTTAAGAGAATCCTGAGATACCTTAAGGGCACAATTAGAGTAGGTCTCTGGTACCCTCGTACTGAGTCTTTTGATTTGATAGGTTATACCGACTCCGATTATGCTGGGTGCAAATTGGATCGGAAAAGCACTAGTGGGGGTTGCCAATTTTTAGGTTCATCATTGGTTAGTTGGTCAAGTCGGAAGCAACATTGCGTTGCTTTCTCCACGACCGAGGCTGAATACATTGCCATGGGAGAGAGTGTATCACAATTGTTGTGGATGATCCACACCCTAGAAGATTATGGGCTTTCGTATAAGGGAGTGAAAGTATTGTGTGACAACATTAGCACAATAAATCTAACGAAAAATCCAGTCCATCATTCAAGGACCAAACACATTGAAGTGCGTCATCACTTCATTAGAGATCACGTAGCTAGGGGAGACATTGCGCTCACATATGTTGAGTCAAAATCAAACCTAGCCGATATTTTCACCAAACCCCTTCCGGAAAATGAATTTAGTCATTTAAGGAGAGAATTGGGAATGTGTTTGGCTCAATAGGCCATTAGGACTTCATCATGATCAATAAGGACAATTAAAACGACAAGAGAAATTGGGAAATTAATTTGGACAACTTGGGGACACCTCACACAAACTATAAGGTTTAACAAATTATTTTTGTTTGCTAGAAATGGGGTGAGATGCTAGGATCAGCCAAATTATTCAAAATGTATCATGCATCCCTTGAATAATTAGGTTGAAGAGACATAAATCGAGTATGGGGAAGACCATTACATAATTCATGTGTATCTGGTTCCTTGATCTTACTCATATATTCCAACCAAGGAAACTTGGTTGGACCTTTACCTAGAAATTATCTAACTTTGGTTGATGTGTTGATTGATACCTTTGATCGATACCTTTCATGATTTTGATTGAAAATAGGACAAGTTGTTGAAGTAATGATAGCAATTTGGATATATTTTAACAAACACGAAATTGATCATAGCAAGGATGTGTTTTGAACTAGATAATAAATAGCCTGAGTCTTGATTAATACCTTGGTTCACTATAGATCATAGTTTCAGAAGTTTTTCTGGTTTTGAAACCTTAAAGTTCAAAACGTCTGAACTCTATGCGTTTGGAGTTGGTCTGAGTTTTTTTAATGTTTGGAACCATCCGGTTCTGAACAATTTCAGACCGTAAGAGCTCATCTTTCGGAAATATTTATGTTTGTAGATTCTTAAGGTTCTAGGTTCTGAATTTGGAAGTTTCTGAACTTCTTGAGTTCTGAATCTTTAGAAGTTTTCGCTACGAATTTCAGTTACTGAATGGAGAATCTTCAATTTGTCAGACACTGATCGGTCTACAGCCCGATCAGGAGAGGCTGGATCGGTCTGTCGACCGATCCAGAACTCTCTGTTTGTTTACTGATCGGTCCAGGGACCGATCAGGAGGTTCCCTGATCAGTCCATAGACCGATCAGGGTATTCCCTGACCGATCAGGAGGTTCCCTGATCGGTCAGGATCTCTCCTGATCGGACAGCTGTCCGATCATATCAACACCTGGATCGATCACTCATCCCTCTTAACTCTTCTTGATCCTTTCTCTTCCCATTGCACGCCGAAGCCCTAGCCGACACCCTCCTACGCCTCAACTCTTCTCTCCTTTATCCGAAAGATACATAAATGGCACCAAGGTAACTCCATTCTCCCCGAGCTCTACTCATTTTGGCACTTCATTTTCATTTCTCACCGTATCTTTGTAATTTGGCTTGGTTCTCGGTTGTTGGTGGCTTCCGTGCTCACCTATTTGCCCCGTTCGTGTCACATTTTTAACCTTTAGGAAGAATCAAGTTAGTGAGGGAACCTCTAAGTCGTCAACTGAGAAATCTAAATCTAAGGCTCCCTCCCGACCTCAACCATCTGTTTCTGGAAGATTTCTAAACCATCACTTTGAATAAGCTTTTCAATAAAGAACCTTCAAACTGCTTCCTTGTAGGTCTGTGGATAAAAAATTCATGGATGAATTTTGTCCATCTGTGTCAGAAATACTTGCCTATTATAAACTTGATTCTCTAGTCTATTTAGAACGGGACATCAATTACGACTTAGTATCTGAGTTTTATAATAATCTTCATCAAACTAATGATGTTAATTATATAACTAGAGTTGCTAAGCAAACTATTGATTTCCCTTTCTCGGCCTTCTTTGATTATCTAGCTTGCCGGAGGTGTTCAGGAAATGTCTTTTCCATATATCCTGATTTACCATACCCCTTACCTTCTCCCTTTGTTGTCTCATCTAACTCCATTTATGAGTATTTCTTTGGACATCCTAGACCGGGTGGACAAGATGAGTTAGATGTTGATTTTCCTACCTTTGCAGCCCTGAGACTATCTGCCCCATATTACATTCTCTTTAAGATTGTCACAAATTGCCTTCTGCCAATCACATCTAAACCCTTGTCAGAGATCCGACCATATCACTGCCTGATGCTTTATGGATTACGTCGGCGTCTTGATTTTGACATCATGTCGAGCATTTATTCGTCTATCATCTCCTATAGTGAGCCTAACAGCTTCACCGTTTATATGCCTTATGGGCATATAATTACGGATTGGCTCGAGACCCTACAGATTGATGTCTCTAAGGGAAGGATAGTCAAGATGGTGAGGCAGGACTGCAGACTTGGAAAAAGTGCATTTTCCAAGTCTGGCATCATAGGACAGTATGGGGTGATTCGTTGGAAGGACGGGAGAGCACTGGGTGAGTTACCACGGGCACCTCCACGACAGGTTGATGCTGCTCCTGTTGCTGCTCCTCCTCCTGCAGCTGCTGAGTATGGAGAGGCAGATCCTGATCTGCGCTGGCAGATCGCTGAGCTGGAGAGCCGCATCGATCAGCACGATGAGCTGCTTGCTGCTGAGCTCCATGGGCTGCGCGTTCGTATTGACCAGCATTACGATGATCTACGCAGTCAGCATTTGGCGACGCAGCAGGTGCTTCTGGGATGGATGGCCAGCTACCCACCTCCGCAGTATTACTCGTGCTATCCATCCTTGAGCAGCAGCATGCCGCCTTAGGGACTCATTCCTCCAGCTAATGATGATGATGCTCCTCATATTGAGGATGTTGATTGATACACCTTGTTTTATGTTGGTCATTTGGATTGCCTATGTTTCGGATACTGGTTGATAGATACATGTGTCTGACCTGGATATTAGCTGTTTTCATATATTTATGCTACTCGTTTTTCTATTACTTGCTTCTCTTTATGTTTTAGTTCTTATTGGATATTTATATGCTTTTCATATGCCATATCTTGATTGTCTCTTAATTACTGTCCGATAATACACTTAGAGGGAATTCTATATGGATTAAGAAAGAGACAGTATGGGTTAAGGGGGGGTCCTTTAAGTCTTATTACCTAATTCGCACCTTTTCGGTGTTTGACAAAGGGGGAGAAGATGACTAAGTTTAGATATGAATGAAGTTTTAATTTTAGGGGAGAGGATAACCTTGATGATTATTGACTTCCTTACATAGTATTGTATCCGTCTTAGGGGGAGGATCTTGATTCCCCTAAAATTATGGAAATATGAGCATTTCTGATCTAAACTTAAATCGTGTTGTCAAACAACAAAAAGGGTGAGATTGTTGATACAATATGACCTGGCTGTTGTTTTGATGTTGACACTGATTTAAGTTTGTATCAGATATTAATTAAACTCAGATTGATTACTGATCAAGGTTGATTAGGTGGAAGGGAAAAGTCCAAGTATGGAAACTTGGCACTCGAAGTCGGAGAGGGCTCGGTAGCTCGTTCTCTGGACCAGACGAAGTCGGAGAGGGCTCGGTAGCTCGTTCTCTGGACCGGACGAAGTCGGAGAGGGCTCGGTAACTCGTTCTCCGGACTAGGTCAGAGAGGGCTCGGTAGCTCGTTCTCTGGACCGGACGAAGTCGGAGAGGGCTCGGTAGCTCGTTCTCCGGACTAGGTCAGAGAGGGCTCGGTAGCTCGTTCTCTAGACCAAGAAGGCTTTAGGGTTTAGGGCTGGGAAGCTCTAAACCTACATAGGCATTGGATCGGTCTGTTGACCGATCCAGTGATACTATGGTTATCTGATCGGTCACCAGACCGATCAGTAACCAATCAGTAACTCTCTGTGAACTCACCGAGAATTACTGATCGGTCTGTAGATCTATCAGGAGGCAACGGAGTTCGGGAGAAAGGATAGGGGGATCGGTCTGTGGACCGATCCACCTATAGCCTGATCGGTCCACAGACCAATCAGAGCCCTCCTGGACCGATCAGGCTGTAGCCTGATCGGTCAAAAAGTCTGTGGATCGGTCTGCTGACCGATCCATAATAATGTCTGTAGTTTCTGCTGTTTCTCTGCAACTTTTGATTCGTCTGATTTAACCATCTGCTGTGAGCTTTTTAAATCTGCAGGTTGCAGGTATCATGCCAATGCTTAAATTCAAATCAAGCTCCATCAGAAGAATAAGACAAAGTGTTCTTTCTATTGTTTTTCACTGCAAATGGTGCAATTGGAGCATCAACGTTTACTAGCTGGGATCTGGCTGCGATCAGCTGGCAATCAGCTTGACTCCTGCTTATTGGTTCGAGCTCAGAGACACCTGTGAAGACCATGGGTTCTATTGGTGTGAGTTCAGAGAACCAGATGAGGAGGAAGAGTGATTGGCGACGCCTTAGCTTGCAGCAGCTATTCGGTGCAGGTTGACAGCGATTCGGTACAGGCTGAACGCAGTGGAAAAGCAGAGGCATAAGAAGAAGGATAAAGAGATGTTCGAAAAAAAAAATGAATGGAAAAACTCTCTGTCGATCAAGCGAGTGTGCTAAGCTTTGAGCTCTTGGCTGAGAAGCTGCTTCCTTCTTGTGCTCTGCTTTCACTGTCGTCTTCGCGTGGCTGTGAGCATATTCTTTATTCTCTTTAGCCACTGGTCATTGTAAGTCTTGTGCTTTATTTACATATCTTCTGAGACTTTGTGGAGAGGTTACTCCACCGAGAAGGAGGAAATCTTTAGCCGTAATCTATCCGGGGTGTGATCTACCGAAAGATCAAGGGATCGTCCACCTTACGGACACGCCGAGGAGTAGGGACAAGTTATCCCCGAACCTCGTACATACTGGTGTTAGTGGTGTTTGTCTCTTTTTCTTGTATTATATTTTCGTTTGCATATTTCCGCTGCGCTAACGACTTGTAGGAAGAAATTCTTTAAGCTTTTAGAGGAGGCTATTCACACCCTCCCTCTCTAGCCATCCGAAGATCCTAACACGTCTCAGCACCATTTATGAAGAAATTAGACATGCCACCCCAAACACTAAATGGCACGTTCTTAACAACCCTACCATCCGGGGAAGTTATGCCATCAGATCATATGCTGCGAGCCGTACCTATCCGAATCACAGACAGGGAACTCTATTGCAATCTGATAGTACTCGACATGCGGGATTATGACATTATACTGGTCATGGATTTTCTAAGCAAGTACGGCGCTTCAATCGAGTGTCGTAAGAGAAAAGTAGTCTTCCGACCTGAAGCTGAACCGATGTTTGAATTCATTGGAGAACTTGGGAAAGAAACTGAAAGATTCTTATCAGCTATAAAGGCACAGAGGATGTTAGACATGGGATGTACTGGATTTCTTGCGCACGTGGTTGATACAAGTCAAACCAGGGGCCAGAAGCTAGAAGAGGTCAGGGTGGTATGCAACTATCCAGAAGTATTTCCCGATGAACTACCGGGATTAGCCCCTGATAGGGAAATAGAATTTATGATCGAATTAGTTCCTGGTACTAAACCGATCTCTAAAGCACCTTACCGGATGGCGCCGACTGAGTCGAAGGAACTTCAAGAACAGCTACGGGAGTAACTCAACAAAGGACTTATTCGCCCTAGTCACTCTCCATGGGGAGCTCCGGTACTGTTTGTGAAAAAGAAGGATGGGTCTATGCGAATGTGTATAGACTATCGAGCGCTGAACAACGCGACAATCAAGAACAGATACCCCCTTCCACGGATCGACGACCTGTTCGACCAATTGAAGGGAGCAACCGTCTTCTCTAAGATTAACCTAAGGTCCGGCTATCATCAAGTGAAAGTGAAACAAGATGATATACCAAAGACAACCTTTAGAACAAGATATAGACACTATGAGTTCGTAGTTATGCCCTTCGAAGTGACAAATGCCCCTGCTGTGTTCATGGATTTGATGAATCGGGTATTTGCGGCATATCTCGATAAATTTGTGATCGTCTTCATTGACGATATTCTCATCTATTCAAGAACCCAGGAAGAACATGCCGAACATCTGAATATTGTACTGCAGATCCTCCGAGAAAAACAACTATATGCAAAGTTCTCCAAATGCGAGTTCTGGCTAGACCGAGTAATATTCTTGGGTCATGTTATCTCCAAGGATGGAGTCATGGTAGATCCAAGCAAGATTGAAGTTGTAAGTAACTGGAACAGCCCAAAGAGTGCCAGTGAAATCAGAAGTTTTCTCGGACTAGCGGGCTACTACAGGAAGTTCGTAGAGGATTTCTCCAAAATTGCAGCCCCTATGACGGTTCTCACCAAGAAAAACAAAAAGTATGAATGGACGGACGACTGCGAGAAGAGTTTTACGGAACTGAAACGGAGACTGACCAGTGCTCCGATCCTTACCCTTCCAGAAAGTAACAAAGGCTTTGATATGTATAGCGATGCTTCCTTACTAGGACTTGGAGCTGTACTCATGCAAGATGGAAAAGTCATCGCCTATGCCTCTAGACAACTCAAAGAGCATGAAAGGAATTACCCCATTCATGATTTAGAACTAGCAGCGGTGGTCTTCGCACTAAAAACATGGAGGCATTACTTATATGGAGCCCAGTGCAAGATTTATACAGACCACTAGAGTCTGAAATATTTCTTCACGCAGAAAGACCTAAATATGAGACAATGCAGATGGCTCGAGCTAGTTAAGGATTACGATTGCGAAATCTTTTATCATCCCGGAAGAGCGAACAAGGTGGCCGATGCACTCAGCAGGAAGTCCGGTACCACCTGACATCGCTATTCCAAGTTTGAGGACGAACTTTCTATGAGGTATGGGGTACTGTAACACCCACGAAATTATAAGATAAGTATATGGGTGTTATTTTCTTTAGAGCATAAAAGTAAGAGGAATCAAAAAGGAATAATAGAAATAAAAAGAGAGAGAGGTGAAGGTTTGAACCTTGAACCTCCCACAAATAATAGAGATAAATTGATGTATGATAACCACTAGAATAATGAATAATATATGGATAGAAAGGAATGAAAATTGTAGTTAAAGGTGAGAAGAAAAAAACTAAGCAAAAGAGCAAGAGAAAACCAAGTTGCTTACCTCCTCTTCCTCTTGGTTAATAGAGGGAGCAAGAAGAAGGCAAATTGCATTCCTCCCCTTTTCTTCTTCTCATTTTCGTGGGAATCAAAGAGGGAAGGGATAGAAGAGTTAAGGGAGGGAATAATGAAGACATAATTCACTCTCATGATGAATAAATAGGATTTAGAGGAGAAAAGAGAAAGAAAATTTCCAATTCTTCTTCTTCCTCCTTCTTCCTCCTCTTTCCTTCTCCACCAAAACTTGGAGCTTTTCCTTCTCATTCTCAAGGGTCAAGTTAGGGTTTCCTCTCTAAGAAAACCTTATTTCCAGGAAGGAATCTCAAGGTTTACCTCTTACAAGAAGAAGAAAACAAAAAGGGAAAAGTAGGAAGAGAAGTTCTTCTTCCTCCTCACAAAGGTATTATTTTTCTTAAGGAACAACAAGCGAAAAACTATGTAAGTTTCCCCTCACCTGTGGTACAATAGCTTATGTATTTTCTATGAGATTAGGTTGCCTAAAAACCTAGGATACCTTCATGGAATTTTCGGCCAAGACAAAAAAAAAAGAAAAAAAAAAGAAGGACCTAGGAAATGTAAAGACCCAAATTTGACATGCTCAATATGTTTCTTGTAACATGTATCTTATGGTAGGGGATTTATCTAATGTTTATATGTTAGAATGTTTGGTTAGAACTTAGAGTCATGTCCCTAGACTCTCGGCCAAGCATGAATAAAGGAAATAGGTAAGTTAAGACTCAAACCAAGTATGCTCCTTTTGTTTTATGATATGTACCTTATGATGAGAGAGTTGATAACATGATATGCTCATGCCTATATGTTGATTGAACTTTATTCCATGCTCATAAACATTCGACCATGGTGGGTTAAAGGGGCTAGGAAATTTTAAAACCTAAACTAAGCATGCCATGATCTTTCTTAAGATAAGATATGAAGTTGATATGATATGCTCATGTTTATATGTTGGGTTGAACTTTATTCCATGCTCATAAGCATTCTGCCATGATAGGATTAGGGGCCTAGGAAATTGTTAAACCTAAACTAATCATGCCATGATCCTCCTTAAGACAAGATATGAAATTAATATGACATGCTCATGTTTGTAGTGTGGTTAGAACTTGTTTTCATGCTCCATGAACTTTCGTCCACAACAATTCTATAAGCCTAGGAAACTTAGAACTTGAACTAAACATGCTCATGATGTTCTTGGTAATAAATACTATGAAAATGGTTTAGGGTTTCCATGCTTTTATGCCACATGAAACCTAGTTTCATGGTTCACAAGTTTCGGCCATGGTAAGTTAATAAGCTTAGGACACCTAGAACCTAAACTAAACATGCTTATGTTGTTCCTCATGATGTATGATATGATTTTTGGTTTAGAGTTCACATGCTTGTATATTGATTTTCTAGCAAATATGATGCTTGATGATATTCATCCATAACAAGTTTATAGACTTAGAAAACCTAGAACCTAAACTAAACATGCTTATGTTGTTTCTCATGATGTATGATATGATTTTTGGTTTAGAGTTCACATGCTTGTATAATGATTTTCTAGCAAATATGATGCTTGTTGATATTCGTCCATAACAAGTTTATAGACTTAGAAAACCTAGAACCTAAACTAAACATGCTTATGTTGTTTCTTATGATGTATGATATGATGTTGGTTTAGAGTTCACATGCTTGTATATTGATTTTCTAGCAAATGGGATGCTTGATGATATTCGGCCATGATGAGTTTACAAGCTTAGAAAAACCTAGAACCTAAACTAAACATGCTCATGATGCTCTTTATGATACATGATATGATAATGGTTTAGGGTTCACATGCTTGTATGTTGATTGTTAACCTAATTTACAACCATGTGTTTCGGCCACTATATGATATTAGGGTGGAGACCTAATTATGATTTCCATGTGCCTCACATGCAATGTTTCATGATGTGATAAGAGCTTGCTATGCTTCTATGTTTATTTATGTATGCTTATGATCTATGCATGTTGATAACCCTTATGATGTGCTGTGTGCCCAAATTATGCATGCTATTTATGATAAGCTGTGTGCCCAAATTATGCATGCTTTTATGATGAGCTGTGTGCCCAAACTATGCATGTATTTATGAAATGCTGTGTGCCCAAATTATGCATGCTATTATGATGAGCTGTGTGCCCAAATTTTGTATGATATGATACGTTAAGAAATATGATATGCATGAAATAATAAGAACCATGATATGTATGACATGCTACTTTACTTTATATGGCTTGTACCAAGGGTTGGCTCCATAAGCGCCCCAGGGTCGATGGACTAAGAAACGGGCCTCGTTAGGGATGGGCTCCTAGTGCCCCTAGGTCGATGGACTAAGAAACGGGCCTAGTATGCATGCCTTGTAGGGTTCAAGACTTGCCACCTTGGACTTACATAGGACGCACACATTTATGTATGTGGTACAAGCCGGGGCCCTAATCATGTTGAGAGTATGTTTAAGTATGTATGTAATAAGTTTTCAAAAGGCGTGTTGCATATATTTTTCATGATACATGTTTTTGAAAGTCATCTCGCATAATACTTATGACTATGTTATGATATGCCAGGATGCACTTTATGATTATGCCATGATACTTATGACTATGTTATAATATGCCAAGATGCACTTTATGATTATGCCATGATATGCCATGATACTTATGACTATGTTATGATATGCCAGGATGCACTTTATGATTATGTCATGATATGTCATGATACTTATGATTATGTTATGTTATGTTAGGATGCACTTTATGATTATGCCATGATACTTATGATTATGTTATGTTATGCTAGGATGCACTTTATGATTTTGTCATGATATGCCATGATACCTTACGATTATGTTACGATATGATGCTTCTATACATGATATGATGAGTTGTCTTTATGCTTTATGCCTTATGAATATGCTATGCTTTATGGTTTTTGTGAGTAGGAAGGATCTTACTGAGCCTTGTGTGCTCATAGCTTACTTTCCTTGTACCACAGATAAAGGAAAGGAATGGATGTACTAAGGGAGCAGCAGGAGGGGCAAGAAGGATGTGTGTAGTAGTAGCTCGGCTAAAAGAGAAAGACCTGCTTTTATTTAATAAGAATTATGCTTATGTCGTTATTTCATGACTCCATGACATTTCATCATACTTATTAGTATTATGGCTTAAATTCATGTTAAGCATGCTATGTGACTTTATATGATAGGTAGTTAGTGATGATGATTTGAAAAGTAAATGAAAAGTTTTAAAAAGGAAAAAAATATACTATAAACAAGACTTCCGCTGTTTTAAGTAGAAAAGATTTATTAACAAACAAGTAAGTAAGATAAGATAAGAAGAATAAGATAAGTAACCCCCGTCAGCTTGAGCAGGAAGGGACAGGGCGTTACATATTTCAAGTCTTCGTGCATGTGCTTTTCTGGCCCTGTTGGATTCTCCATTAGTAGGCCCGTCCACGATGATATTAATGTTGCCTCGGGCGGCATTGCTCCTGTTTTCTTCTTGTCGAGCGGTCATGACGTCAGGCTGAGTTTTCTCGGGCGCCTGGCTTGTGCCGGCCGGGGTTGGTAATGCGCCTTGTTGAGGCTCGACCGGGTGATATTCCAATTTGAGCGGACTTTGCTGTCTGGGGTATTGTTGTCGATAATAATTTTGCCTTTGATAACGATCCCTGTTTGCTCTCTTATTTTTTAAAACAAAACAGTCCTCTGTATGATGACTGCTGGTCTTACGGTATATACACCACCTTCTTGGTGCTTCTAGTTGCATCTCCACGTGTTGTACTACTTGCGGACGATATTCTGGATGACGATGAGGATGAATTACTCGAGGTCCTCTCGATGGAGGGACAGGAGCAGGAGACTTCTCCTTAACAGGGGTAGGAGAAGAAGTAGTGCCTTCTTTTCTGCGGGCAGCTTGAGATTCTTCAACGTTAATGAATTAAGTGGCACACTCAATTAAGGAGTCAAAATTAGCAGGAGGATTTCTTACTAGATCTTTAAAGAAATCATTATCATTCAGACCTTGAGAGAAAGTACTTACTAATATTTCAGTAGTAGCGTTGGGCACATCGATAGCTACCTGATTGAATCTTTTGATATAGGCTCTAATGGACTCTTTAGATGCTTGTTAATTGAAAATAGACTCCAGGGAGTCTTATGGTACCTCTTGTTGCTAGAGAAATGGTGTAGGAAAACCTTCTTGAAGTCCTTGAACTTTCGGATAGATTTTTTCGGCAATCTCTTAAACCAACGTTGTGCGGCTCCTCCAAGTGTCGTAAGAAACATCCGACACTTTTACTCCATCAGAAAATTATTATAATAATGCTAAGTTCTCAAATTTTAACAAATGATCCTCTGGATCTGTAGTTCCAGTGTACTCGCCGATCTGAAGATTTTGATACCCCTTGGGAAGCGAATCATCCAGTACACTTTGAGAGAACGGAGAAATGATTTTTTCCGGCGAGCTATCGCTGGCTATCATCTTAACTTTGCGCTTCTCTCTGTATGGTGCTTCGCCAGAGGATTCCTGAGATATAGGCTTTCATCCTCCCTGTTTCAAAGGAGTATGAAGGAAGGCTTGAGGACGCCTAGTCGAGGAAGTTGTAGCCGAAGGGAAATATACATGTTCTTCTTCTTCTGGCTCCTTTCCTTTCTGGTGCTCAGTAGTTGAAATCGCCGGATTATGAGCTACCGACAGAGTAGCCCCAGTATGAGCTTGATGTTGTTGTTGTTGTTGCAAAGCTTTTTGTACACGAGTATTAATGAGAAAATCTAGATCTTCACGGCTAATAGTGAGTAGATTTGATTTTCCAGCCTCTTCCATCTTGTAGTCTCAGATTCTGGTAAAGTTCCCACAGACGGCGCCAAATTTGATCCTGTCTGAGAAACTTGACAAAATGGAAAGCTGGGGAGAAAACCTACTGCTGATGAAGAGTAATACCTGACTGAATACTGATTCGAGAAACCCAAAGCGGATCGGGGAGAATAGAGTCATAGAATGCCCTCCTTGTGTGAAGATTCAATGACGAGAGAGAAATCTGACTAAAGAAAACCGAGATCTGGAGCTCCCAAGGCTTCCTACGCACAAGAGACCAACCAACACTATCGTGAGTGACCTAAGACCGGGGTGGGAATCCCTGGCTAGGCCCTCCGACGCTCAAGTTAGTGATCTCTCTTGGTGTGGAAGAAGGAAGAAGAAGATGAATAGTAGTCGACCATTAGGGTTGTGAGTGCGAGAAGTAATGTGAACTTACTTGGCCAACGGAGAGGATTCCCCTTTTTATACCACTTCATATAACCTCCGTAGTCATGAAGTGGATCCCGATTTGTTAGAGTTTATTATGAGATGACGTAAGCTGTGTACTTGTGGTAAATGGCTTTTAAGGAATCTTTTTTGTACCCCAGATGTACCTTCTTTGTCGTCTAGTACCTGCAGAAAAGTCATGAAGCACACTTCCCGCCAAATAGGTAAACCTGTTATACAATCACATGCAGATATCTTTATTAAATTAATTATGAGTCTACCTGTTCATCCTGTCTTTATTATGTTGTAGACAGCTTGGTATTATACTATGTTTTGTATTGACCGAATATTAAACCTAGACCTTGTTCGGTAGGTTTGTTATTATCATTCAACTAATCGTTCAGTAACATACTACCAATTCTATAAATCCTTAGATCTTTTCATTCCCGGGTGATCATGTATACTTAACTAATACCAGTCCATGCCTAATCGTACTGCTCCATATCACCTTGCCTTATCTATCTTGCACGCTTAAGCCTGGTCGATATTGGCCTTTCCTTCTCAGGGTATATCTCGATCGATATTAGCTTACTCTCATTAAGCTATATATCAGTCGATATTGACCTTCCTCCCCTAAGGTATATCTCGGTCGATATTAGCTTACTCTCATTAAGGTATATATCGGTCGATATTGACATGCCTCCCCTAAGGTATATCTCAGTCGATATTGACCTGCCTCCCTTAAGGTATATCTCTGTCGATATTGGCCTACTTCCCTTGAGGTATGTATCGATCGATATCGATCTACCTCCCTTGAGGTATATATCGATCGATATTGGCTTACTTCCCTTAAGGTATATCTTGGTCGATATTAGCTTTTCTCCCTTGATGCATATCTCGATCGATATTGGTCTTCCTTCATCAAGGTATTATCTGGGTCGATATTAGCTTACTCTTATTAAGGTATATATTGGTCGATATTAACCTGCCTTCTTAATTCTACTATCTCCTTTCCCTTTTTCACCAGGGACCCACTAAACCTAACCCATATCAGTATCGATATATGAAGCTTGGGATAAGCACAACATTCATTTCTTGCGTTCCCTTATTACTTTGATCCCAAGAATATGTCCGCATTCTCCCAAGTCCTTCATATCGAATTGCTTGGACAACCATACCCTTACTTCTGACAACACTTTGACATTGTTGCCAATTAACAAAATATCATCTACGTATGGTACAAGAAATACCACCACGTTTCTGTTACTCCTCTTGTATACACAAGACCCATCCGATCACAGAATAAATCCATAAGACTGGATCACTTTAGTAAACCAGATGTTCCATGATCTCTTGCTTCATCATATGTCCAGGGAATAAGTTCATGTTCACCAGGGATCAAGTTCAAAAATTCTCCCAAAAATAACTCTCCTACTACGATGAGCCATTACTTGTAATTGTGCATCATTTGTGACACGTGTTGCAGTTTCTTGTGGTATCTCATCTTGTACCGTTGGTAGACGTGTCTTCTATAATTTCATCAAGAACAATTTTACTCACGGGCTTGTGGTTTATTACATAGTTCTCTTCTAAAAATCGGGCATTAGTGCTGATAATGACCTTTTGATTTTTTAAGACTATAAAATAAACCTTCTTTCGTTCCTTTAGGATAACCCACAAACAGGGCGAACTTATGTACGAGATTCCAACTTATTAGTGTCTCCCTTCAGCACATGTGCTGGACTACCCCAGATATGAATATGTTTCAGACTAGGCTTATGCCCATTCCACAATTCTGTGGGAGTAAAAGGTATTGACCATGTTCAAAATGTACACTACCGTTTTCGGAGCATATCCCTAAAACGAATTTTGGTAATTCTGAATAACTCATCATTTAACTAACTATTTCCATAAAAGTCATATTCCTTCATTCTGCCACACCATTCTGTTGGGGTGCACCAGGTGTAGACAGTTTGGATTGAATATCAACCTCTGATAAGTAACTCCTAAACTCTCCCAAGAGGTACTCTCCACCACGATCAGACTGTAGTGTCTTGATACTTTTACCATGACGTTTCTCTATATCAGCCTTGTACTCTTTGAACTTATCAAAGCACTCAGACTTGTGGTGCATCAAGTAAATGCACCCGTATTTTGAATAGTCATATATAAAAGAGATGAAATATTCGAAACCACCTCTTGCCTAGATAGTCATAGGCCCACACAAATCAGAATAAACCAATTCCAACACATCTTTGGCTCTATACCCCTTCGCCTTAAAAGGTCTCTTGGTCTTTTTTTCTTCCAAGCAAGACTTCGCAGGTTGGAAAGTTTTTCATCACCAATTAACCCAAAAGTCCATCGACTATTAACTTTTGAATCCTACTCAAGTTAATATGACCTAGCCTTAGATGCCAAAGATATGTTTGGTTCATTTCCGAATGTTGCTTTCTCTTATTAGAATTAGAAGATGTGTTATTAATTTCCAATTGTTGGGAGTTATTGGATTTAGAGTATACAAATTGCCAACCAATGTACCAGACCAGATAATCTCCCTATTTTTCTTGACAACCACTTTGTCATTAAAAGAAATAGAATATCCATCCATAAATAGTTTAGAAACTGAAATCAAATTCTTTCTAAAACATGGTACATAAAGATAATTTTTCAAAATCAATGTTTTATTCCTATCAAAGGATAAATAAACATCTCCCACTACAATAACCGCTATTTTTGTAGCATTGCCCATGTAAACGGTGATTTCACCTTCATGTAGTCGTCGGGTTTCCTGGAACCCCTGCAATGAATTGCAGACATGAATAGTGGCTCCTGTATCTACATACTAGGTACTGATAGATAACTCCACTAAACATGTTTCAACAACTAATAAATAGGATACACATTTATTATTCTCAATTTTGTGAGGACGGTCCACTTTTTGTTTCCAATCAATATAATTTGGACTTGTAAGTTTGTTATCTTTCAATATAACAACAAGGGGATTGAAGGCCATCCTTAGAATCACAAAATAATTGGTCAAGACTTTAGAATTTAAAATAATATTTATTCCTCAAACAATATCATTTAGATTCACCAACACCTCAAACACCATGAATTTTGTATACAACGTTAGTGTGGACGTATACAAAATTAAACATTCGTAAGAGGAGGGTTTTACCCATTAATTATCTTGTCAACCTAACTTTATGACAAATAAAATTACCTCAAAAACCGTGAATTTTGTATGCCACGTTAGTGTGGACGTATACAAATTTAAATATTTGTAAGAGGGGATTTTACCCATTAATTTTATTATCTTCTCAACCTCACTTTATGACAAATAAAATTACCTCAAACACTGTGAATTTTGTATGCCACGTTAGTGTGGACATATACAAATTCAAACATTTGTAAGAGGGGATTTTAGCCATTAATTTTATTATCTTGTCAACCTAACTTTATGACAAATTAATAGTTAGTTTTCTTCAATCACACAAATAATGGCAGTCACTCCGATGGGGAGAATACTATTAAATGTGCCTAAGTGTATACCATTACTTGATACTTAGTCCATTAAATAGGATTGTGCCCCTTTAGTTGGAGAAGATCACATGCTCCTAAATAATTTCCTATAACCATCCAGTAAAGAAGTTTGATCTAGTGATCTGCAAACAAACTCATCCGATGTGGAGGAAGGCACTCAGAGCCAACACGCAAGTTTGAATGCATCACTTACAAACCAGTAATGGAGACCAAGGAATTTAATTAATTCCTCTCCCACTTAGTTATTTAGAAATGAGGAATTTTAACATGCACACAAGCACACAATCACAGCACATCACAGCATAAAAGGCAATAAATATGAAAACTAATTTTCCAACTATTATGGCCTCATCCATAGCTGTTCTCCGTGTATCGCCAGCCTTAGCAATCGTCAAACCTAGCCTCCAGCCCTAGGGCTCATGTCATCGCGTCCATCAAGCTTCCTTTTCCACTGCACCTCTAGTCCTCAAATAGCACCACGCCTCGCAAGGATACGATCCGCAACAAAAAATAAAATTTTACATATATCGATCCTCTATTCCACAAAGGAATGTACATAAAGTCTAGATCGAACAAAATGTAAAATCCTAAAACTAATACAGCTCCTGTTGTATTTAATAAATACAATCATGCACACACAAAAATGCCCTCGACATATCCAAGGGTCCAATCACACATAATCATAATAGGCCATAATAGTTGGAGCCTGCAACCACAGAGTTAATCTATTTGCACATCCTACTATTTTCATGCCTAAAATATGTATGACATGTGCATAATTAAACTAAAAACCAAACACACAGAGACATAAACCTAACTTTGATACCAATTGTTGGTTGCTACTCGGAATACTGTTCTAGTTCCCCGGTACAAAATTTGTACAAGCATAGAACTATCCTAGCTACCTATGTGCTCTACTGAAGTTAAATTTGGATTGCAAACGATGCTTAACATTATTAATCGAAATTGTCCTTCAGAAGTTAAACTTGGATGGGAAATGATACTTAACATTTTTACTCCAAGTTTAACCGATGTGTTCTTCATAAGTTAAACCATATTACAGAAGTTAATTAAATATCTATTTTAAAGATCAGCTTCGAGGTTAAACATGGTGAGACACTAGGCCTTCTTGGATATGAGATCATCCACCACTTCCTAGACAAAGCCTTTCAAAGAAAATGAATATTTAACTTCTTACAGTAAACTAGGTTTAACTACAGACACCTCAATAAAAGCACAATATCAAAACATGAAATTGAACCACAAAATTGATAACAAAAATGATAGCCTAAAATTGATAGCCTCTTGTGTTTGGTTTTTCGAGATCTATAAAAAGAAGATGAACTAGTTATGATGCGGAAACAAATAACTAGTTATACTTTCATAGAGTTCTTGATCTTCTGTTGTATTCCTCTCCTCCTCTTGGACGTCGTGTGAGCGATAATCTACCAAGATGAAGTCCACCCAAGCTTCTTCCTTTGCTTCCAAGTTTTGGCCACCAACTAACCTCCAAGGGATGCTAGACAAGAGAGCTTCCTTCTCTTCTTCTTCTCCTTCAAGCAACCGACCACCAAGAGAAAACCAAGCTTGATGCCACCGGCCTCCAAGTAAGAAAACAAAAGGAGAAGAGAGAAGGAAGAGGGTCGGCCACCAATGGAATAGAAGAGACGAGTTTCGGCCACAATAGAGAGGATGCAAGGCTTAGGTTGTTCTCAATGAGGCACCCTCTCCCTCTCTTTTATAAACCCCGGTGAATCCAAAAAAGGAATGTTTTAAAACAAAAAATTTAAACTTCCTTTTATTCCTTTACATGGTCGACCACCACTTGTGAATCAAAATAGGAAAGATTTTAAACAAAAAATTAAAATATCTCTTTTTAAAATCCCTTTTGTGGTTAGCTATAAAAGACATGTTTTATAAAATTAAAATCTTCTCTTTTAAATCTTTTTGTGGATGTCTATAAAAGAAAAGTTTTAAAATAAAGCTCCTTTTATATCATAGTTACAAAAAAGGAAAGTTTAAAATTAAAATCTTTCTTTTAAACATTATAGATAACTACAAATAAGGAAAGATTTCAATTTTTTTTTTGTCCTTCGTAGAAAGTTATAAAAGGAAAGATTTTAAAATTTAAAACTCTCTTTTAAAATCATGTGGAAAGCATCATAAAAGGAAAGTTTTTAACAAAATAAAAACTCCCTTTTATTTCCTTTTCTCTTCTTATATGGCAAGCCCCTTGCTTTGGCACCAAGCAAGGCTTGGCCAACCCTAGCTTGAGCTGCAAGCTTGGCTTGGTCGGCCCCTTGCTTGGGCTCCAAGCAAGGATGTGGCCGGCCCTTAAGCTTGGTTAAGAAGCTGGGCTTTGGGTAGATATAAGGCTTTATAAATAAGAGGCTACAACAGGGACCGAGAGGAGGAATTAGTTTTGCTCTCCCGATGAGCTTGAGCTTCCCATGTTCGCCCCGAACACCCAACTCAAGTTCACCAATAATAACGCATACCACTAAAGAGTTATTATTGCACTACCGCACCAATCCCATATTACAATATGGGCTCCTTCTTATCATGAGTACGCTAATCTCTCTGTGTTTAAGATATCGAATGTCCATTAATTGAATTAGTTACTGACAACTCACTTAATTAATATCTAGCTCCAACAGTAGTACTACTCAACCTTATTGTCATGTCGGACTAAATCCACCTACAAGGTTTACATGACAATCCTTATGAGCTCCTCAAGGGGACATCATCAACCTAAACCACTAGGACACAGTTTCATTCTATAATCAACAACACACCATATAAATAATATCATTTCCCAACTTATCGGGCCTATTGATTTAACGAACTAAATCTCGCCCTTTGATAAATTAAAGAAATAAATATTAAGTATACGTGCTTGTTATTATATCATGATTAAGAGTATGCACTTCCATAATAAGAGAGGTCCTGTTCTTTTTTTACAGTCAGTATAAAAAGAACAACCTCAAATGGTCCTGCTCAATACACTCAGATTGTACTAGTATAATTTTATAGTCAAGATAAACTAATACCAAATTATGCTACAACCATTCCAATGGTTTGTCTCATTCCATCTTGGTTGTGAGAAACTATTTATAATTTATATGGAACTGATAACATGATGTTCTGTGTGACACCCCACATAATGTTATCTTCAATATAAATTAAATGAACAACTACATTTAGCATATAAATGTGGACATTTGACCAATGTGATTTTTATTTAAAAATAAATATTTATACAAAAAGCTAAACTTTTAGTATACATTCTAACAGGAAGATATAAAAATCCTAATCATAATGGGAGACCATTCCTTGCCACTTTAGGAGCTGTAATTGATATTAAAAATCAAAGACTATCTTTAGTGATAGGTAAGAAATGGTTAGAATTTGAATTATCTAAATCTTCTAACCATGCCAAAAATAGGATAGATGCACACCAACTTGTGGAATGGAATTTCTATCCTCATGGGCGATCACCAGATGTCGTTCCTAGTCTGAGAATGGAGGAATAGAGGCCCCCAAACAAAATAAAAAATATGACTGCTGCCCAATGACAAGGAAGAAGGAAGATTTTGAAGCACCAACCCTAGGAAGGGAAATCGTCCCTCCATGGGTATAGTTCATAATGAATGGAAGCTAGGCTGAGCTAAAGATCTAAAACAAACACTTCTTGGAAGGCAATCCAAGGGTTCTATTCTATTTAGTTTACAATTTTCTGTCTTTCTTAGTTGTTTTATTCTTTTTTATCCTTATTTTTAGGTGTTATATAGCCTCCATGAGCTAGCCATGATCCCCTCATAGGCATGGAGGCGCTGACAAAGTTGAAGAGGAGAAAAGCTATAGAAGAACTCAACCGTCACACACCTTGTTATGCTACCACAAGTGCATGGTTATCGTCAAGTAATAAAATATCAATCCCATGAGGACTGGTTATAAGCACTAGAGATCTCTCATGGAGAATTAGCTAAATAATTGTCAGTTGCAAGTTATGACCTAAGTAAAGAGATTTAAGATTGAGAAGAGGAAAGAGAGACATAAACTTGCTTTGGGAAATATTCTAGGAGTTCTGTTTCATTATGATGTTTAACAATATATCATGGTTCACTAATTTCCTACCCTCAATTTACATGCATCTATAGGAAGTTAGATTCATTACTGGCTCTCCTCTGTAGTGGTCAAGCTAGCATGATATTTGGATCAATATCCCTTGCTATTGAATAGGAATGATTCCTATGAAGTCAGGTAATGGGTCACCCCTATCACTAGGGTCCCTCGGTCATTAATTACAAGAACATACTCATACTCATTAATCATAGAGATAAAGACAACAATTTTGTATAATTCCCTACTTCCATGTGGGGAATTGCTTCTCCCTTTAAGGTGATGCCCTTGACCTCCAAAAATGGATTATACCTACCACAAGGCTCCCTTAGTCATACAATCTAGGGCACACCCCCTACGCAGTCAATAATTCTACATAACCATTTAATCAAACATTAGAATTAAGCATAAATAAAATGCATACACATAAGATCAAATAGATACAAAGCATGATAATGTCATCTAGATAGGAAATTGACATATCCATTAGTTCTTATATTAATCCATACCACAATTACTCCCTTAATTCTAGAACAATAGATCTACTCTATGGCTAGAAGAAAAAGATCCAAAGACATAAGAATTACAAACATTGAAACCCAACTAGAAGAAGAAGGGAAAAGAAGCTTATCTAATCGCATAAAGTGATCTTTGGATACAATCCTTTACTTATAGAGTCAATAAAGTGATCAAAATGGCTTTGGTTCAACGAATAGAGCCCGAGAAGGATGAAGATCGGCACCAAGATGGATCTCCTAAAGGGAGAACCTTCCTCCCTTGAAAATGAGGAAGAGATCCACTTATATAGTGTGGGGCGCGGGCCTACCCGTGCCATGGCTATGTGACATCCACACGACCATCTTCTTCTTGGCCACGGGTTAGGTGACATGATCGTGTTAGATCACAGGGCCATGTCTTGCTTATTCTCGGGATGGGTGGCACGACCGTGTGGGATCACACGATCATATCTTGCTTGTTCTTTAGATGGCTGAAACGGTCGTGTGCGATCACACGGTCGTGTCTCACTCCTTTGGTCATGCCACATGGCTGTGTCGCTTCACACGACCATGGCCATCTTCTCCTCTATTTCTTGGCATGGCTTTGTGGGATCACATGACTGGGGTCATTTTTCTTTGTTTACTCTCCGAATCATCTAGGAGCACCGTTTTGCCCCAAAGTGGCTCATGCCAAATAAAAAATACACAAAGAGCATATCTTTGACAAAGAAAAGTAATTATGCTAAAAATATGAAAATAGGTATAAAAATATATAGATCAAGTATAAGAAAAGCACCTGAATGTGCATCAAAACATGTATAAAAGTGTATATAATCTACATACATCACATCCCCAAACTTGAACCTTTGGTTGTCCTCAAGTAAAATGTCGCAATCTAAATTCATTTGTTTCTATAATGCATCATAATCCCTAGTGCACTTTCTAACTCTATCAATTAGTTTCATTGGTGAGCACGATTATGGAGTAACCTAAGTATGGCCTCAACATAAGTTCTTGTGTGCATTGCAATAAGTGACTCAAGCTCTTCAAGCTTCAATCTTTGTCCTAGTCAAGTCGTCATCAAATCAAGTTCCTAACATTCTCGATAATAGACACTCACCTACCACACACTTGGTTCATATTCCTTAAACCACTCAAGGTCTCAAAGGCTACTCAGAATCAAGAGAAACATATCATTTATTTTCCTAGTAACCTAACTCGATCTTAAAGGGTTAAAGGGTAAATTTGTAAAATATGATGCCCAAATAATTATTAAATAATAGGGCTATTTGACAAATAATCTTATTGAAATTTTTATAAAGTTTCTGGGATTTAAACGGAGTTTGTATGAGCCGTTTAAGGGGATAAAGTTATTTGGCATGGAGAAAGCCTATTTGGAATACTCCTTAAATAGGAGTTGATTGGGCAATAAACTTAGAGGTTAATTAAGTTAATCTAAGTTTTAATCACAAAATTCTCCGATCCTTCACTTCTTTTCCCCGATTCTTCTTCTCTTCTCCACCCAATTCCCATCCTCCTCTCCCTCACGCGCTGCCCTCTCCCGATTCCCCATCGCCGCGGACCACCCAACCTCCAACGCTGATGGTTCACGACCGCCGACACCCTCTTCGCAGCCCTCTTCTCTCTCGAGCTCCACTCGCAATTCCCTTCATCCCAACTGATCTGCCCTGTTCTTCTCTCATGATTTTGACCCGTCGCTGATCGCCAAGCATGGACATGGACCACCTCGATGAGATAATCATCACCGGTATAGTCATTCTCAGCCAGTGATGCCCTTGCGACCCCGAAATCGTAGCGTCATCTCCTTCTTCCACGAGATGTCGATCATCAGACTCTCTCAATCTAGCCGACACTGGCCGCCGCTGGTCACCGTCTGCCTACTTCTGGCCGCAGACACTAAGTACTCGCAGAGAGCAGAGTTGAGCATCGGATCCTCCCTTTCGATTGTACCCTAGTTGTCGATCCTCTGTCGCTAATCATTGGCTCTGGCTGTGGCATAGTTGATGGTCGTTACTCTTCCAGCCGCAAGAAGGTATGATGTGCCGTCTATTGTTGTATTTTTTTCATAAGGGATTTGATTTGTCAGAACATATTTGTGAGTGTTGATAGGTTTTTGTGCTTTTGTATTGCCTGACGGAATGCTCCTTTGAATGCTAGATTTAATTAAGGAAGTGGAGGCTTCGATTCAATAATGTTTGGATTTTGTTTCATGTGCTGGTGGTTCTTGAGTTGGAGTGGAATTTCTGGATAGATCTGCGGGGTTTGGATGGGCTATTTATCGAGCTTATTTATCTTGTGTTGGTTGTAGTAATTTTGGATAGATTTGAAGTGTTTTAAGAAGAATTTTCATGATGATTTCATCTCTTGTGAGGGCTGCGAAATATTGGACAGAAATGGAAAGAGTAGTGGTGTGGATTGCATTGACTATTAATAGAGGGATAAATGGATAGTTTCCTTTCTAAAGGATTGTTGTAAATTAACTTAGAACTTGCCCATTTATGAGCCGAGTATTAATTCATTAGAAGATTTGCTGTGAAGGAAGTGTTGGATTATTAAATGGAATTTATGTACAATTTCCTAATTAGATTAGGATTAGGTTTGGCTATTTGATTCATAATAGAATTTAGCTATATTATGTATTCTATGTTGCAGGATACTGGTTCGGGATGAGCACTTTGATGTGGGTTTGTTTTGGACGATTGATAAAAGGCGGGTACTTCTTGCTTTATCTCTTTAGTATTTTGACCGTAGTGCATGAGCTTTATACGTTTGGATAACTACTGTATCTATCTTGACTCCATTCATATTTTTCTCGTGCTTGATACTTATCCACTCGATCTTTGAGCTACTTGTTTCTGTATCTATACAGTCTCTTGTTGCTATCTATGATATTTAGTAGATACTAGATACCAGATACTAGATACCTGATGCTAGATATTAGATATTGGATATAGGGAGACTAGATACCATATTTTCTTATTTTGAATGTTGTATGTTTACATACCTTATTGAGCATGCTGGCTTCATGTAGCATACCTGTTTTCTGTTTATATATATATGATGATTGCTGCATTTTACGCATCATGTCATTGCATGCATGCCGGTGACCATGTCTCCCTTGTGGTTGAGAGGGTCGTTGGCCAGGGTCGCACACTTGGCCACTCATGGGTACTGGTAGTTGGAGCGTGCTCCTTGTCCTGACGTGCTCCCACTCGCTCACTCATGGGTAGTGATAGCTGGAGTTGCGAGCAACAGGGACCCTCGACACAGACCTAGGTAGTTAGCTACTATACAACTGTCCCCTCGGCCACTCGAGAGTAGTAGTAGCTGGAGTGGTGTATAGTCTGTCACTGACCCGACCTCTCGACCATACAAGGGTCATGGTGCAGAGGGGTGGGTGGGAGTGACCATCCGTGTATACGCTGTTATTATTATACCTGTTGTTACTATTGCTTACTTATGCTGATGTTACTAGCTTATGCTGCTGTTGGTTACTTATACTGATATACTTACATAGGATGAGATATATACTTGTGGTATGTGTTTATACACTTGCTCACTTATTGTTAATATGTATATACTGTTGGTGCAATTTACCTCCAAGGTTTTAATGTCTGACAAATATGTTTAAGTATGGAGCTTGATCTAGGGAAGTCCTAGTTGGAGGCTAGGCAAGGTAAATCTTGGTATATCGTGGAAGCCAAGTGGATAGGTCTGGAGGACTTGATCCTTGGGTAGCCGAATACTGAAGAAAGGGAAATCTTGATATATCGTGGAAGCCAGGTGGATAGGTTTGGAAGACCTGATCCTTGGGTAGCCGAATACTGAGTCTTGGTGAGTGAAGTCAGGTGGAGAAAACCCTAGGGGGGGATAACCTTAGGTAACGAGAAGTCTTGGAGGAACTCCAAGCAAGGTTGATCGGTCAATCGGACTGGCGGATCTCAGTAAATCTAGGTTTAAGTTTACCATTATATTCTGTATTACTATTACTGTTGTTGGCTAATATAGTATTGTAGGAAAGATCTTAGTGGATCAGTTGATCAGACACTGAGTAAGCAAAGTGCAAACATGTCTAGAGGACCATGTTTGGCAGGTAAGTTGAGGTAAACAACTGGAGGAGCAATAGTGACGTAGGGTTCCTGAAGGGAACAACCTAAGGCCGCTGATCCAACTGAAGAAACCGGGAAGGTTTCCAAGTTGAGATCAAGACAGTTCTACTATCCTATATTACTCATGCATTATTATATTGTTGTGCTAATATCTATTTTGCAGATTTAGTGTCTAACACTATTTTGCAGGTTTTGTGGATTGTCGTTGAACTAGAGAATCGGTCGACCAAAGGAAGAGATCACTTTACCGTATCAAATCGTGTTCAGTTACTGTTTTTCCTGCTTGTTACTTTTGCTTGAGCTTAGAGATGATCTATTTAATTCATATATAGTCTCAACTCTTGATATCTACTCAATTGTGATTACACGTGTAGAGTATATCTTGTAGGGATTGTCGAGTTGTTGGAATTACCATGCTGATTGTGCATATGTTGTGGATTGTACATAGGTGGGTATGTGTTATAGGAGTCATCATGTTAACTGTACGTTTACATGTTGTATGTACACACGTATTTGGTACGTACTTTTGGAGGAGTTGTGTTGATTGTATGTTTGAGGTATATACACATGTCTGTTGTGTTTTTACTAGAGGATTCATGTTGATTATACATGTGTAGTTGTGTATATGTGTTTGGTGGGATATGTAGAGATATCATTGTGATTATATTCATATTGTGGGGTACTCATGTGGTTTGGAGATTGCATTGATGATGACAGTGTCGGTATCATGATTATATATGTATATATATCATGTTCATCATTCATTGCATCTGACGTTTATCGTCTTCCTTGTGGTTGTACGAGTCGTCAGTCGTTTATAGCTATCCTTTCGACCACTGATGGAGAGTGGTAGCTATAAGTGGAGCTAGTCCTGTCGCACTTACTCTGCCGCTCAGTGTTCTATCAGCCTCGACCACTCTGAAGTAGTGAGTCTTGAGGGTACAATAGTCAGAGGGTTAGAGATGTGAGTGGTTAGGGACCCTTAGCTATGTAGTTATATAACTACTTTGCTAACCGTCCGCTTCGGCCTCCTATAGCAGTGCATGTACTGGAGGCTAGTACGGTTTGTCACAGACCCAAGCCTCTCGGCCATACAGGGGGCGTGGTGTCTAGAGAGGTGGTGGGGGTGACCATGGAGCATGCATACACATTTTTGCATATGCTGCGCGGTGCATCTTTGGAGATATTTTTGCATGCATACCTAGTAGATACTAGATGCATGTGATTGTGGTTGTTTCAATTGTTTGAGATTTGCTTGTTGCATATGGTTGTCATGCTGCATGCATGTCATTTATTTTACATGTATATGCAGTTGTATTTATATTGCACAGGTGTCATGAGTGGGTTTGTTGTAGATCCGGTGAGTTTACTAATCATTGTACCATGTGTCGATTCCAGATTGGGTATGTATCTGTCATTATGTTAGTTGCGGTTTGTACAGTTTATATGTCAGGTTATTATGTCAGATATGTTTAGGTGCATTTATTATGATGGTATGATCATGTTCTTTATTCCCTATTGAGACTGTATACTTGTGATCTCCATGTTTGTTTATGGACCATGCACTATCTTGTCTATTACCTGATGAGTTACCTATACTCACCACCACATGTATATATTTATGTTTTCAGGTAGCTTGTAGATGGTTGGTGTCGCTCAGAGTATCCTGTCCATCGGGTCCTACGTCACATCCGAAGATCGTTTTGTTAGCTAAAGCCCTAGAGCCAATCATTTGATGATTGTATTTTGGACTTGTTGTATCATATTCTATATAAATAAAGGCATTTGGTTTTTGGTTATTATACTTACTTGTATTGGTGCCAAATAAACTAAGTATAATAACGTCCTTGAGTAGACGGTTCTCACCTATATCAATTGGTTAGTTGAACCGATAGTGAGATGATATAGGGAACACTACTCTTAATCATTCCTAGTCGAGTATTAACATTCAGGGACAATGTTAATGCAATAAGACTAGCATGTAGGTCAACTCGATGACTTGATCTCACAAGTCATGGATATAGAGATATCAAGTTGACACATGTGTATGCATTGGAGAATGTATACTGAATGCCCCGCCATGAGAAAGTATCATGGATCGTTATATGAGTGTCATATACTTTCTCATGTGGCTATTAGTATGACTACTAGTCCTTAGACCTGAAGTCACCATGGTTCCCTACATAAGGAGTTATGTACTTTAGTTTCGTCAAACGTCACCCGTAACTAGGTGGACTATAAAGGCGATTACTGGGTATGTAACAAATTATGCGGAGGGATGTGAGTGATGTAGATGGGATCTATCCCTCCTATATGACGGTAGTGACATCGGTATTCTTGATAGAGTGAGACCACGAAGTGCATGGCCATGCCCAAATGAGTCAATATAGGATATTGAGCTCATTTGATTTAGTGTGTCTACTTGGAGTTCAAGATTTAGATTGATTAGAGGATGACACGGTCTATGCCTCATATTGATCAATCTAGATGTTTAGGATAGAAGGACACTTGTCATATTTTGTGAGGAGTCACAATTAATAGTCACAAGGTGATGTTGGATCTCAACATTCTTGTAACTTGGGTAGCAATGATGTAATGCTAGATGCCGCTCATTGCTTATGTTTCTAAAGGAGTTTAGAAACATTGCCAACGTTACAAGAACCTATTGGGTCACACACAAAGAACAAGTAGATGGAGATTAGGTTCATATGATGAACCAATTGGATTAGGTTCATATGATGCACCAAAGATTGGATTCAGATTAATTCAAATTAGACTTATTGAATTAGACTCAATTAGATTCAATTGTTGAATGAGTCTAATTTAAATTTAATTCATTGAGTCAATTTATATTAATGAATTGAGATTCATTAAATTAAAATTGACTTGAACCAAATGTTGGTTTTAACTCAACAAAGGAAGAGAATTGGTCAATTTTGACTTGACCAAATGGAAGTTGAAACATCAAGTTTGACTTGATGTATTGCCACATCATGAAGGTTGACTCATCCTACATGGCATGACTAACCTTGCCACATCATCTCCACCTCATTATGGTGTGCCACCTCATGAAGGTTACACACCATTCCATTTAATGTGGTCGGCCACATTAATGATGTAACGCCCGCCCCTTTTACTACACTCCTGCCTAGTGAGGGCGGGGTCACTTTCTTACCCTTAGACTTAGTAAACTTAAACATTCATACTTACATACAGCGGAAGCATATCTATGGTTTCCTAGAATCATACTAAGCATAGAAGCATGAAATAACATGGTTCAACTTCAATAGTCATAGTATTCATTTCTAACACATGCATAAGACATCACATAACATAACATATTATTCTAAATTCATTTCAGCAGGTCATTTTATTTCTTTAGCCAAGTCACCATCGCACATCTCTTGCCCCTTCCTCCTGCTCCCCTAGTTTATTCATCCTTTACCTTTATCTGTGGTACAAGGAAAAGTATCTGTAAGCACTCAAGGCTTAGTGAGATCCTTTTCCTACTCACAAAAACCAATATATCATTTAAAACCATCATATCATACATCATGGAATAGATGACACTAATATCATATAATTAAAACATATCATGTCATGGCATAAATTCCAATAATATCGTAACATAAAGTGAACAACATATCATGGCATAAATCTTATCATGGTATAAGCAACATCATATCATAGCATAAATCATATCATAACATAAGTGATCATCATATCATATCATAAATCATATCATAACATAAGTAATCATCATATCATAGCATAAAACATATCATAACATAAGAAATCATCATATCATAGCATAAATCATATCATAACATAAGTAATCATCATATCATGGCATAGGTCATATCATAGAATAAGAAATCATCACATCATGGTATAGATCATATTATAACATAAGTGTTCATCATAGCATAAGTGAAAACATCATGACATTTCTTTTCATAACGTCAAGGCATCATATCATAGCATAACTGTAAGCATCATTTCACATCATTTCGTAAGCATGGATGCAAGATGTCCTTTAAAACATGGGTAATGTCATGTGCAATATGCCTTTCAAAACATGATTTATGTCATGGGTGAGATGTCTTAAACAATATCATATAGTACTTGAAAATAATATCAACATGAAAGGGGCCCGGCTTAGTACCACATACATACATAATGCGTGCATCCTAAGTAGACCCAACGTAGCTAGTCTTGAACCTACTAGGAAACTAGGCCCGTAGCTCAGCCTAGGGGCACGTAAGGAGCCCACCCTTTACTAGGCCCGTAATTCGACCTAGGGGCGCATAAGGAGCCCACCCTTTTGGTACAAGCCATTCAAAGTAAAGTACATATCATATCATATCTTTATCATATCATAACATATCCGTGTAATTCATAGCATATCCTATTTCTTTCATTCATAGCATATCATGTTCATGTCATTCATAGCATATCATGTACATGTCATTCATAGCATATCATGTACATGTCATTCATAACATATCATGTTCATGTCATTCATAGCATATCATGTTCATATCATTCATAGCATATCATGTTCATATCATTCATGTCATTCATAAGGTATGCATAAATGGGCACATAGCCATGCATACTTGGGCACATAGCCATCATATTTGGACACATAGCCATTATAGGTATCATTCTCATGCATGGTTCATAAACGTACTTAAACTAGCAATATAATACATCATGGAAGGAAAAAGAAAACATAATCATGCATGGATCACAAGTTGACTTCTTCTAATTCAAATCATGGCAAGGAAAGTACATATTGGGTCATAATTTAGTCTAAATCCACAACCCACTAAGGGTGGCCGAAACATACATAGGCTCATTTAGGTTACATAAAATCATACAAGCATATGAACCCACATTCATTTCTATAACATTTATCATAAGGAATATCATAAGCATATTTGATTTAGGTTCTATGCTTCCTAGGGTTTTAAATCCATCTTGGCCGAAACATACAAGGTCCAAAACTTGGTTACAAATAGCATGTAAACATGTGGATCCTAATCAACTTCCATGCATTTATCATTGGCATTCACATGAGCATATTAGGTTAAACTTCATGCTTCCTAAGTTCACCAAGTGTAAGTGGCCGAATGCTACAAAAGCATAGGTTCTAAGCATATGAGTACCCTATAAATTTCATAGCATATCATAGAGAAAAACATAAACATGTTAGGGTTGAATTTAGGCTTGCCTAAGCCCTACATTGCATATTGGCCGAAAGTTCATCATATGACAACCTAACCCTAAACAACATGGAATCTCAAGTGCATTTTGTTATCTTCATATCTTTTCATAAGATAAAACATAAACAAGCTAGATTTGAGGTTGAGCCTCCTTAAGGTATTTAATCCCTTCATGGCCGAAACCTTAAGGTAGGGTTCTACTAGTTATAAGCAACCTAAAAGTATAAAACATCAAGAGAACATTCATAATATCTTAAGGAAAACTTCATACTTGATACTTCTTCTAGAATTTACAAGCATGTGAGTACTTATAAATTTTCATAGCATATCATAGGGAGGAACATAAACATGTTAGGGTTGAAATTTAGGCTTGCTTAAGCCTTATATTTTATGTTGGCCGAAAGTTTATCATGTGAAAAACCCTAAGAAACATGAAATCTTAAGTGCATTATGGTATTCTCATATCTTTTCATAAGGTAAAACATGAGCAAGCTAGATTTGAGGTTGAGCCTCCTTAAGGTATTAAATCCATTCATGGCCAAAACCTTAAGGTAGGGTCTTACTAGTTCCAAGCAACATACAAGTATAAACATCAAGGAAAATATTCATATAACATCATAGAAGAGATCATAGGCATGTTAGTTTTTAAATTGAGCTTCCCTAGGTTTTAAGCCTCTTCATGGCCGAACCCTAAGGTAGGATATTACCTAACTCCAAGCCTTGTACAAGCATGAAATATCAAGGTCATATTCATAGCATGTCATGAGGAAAAACTTAAACATATTGGTTTTGATTTTAAGCTTCCATAAACTTTACAAGTATCATGACCAAAATTTCTTAAGGAAACTCTAGGTTGTAAATTCATCTAAACTCGAATAAAAATCATATAACAACTTGTACCATAGGTGAGGGGATACTCACATCCTCTTGCTTGGTCTTTTCCTAAAAGAAGGTACCCTTTGTGAAAAGAAGGAAGAGAGCTTCTCCTCCTAGTGCTCCTTTGTGCTTCTCTTGCTTGTGGGAGGTAAATCTTGAGGGTTCCTTCTTGAGGTTTAGTTTTCTTAGGTAGAAAACATTAGTTGGATTTTCAGGAAAGAAGAGAGGGGATGCTCTAGGTCACGGCAATGTTGAGGGAAGGGAAGAAAAAATGAAATCCCTTCTTTGTTTTTCCTCTTATGCTAGGTGGAAGTAAGAACCAAAACGAGACATTGCTTTCCCCTCTTCTTAACTCATCTTTTATTCTCTTAATGATGAAGAAATGTCTTCATTTATCCTCTTACTTCCTCTCCTCTCCTTCCCTCTTGGATCTTCACGGAAATGGGAAAGAGTGAGGAAGGAAAAGACAACTTGTCTTGCTTCTTAATCAAGAGAAGGAGGAAGAAAGCTACTTGATGTTTTCTTGCTTCCTTCTCTTAATCATGGTGTTATCTTTATCTACAATATCCATTCTTTATTAAACAATAACTCATGATGGTCTAGTGGTAATTCCAAAATCCTTAGCTTAAGAAGGTTCAAGGTTTAATCCTTGGCCAATTCTCTTTTTTTTTTATATATATATTTTTGGTTCCATCTTGTCTTCTTTTATTCTAAGAGAAAATCTTCACATACTTAGCTTAAGAAATTCGTGGGTGTAACAGTACCCCATACCTCATAGAAAGTTCATCCTCGAACTTTAAAACAGCGACATCAGGTGGCACAAGACTTCCTGCTGAGTGCATCAGCCACCTTGTTCGCCTTTCCTGGATGATAAAAGATCTCGCAGTCATAGTCCTTGACTAGTTCGAGCCATCTACGTTGTCTCATATTCAGGTCTTTCTGGGTGAAGAAGTATTTCAGACTCTGGTGGTCGGTGTAAATCTTACACTGAGCTCCATATAAATAATGTCTCCATGTTTTGATTGCAAAGACCACAGCTGCTAGTTCCAGATCATGGGTGGGGTAATTCTTTTCATGCTCCTTCAGTTGTCTAGAGGCGTAGGCAATGACCTTGCCGTCTTGCATGAGTACAGCTCCCAATCCTAATATAGAGGCATCGCTGTACATATCGAAGCCCTTGTCATATTCCGGAAGAGTAAGGATCAGCGCACTAGTCAGTCTCCTTTTTAATTTCGTGAAACTCTTCTTGCAGTCATCCGTCCATTCATACCTTTTGTTCTTTTTGGTGAGACATGTCATAGGGGATGCAATTTTGGAAAAATCTTCTACAAATTTCCTATAATAGCCTGCAAGTCCGGTAAAGCTCCTGACTTCGCTGGCATTCTTCGGCCTGTTCCAGTTACTTACAGCTTCGATCTTGCTTGGATCCACCATTACTCCGTCTTTGGAGATAACATGACCCAAGAATGATATTCGATCAAGCCAAAACTCACATTTGGAAAACTTTGCATATAGTTGTTTCTCCTGAAGGATCTGTAGCACCGTGTTCAGGTGTTCAACGTGTTCCTCTGGGGTTCTGGTATAGACGAGGATATTATCAATGAAGACGATCAAAAATTTGTCGAGATACGCCGTAAACACCCGATTCATCAGCTCCATAAATGTAGCAGGAGCATTAGTTACGCCAAAGGGCATAACTATAAACTCATAGTGTCCGTATCTTGTTCGAAATACCGTCTTCGGAATATCACCCTGTTTCACTTTCACCTGATGATAGCCAGATCTCAAGTCAATCTTTGAGAAGACGGTTGCACCCTTCAATTTGTCGAACAAGTCGTCGATCCGTGGAAGAGGGTACCGGTTCCTGATTGTCACCTTATTTAATTCTCGGTAGTCTATACACATTCGCATGGTTCCGTCCTTCTTCTTTACGAATAGTATCGGTGCTCCCCATGGGGAGTGACTAGGGCGGATAAGTCCCTTGTCAAGTAACTCTGATAGTTGTCCCTGTAGTTCCTTCAACTCAGCCGGCGTCATTCGGTAGGGTGCTTTAGAGATCGGTTTAGTGCCAGGAATCAATTCAATCTCGAATTCTATCTTTCTATCAGGGGCTAATCCGGGTAGTTCATAGGGAAATACCCCTGAATATTTGCATACTACCGGGACACCTTCTAGTTTCTGGTCATTAGTTTGACTCGCGTCGACCATTTGTGCTAAAAAGCCAGTACATCCTTTGTCTAGCATCTTCTGCGCCTTTATAGCTGATAAGAATCCCTCAATGCCTTTTCTTGGTTCTCCAATAAATTCGAACCTTAGTTCGGCTTCCGGTTGGAAGACTACTTTTCTTTTACGGCACTCGATTGAAGCGCCATACTTGCTCAGGAAATCCATGCCTAGTATAATGTCAAAATCCTGCATGTCGAGTAGTATCAGATCGCAATAGAGTTCTCTGTCTGCGATTCGGATAGGCACGGCTCGCAGCATCTGATCAGAAGGCATCACTTCTCCCGAAGGCAAGGTTGTTAAGAACTTGCCATTTATGACTTGTGGTAGTACTTCTAACTTTTTCGTGAAGGGTGTGGAGACAAACGAGTGGGTGGCTCCGGTATCAAATAATACAGTAGCATACTGACTAAAAATAGATAGCTGACCTGTGACAACGGTAGAAGCACTCGCCACGTCTTCCTTAGTGAGAGAGAAAACCCTGGCATTCGTCGTCACTGGTGGGGCTTCTAATCTCCCTTGGCTAATCAGAGTCCCTTCTAGAGCTGCTTGCATCTGATGTAGCTGTGCGGGGGTACTCCTATTCTGGTCATGCTGCTGAGATGGTACCTGGAATCGAGTAGGGCAGTCTCTGACCATATGTCCTTCCTGTCCACAATTGTAGCCCTTCCTCGTACCCTGATGGCATACTCCGGAATGCTACTTTCCACAAGTGGCACACAGAGGGTACCTCGGCTGCTTGTTTGCTGGACCACTTTTACTGTTGTTCCATTGTTTTCTTTTTCCAGCGGAATTTCCTTTCCAGTTCGTCTTGGTATTCTACGATTTCTGTCCTTTCGTCTGTGCCGGACTCTTTCCTTCGTTCAACGCCTTTTGATAATGTTCGGTGATCAAAGCTCTGCTGACCAGCTCTTCCGTGGTTTGCGGTCTATTAACTCCGCTGGTCACATTCAAAGCTATTTCAGGTCGGAGCATTTTCAACATTAATCTGACCCGTTCCCTTTCCGTGCTGACCAACTCTGGACATAGGTGTGCGAGGCAGTTGAAGCGCTTCACAGCATCACTAACTGATAAATCGCCTTGCCGGAATTCGGTGAACTCGTCATAATGTCGATTGGTCACCCGCATATGAAAATATTCCTCCAGAAACTCTGCTTCAAAATCTGCCCAGTTCATCAGATTGACTTGTCTCTTGGCTTTAACTCTTTCCCACCACATCCTTGCGTCTCTGGTAAAACAGAAAGATACGCACTTGATCTTTTCCGGTATGGGCCAATCCAACAGTTCTACGATATTTTCCATCGTCTTGAACCAGGCCTGGGCGTCCCATGGCTCATATGTACCCATAAAATTCTCCGGCTTTAGTCTCAGCCACTGTATCAAATAAGTCTCCTGTCGGACTACTGGAACAGGGGCTACTAGTGGCACCGGGGCAGCTGCAGGTATGACGGGCATAATGTTTTGATTTGCTGGCGGGGTGACTGGATTTCCTTGCTGACCCATCAGAGTAGTGATCAATTGTTGTTGTTCGGTGATATGACGCTGGAGGTCTGTGACTACCTGGGTCAGGTCTGGTGGAGTTACTGTCTCATCGGTTCTGCCACCGCGTCTTCTAGTAGCCATAATTATCTTCATAAATAACAACGATGCTAGTATAAGTTGTTATAGTTCCCAACTAGAATAACATAAGGTAGTTATCATTCTTAATACAACCTAGCATATGTTATCGTAGATCCTATCCTACCATCATATATCCCTAGACTAAAAATAATCCTAACAATAAAGTAGGCATGAAATAAACATATCAGGCATAAAATAAAGTAAGCATAGAAAATTCTTACTTGGAGCGGCAGGATGGAGGCTTGATGTGTGTAGTGAGATGGCTAACCTGGCTCTGATACCAACCTGTAACACCCGCACCTTTTACTACACTCCTGCCTAGTGAGGGCGGGGTTACTTTCTTACCCTTAGACTTAGTAAACTTAAACATTCATACTTACATACAGCGGAAGCATATCTATGTTTGCCTAGAATCATACTAAGCATAGAAGCATGAAATAACATGGTTCCACTTCAATAGACATAGTATTCATTTCTAACACATGCATAGGGAATCATAAAAGACATCACATAACATAACATATTATTCTAAATCCATTTCAGCAGGTCCTTTTATTTCTTTAGCCAAGTCACCATCACACATCTCTTGCCCCTTCCTCGTGCTCCCCTAGTTTATCCATCCTTTACCTTTATCTGTGGTACAAGGAAAAGTATCTGTAAGCACTCAAGGCTTAGTGAGATCCTTTTCCTACTCACAAAAACCAATATATCATTTAAAACCATCATATCATACATCATGGAATAGATGGCACTAATATCATAAAATTAAAACATATCATGTCATGGCATGAATTCCAATAATATCATAACATAAAGTGAACAACATATCATGGCATAAATCTTATCATGGTATAAGCAACATCATATCATAGCATAAATCATATAATAACATAAGTGATCATCATATCATAGCATAAATCATATCATAACATAAATAATCATCATATCATAGCATAAATCATATCATAACATAAGAAATCATCATATCATGGCATAGGTCATATCATAGCATAGGAAATCATCACATCATGGTATAGATCATATTATAACATAAGTGTTCATCATTGCATAAGTGAAAACATCATGACATTTCTTTTCATAACGTCAAGACATCATATCATAGCATAACTGTAAGCATCATTTCACATCATTTCGTAAGCATGGATGCAAGATGTCCTTTAAAACATAGGTAATGTCATGTGCAATATGCCTTTCAAAACATGATTTATGTCATGGGTGAGATGTCTTAAACAATATCATATAGTACTTGAAAATAATCTCAACATGAAAGGGGCCCGGCTTAGTACCACATACATACATAATGCGTGCATCCTAAGTAGACCCAAGGTAGCTAGTCTTGAACCTACTAGGAAAATAGGCCTGTAGCTCAGCCTAGGGGCACGTAAGGAGCCCACCCTTTACTAGGCCCGTAATTCGACCTAGGGGCGCATAAGGAGCTCAACCTTTTGGTACAAGCCATTCAAAGTAAAGTACATGTCATATTATATCTTTATCATATCATTGTAACGCCCGCCCTCCCTGCTAACCCTAAGGGACGGGGCTACGATACTCTACATATGTATTACAGCGGAAGACTTAAAAATTATTTTTCTTAACTTATTTCAAACCCAACTACACTAACATGGTTTCATAACATGATAACAAAATCAATAAAAACTTAACATCAAGTCACCAATAGTGTATTACATTTCACAAAACCAAAGCATAGTTCTTAAAGGTTTTAAAGCAGGTTCTTAATTAGTTGCCTAGCCACCGCCACACACATCTTCGTTGCCCCTCCTGCTGCTCCTTTAGCTCATCCAGCTTTTTCCTTTATCTGTAGTACAAGGAAAGTAAGCTGTGAGCACTCATGGCTCAGTAAGTTCCTTTCCTACTCACTAAAGCCAAAAATCAACATATAATCAAAGAATGTATCAACAAGTCATAATCTCAACTAATCATGGCATAACCTAGCATTCTATTCAAGCATATCATGCATCATAATATAATCACCACTAGTCATGGCATATCAAACATCATCATGGCCGAAACATATACCTAGTGCATTGCATAAAACATAGCTAGACATGGCATAACAACCAAGTATCATGGTATATCAAAGCATGGCCGAAACATGTATGTCAAAGCATCATAACTATGGCCGAACATGTACATCAAGGCATCATCATATCCATGGCCGAAATCTATATATCAAGCATCAACATATCCATGGCCGAAACATGTCTATAAGGTATAGCATGAACATAACATTATCATACCTTATCATGGCATATCATAATCAAGAGCATAGCATGAAACATAGCAAAATCATAAGGTGTATGCAATATGATTTTGGAAAACATGTATCCGAAAAACAAGTGTATGTCTCATGATCTTTAAAATCATTTTCTTTTACATATATATACTTGAAAGTAATCTCAACATAAGGGGGATCCCGGCTATGTACCACTTACATATTGCGCGCAACCTTGTAGGTCCAAGGTAGCAAGTCTTGAACCCTACGAGGCAAACATACTAGGCCCTTAGTCCTAGGGGCACTTAGGAGCCCATCCCTAACGAGGTCCTTAGTCCCCGGGGCGCTTATGGAGCCCACCCTTGGTACAAGCCACTCACACATAAAGTAAAGTACATGTCATACATATCATGTATCATAAAAGCATGCATCACTTAGGCACACATCATATCATAAAGGTATGCATCACTTAGGCATACATCATGTCATAAAAGTATGCATCACTTAGGCATACATCATATCATAAGGTATGCATCACTTAGGCATACATCATGTCATAAAGGTATGCATCACTTAGGCATACATCACATCATAAAGGCATGCATCACTTAGGCATACATCATGTCATAACAATATGCATCACTTAGGCATAGATCATAAAAACATGCATATCTTAAGCATAAAGCATGTCATCAAGCATGCATGATTTAACCACATAGCATATCATGAAAGCATGTATATTTTAAGCACTAAACATAGCATTAAAGCATACATAATTTAACCACATATCATAACATAAGCATGCATATTTTTAGCACAAAGCATATCATATCATAAAAGCATGCATATCATATCATAAGTCATAAATCACAAGCATACATATTAAGCATAAGGGTGTATCTTGTGATTATCCTATCATAGGAAACATGGTATCATATTCATCTTGGTTCTAAGCTTCCTAAACCCTTGTGGCCGAAACCCCTTTAGAGCTTAATTTAGGTTAAACACAACATCCAAGCATATGGCACCTAAATTATCATCATAACATTTTCATAGGAAGCATTATAAACATAATTAACTTAGTTTCTAAGTTCTTCAAGTCCCTAATTTCATGTGACCAAAACCTTAAGGTGTGAAACAAGGTTCCATATGACATAAAAGCATGGACAACTTTAAATCATATTTATAACATTTTTACCAAGGAACAAGGTAAACACATTTGACACATTTGAATTAGTTCCTAAGTTCTTTAAGCCCTTAACATATGTCATGGCCGAAATTTAACAAGTTCTCATTAGGGCTACAAACAAGTATACAAGCATGTGAACTTGGACTAACCTTATGTATAAATTCATACAAGGCATCATACAATGGTTATGGCCGAAACATACCCTAGCATCATTTTAGGTCATAAAACAACATATAGCAATTGAACCTTGGCTTTCTACTTATCATATTTCATGTAGAGTGACATGAGCATATTTAATTTAAGTCCTAGGGTCCCTAGGGCATCTAAAACTTCATGGCCAAGACTTACAATGGTCCATTTAGGTCATGGAAAAATTATACAAGCATGTGACACAAGCAATAGGTTATCATATTTTCATAAGAAGCATTTTAACACCTTTGGTTTAAATTCTAAGGCCTCTAGGTCATTTAAACCCTACTTGGCCGAAACTCATCAGTGTTTAAACTTGCTTAAAATAACATAAAAACATATGAAGTCATACGAGTTTCATAGCATATGTAAAGACAAGCATAATGAGTATACATATGAATTGTGTCTTAGGCTTTCTAGGTTTCTTTTTCTCTTTTTCTTTTATTTTTTTCTCATGGACGAAACCTACCATTCTTTAGCTAGGTTCTTAAGTGGCCTAAAGAATGAAAAACCTAAGTAAGTTTCATGGCAAAAGTTACTAAGAAACATATATACAAATTGGTTCATGAATAAGCTAGGACCCCTTGTGGTCATACATGTTATATGTCATGCAACTAATTTTTCTACACCCTAATTAAGCATGAGGGCATTGAACAACTTTCATATCTAAACAGCACAGAGGTCTTGAGCATATTAAAATTTTGTTTAAGATTTTCTAAGCTATCCATCTCATCATGGCCGAAAAATCCTAAGAAGGAGTTCATGAAATTCTAGCAATATTCAAGCATACAAATCCTTTAAGATCTTTGTATTCTATCACATGAGCATGGTTATATAAATTTAAAGGTCTTCCTAACCCTAAACCCTTTCTTGACCGAATCATATGAGTGGGTTTTCTTTTAGTTTCAAAATATCTTCTAAGGAAGAAAAACTAGTACATGATCCTTAATATTTCATAGGGAGACCCTTGTACTAGTTGGGTAAAACAATAAATTTCCCTAGCCTCTTAAGAATATTTTTGGCCGAAATTCTAGGGTTCAGTACTCCTCTGATCAAGCATCATATAGGTATAAAAGCATGAAGAAGAACCCTTCTACATAGCATAGAAAAATCTATGATGTAGTGAAGACTAGTTTAAACATCATTAGATTTTTGAAAGCCCTTCTTGGCCGAATTTTCTCAAACTTGTTTCTAGGTTTTAAAATCTTCATAAAATCCGAAAAACACTTAAAACACCTTGTACCACAGGTGAGGGGAAGATTACATCCTTTTTGCTTGTGGATCTAAGGTATGGTGAAGAAGAAGTAGCCTCTTCTTCTAGTTCCTTTCCCTTGATTCCCTTGCTAAGTCCTCCTTGTATCTTAGGTTTTCTTATGAGAAAACCTTGGCTTGGGGCCGAAAATGGAGGAGAGGGGGAACTGAGGTTTCGGTGAGGGAGAGGAGAGAATGAGAAAAATGAGAGAAAATAGAATTTTCCCTTTACATATTCTCTTTTATGTTAAGGGGGAAGAGGTAGCAAACTTAGTTTTTGCTTTCCTTCTCCCTTAGCCTTTTTTTTCTATTTTATTTTTTTTTATTTGTTTATTTATCCTCATCATTCATGGTGAAATAAGGGGGAATGAATCCCCTTAATACCTCTTTAAACATTTTTGCAAAACCAAAGACGAAGAGGGAGAGGAAAGGAGGAAGGCAAATTGCCTTTCTCTTGCTCTTTACTTGTTTCCTTTTGGCTAGCTTTTACTCTTACCTTTATCATGAGTTTCCCTCCTTTGCTATCAACATATTGTTCCTATCCCAACTGGTTATTACCCATTAATTCTATGAAATATAATATAAGAGGTTCAAGGTTCAATCCTTGACCTCTCCCTATTTTTATTTCATTTTATTTCTTTTTGCTTCAACTCACTTCCTATTATTTTTCTAAGGAAAATCCCACATTCATATATTTATCTTACAAGCTTAGTGGGTATTACAGTACCCCGTACCTCATAAAAAGTTCGTCCTCGAACTTTAAAATAGTTGCATCAGGTGGCACTGAACTTTCGGCTGAGTGCATCGGCCACTTTGTTCGCCTTTCCGGGGTGATAAAGAATCTCGCAGTCGTAATCTTTAACTAGCTCGAGCCATCGGCGTTGCCTCATATTCAGGTCTTTTTGTGTGAAGAAATATTTTAGACTCTGATGGTCGGTATAAATCTTACACTGAGCTCCATATAAATAATGTCTCCATATTTTGAGAGCGAAGACCACGGCTGCTAGTTCTAAGTCATGAATGGGATAATTCTTCTCATACTCTTTAAGTTGTCTTGAAGCGTAGGGAATGACTTTGCCATCTTGCATGAGTACAGCTCCAAGTCCTGTGATGAAAGCATCGCTGTGCATATCGAAGCCTTTGTTGGTTTCCGGAAGAGTAAGAATCGGAGCACTGGTCAGTCTCCTTTTTAATTCCGCGAAACTCTTCTCGCAAGCTTCTGTCCATTCATACTTTATATTTTTCTTGGTGAGGGCTGTCATAGGGGCTGCGATTTTAGAAAAATTCTCTACAAATTTTTTGTAATAACCTGCTAGTCCAAGAAAACTCCTGACTTCACTGGCATTCTTTGGTCGGTTCCAGTTATTTACAGCTTCGATTTTACTTGGATCCACCATAATTCCCTCTTTGGAGATGACATGACCTAGAAATATTACCCGGTCAAGCCAAAACTCGCATTTGGAGAATTTTACATATAGTTGTTTCTCTTGAAGGATCTGTAGTACAGTATTCAGGTGTTCAGCATGTTCTTCTGGGGTTCTTGAGTAGATAAGTATATCATCAATGAAGACAATTACAAATTTATCAAGATATGTCGTAAATACTCGATTCATCAGATCCATAAATACTGCAGGAGCGTTGGTTACTCCGAAAGGCATAACTATGAACTCATAATGTCCATACCGAGTTCGAAATGCTGTTTTCGGTATATCATCTGGTTTCACCTTCACTTGATGATAACCGGATCGTAGATCTATTTTTGAGAAAACGGTCGCACCCTTCAGTTGATCGAATAGATCATCGATCCGTGGGAGTGGGTACTGATTCTTGATCGTCACATTATTCAGCGCTCGGTAGTCTATACACATTCGCATAGACCCATCCTTCTTCTTTACGAATAGCACTGGAGCTCCCCATGGAGAGTGACTAGGACGAATAAGTCCCTTGTCGAGTAATTCGGATAACTGTTCCTGAAGTTCCTTTAATTCAGCCGGAGCCATACGATAAGGTGCTTTCGAAATCGGCTGAGTACCAGGAATCAATTCGATTCCGAATTCTATCTCTCTGTCAGGGGCCAACCCTGGTAGTTCATCTAGAAATACTTTTGGGTAGTTGCATAATACTCTGACGTCTTCTAACTTCGGGTCTTTGACTTGATTGGTATCAACCACGTGTGCTAGAAATCCCATACATCCTTTATCTAACATCTTTTGTGCTTTAATGGATGACAATAACTTCTCCGTTCCTTTTGATTCCCCGTAAAATTCAAACTCTGGCTCGTTCTCGGGTCGGAAAATCACTTTTCTTCTACGGCACTCGATTGAAGCGCCGTACTTGCTAAGGAAATCCATGCCCAAAATTATGTCATAATCCTGCATATCAAGTACTATCAGATTGCAGTAGAGTTCTCTGTTTGCGATCCGAATTAGTACTGCTTGCAGCATATAGTCCGATGGCATAATCTCCCCGGATGGTAAGGTTGTTAAGAACGTGTCCTCTAGAGTTCGAAGTGGTATATCTAGCTTCTTTATAAAAGCCGTTGAGACGAACGAGTGTGTTGCCCCGGTATCAAATAATACTACAGCATACTGATTGTAAATAAGTAGCTGACCTGTGACAACGGTAGAGGCATTCGCCACGTCCTCCTTGGTAAGAGAGTAGACTCTGGCATCGGTCATAGTAGGAGGGGCCTCCAATCTTCCTTGGCTGATTGAAGTCCCTTCTATGGCAGCTTGCATCTGGTGAAGCTATGCGGGGGTACTCCTGCTCTGGAAGTTCTGCGAAGGTAGTGCATGAGACTGAGTAGGGAAATTTCTCGCCAAATGACCTTCCTTTCCGCAGTTGTAGCACTTTCTGGTGCTCAGACGACATACTCCAGAATGCATCTTCCCACATGTGGCACACTGAGGGTACTTGGTCTGCTTATTGGTCGGACCACCTTTTGTTTTATTCCACTGTTTCCTCTTTCCACCTGAGTTTCCTTTCCAGCCGGTTTTGGTATTGTGCAATTTTTGTGCTCCGGTCAGTGCTTGGTTCTTGCCCTTGTTCATTGCTTCCTGATAGTGCTCGGTAATCAGGGCACTGCTGACTAGCTCCTCTGCAGTCTGCGGTTTATTAACTCCGCCGGCTACGTTCAGAGCTATCTCGGGTCGGAGCATTTTTAACATTAACCGGACCCTTTCTTTTTCAGTTCGGACCAGTTCTGGGCACATTCGGGCTAGGCGGTTGAACCTCTTGACGGCTTCATTAACTGACAGATCACCTTGTCGGAACTCAGTGAACTCGTCATAGTGCTTGTTGGTCACTCGCATATGGAAGAATTCCTCTAAGAACTCTGTCTCAAAATCTGTCCAGTGCATTTGATTTATTTGCCTTTTAGCCTTTACTCTGTCCCACCACATCCGGGCATCTCCGGTAAGACAGAACGACGCGCATTTTACCTTCTCGTGTTCAGGCCAATCCAGTAGTTCCATTATGTTCTCCACGGTTTTGAGCCAGGCTTGCGCATCCCATGGTTCGCAGTTTCCCGAGAATGCTTCCGGCTTAAGCCTTTGCCACTGAAGTAGATAGGCCTCTTGTCGGACCATCGGAGTAGGGGCTGCCGGGGGCACTGGTGCGGCTGTAGGTATAACAGGTAGTGGATTCACCGGTGGGGTAACTGGGTTGCCTTGCTGACCCGTTAAGGTAGTGATCAGCTGTTGTTGTTCTGCGATCTGATGCTGGAGGTCTGCGACTACCTGCGTCAGATCTGGTGGAGTCACTGTCCCTCCGGTTCGGGTATTGCGTGTCCTAACCATGTTTATCTAAAAGAAATAGACTAGTGTAAGTGGTTATCGATTTTAGCCAATCTAACGTACTAGATTATTTCTATTTATTTGTTATGGTATTATTCCTAACCTACCCATATGTAATCCTAATCTAATTTATAACTAAAGCATAGAATAAAGTATCAAACATAAGCAAGTAAAACATGAACTAAAGCATAAACAACATAAGGAAAAAAAATAAGGAATATAATGACAAACAATGTAACATAAGGAAATAAAGCATAAGCAATGTAGTAAAGAAAATAAAGCATAAGCATATGACAAGAAAATCAAACATAAACATATAACAAATAAATTTAACATAAACATTTTTACTTGGAGCGGCAGGTAGGAGGCTTGATGTGTGTGTAGTGAGCTAGCAATAACTTTGGCTCTGATACCAACCTGTAACACCCGCCCTCCCTGCTAACCCTAAGGGACGGGGCTACGATACTCTACATACGTATTACAGCGGAAGACTTAAAAATTATTTTTCTTAACTTATTTCAAACCCAACTACACTAACATGGTTTCATAACATGATAACAAAATCAATAAAAACTTAACATCAAGTCACCAATAGTGTATTACATTTCACAAAACCAAAGCATAGTTCTTAAAGGTTTTAAAGCAGGTTCTTAATTAGTTGCCTAGCCACCGCCACACACATCTTCGTTGCCCCTCCTGCTGCTCCTTTAGCTCATCTAGCTTTTTCCTTTATCTGTGGTACAAGGAAAGTAAGCTGTGAGCACTCATGGCTCAGTAAGTTCCTTTCCTACTCACTAAAGCCAAAAATCAACATATAATCAAATAATGTATCAACAAGTCATAATCTCAACTAATCATGGCATAACCTAGCATTCTATTCAAGCATATCATGCATCATAATATAATCACCACTAGTCATGGCATATCAAACATCATCATGGCCGAAACATATACCTAGTGCATTGCATAAAACATAGCTAGACATGGCATAACAACCAAGTATCATGGTATATCAAAGCATGGCCGAAACATGTATATCAAAGCATCATAACTATGGCCGAACATGTACATCAAGGCATCATCATATCCATGGCCGAAATCTATATATCAAGCATCAACATATCCATGGCTGAAACATGTCTATAAGGTATAGCATGAACATAACATTATCATACCTTATCATGGCATATCATAATCAAGAGCATAGCATGAAACATAGCATAATCATAAGGTGTATGCAATATGATTTTGGAAAACATGTATCCGAAAAACATGTGTATGTCTCATGATCTTTAAAACCATTTTCTTTTACATATATATACTTGAAAGTAATCTCAACATAAGGGGGATCCCGGCTATGTACCACTTACATATTGCGCGCAACCTTGTAGGTCCAAGGTAGCAAGTCTTGAACCCTACGAGGCAAACATACTAGGCCCTTAGTCCTAGGGGCACTTAGGAGCCCATCCCTAACGAGGTCCTTAGTCCCCGGGGCGCTTATGGAGCCCACCCTTGGTACAAGCCACTCACACATAAAGTAAAGTACATGTCATACATATCATGTGTCATAAAAGCATGCATCACTTAGGCACACATCATATCATAAAGGTATGCATCACTTAGGCATACATCATGTCATAAAAGTATGCATCACTTAGGCATACATCATATCATAAGGTATGCATCACTTAGGCATACATCATGTCATAAAGGTATGCATCACTTAGGCATACATCACATCATAAAGGCATGCATCACTTAGGCATACATCATGTCATAACAATATGCATCACTTAGGCATAGATCATAAAAACATGCATATCTTAAGCATAAAGCATGTCATCAAGCATGCATGATTTAACCACATAGCATATCATGAAAGCATGTATATTTTAAGCACTAAACATAGCATTAAAGCATGCATAATTTAACCACATATCATAACATAAGCATGCATATTTTTAGCACAAAGCATATCATATCATAAAAGCATGCATATCATATCATAAGTCATAAATCACAAGCATACATATTAAGCATAAGGGTGTATCTTGTGATTATCCTATCATAGGAAACATGGTATCATATTCATCTTGGTTCTAAGCTTCCTAAACCCTTGTGGATGAAACCCCTTTAGAGCTTAATTTAGGTTAAACACAACATCCAAGCATATGGCACCTAAATTATCATCATAACATTTTCATAGGAAGCATTATAAACATGATTAACTTAGTTTCTAAGTTCTTCAAGTCCCTAATTTCATGTGGCCGAAACCTTAAGGTGTGAAACAAGGTTCCATATGACATAAAAGCATGGACAACTTTAAATCATATTTATAACATTTTTACCAAGGAACAAGGTAAACACATTTGACACATTTGAATTAGTTCCTAAGTTCTTTAAGCCCTTAACATATGTCATGGCCGAAATTTAACAAGTTCTCATTAGGGCTACAAACAAGTATACAAGCATGTGAACTTGGACTAACCTTATGTATAAATTCATACAAGGCATCATACAATGGTTATGGCCGAAACATACCCTAGCATCATTTTAGGTCATAAAACAACATATAGCAATTGAACCTTGGCTTTCTACTTATCATATTTCATGTAGAGTGACATGAGCATATTTAATTTAATTCCTAGGGTCCCTAGGGCATCTAAACCTTCATGGCCAAGACTTACGATGGTCCATTTAGGTCATGGAAAAATTATACAAGAATGTGACACAAGCAATAGGTTATCATATTTTCATAAGAAGCATTTTAACACCTTTGGTTTAAATTCTAAGGCCTCTACGTCATTTAAACCCTACTTGCCTGAAACTCATTAGTGTTTAAACTTGCTTCAAATAACATAAAAACATATGAAGTCATACGAGTTTCATAGCATATGTAAAGACAAGCATAATGAGTATACATATGAATTGTGTCTTAGGCTTTCTAGGTTTCTTTTTCTCTTTTTCTTTTATTTTTTTCTCATGGCCGAAACCTACCATTCTTTATCTAGGTTCTTAAGTGGCCTAAAGCATGAAAAACCTAAGTAAGTTTCATGGCAAAAGTTACTAAGAAACATATATACAAATTGGTTCATGAATAAGCTAGGACCCCTTGTGGTCATACATGTTATATGTCATGCAACTAATTTTTCTACACCCTAATTAAGCATGAGGGCATTGAACAACTTTCATATCTAAACAGCACAGAGGTCTTGAGCATATTAAAATTTTGTTTAAGCTTTTCTAAGCTATCCATCTCATCATGGACGAAAAACCCTAAGAAGGAGTTCATGAAATTCTAGCAATATTCAAGCATACAAATCCTTTAAGATCTTTGTATTCTATCACATGAGCATGGTTATATAAATTTAAAGGTCTTCCTAACCCTAAACCCTTTCTTGACCGAATCATATGAGTGGGTTTTCTTTTAGTTTCAAAATATCTTCTAAGGAAGAAAAACTAATACATGATCTTTAATATTTCATAGGGAGACCCTTGTACTAGTTGGGTAAAATAATAAATTTCCCTAGCCTCTTAAGAATATTTTTGGCTGAAATTCTAGGGTTCAGTACTCCTCTGATCAAGCATCATATAGGTATAAAAGCATGAAGAAGAACCCTTCTACATAGCATAGAAAAATCTATCATGTAGTGAAGACTAGTTTAAACATCATTAGATTTTTGAAAGCCCTTCTTGGCCGAATTTTCTCAAACTTGTTTCTAGGTTTTAAAATCTTCATAAAATCCAAAAAACACTTAAAAGGCCTTGTACCACAGGTGAGGGGAAGATTACATCCTTTTTGCTTGTGGATCTAAGGTATGGTGAAGAAGAAGTAGCCTCTTCTTCTAGTTCCTTTCCCTTGATTCCCTTGCTAAGTCCTCCTTGTATCTTAGGTTTTCTTAGGAGAAAACCTTGGCTTGGGGCCGAAAATGGAGGAGAGGGGGAACTGAGGTTTCGGTGAGGGAGAGGAGAGAATGAGAAAAATGAGAGAAAATAGAATTTTCCCTTTACATATTCTCTTTTATGTTAAGGGGGAAGAGGTAGCAAACTTAGTTTTTGCTTTCCTTCTCCCTTAGCCTTTTTTTTCTATTTTATTTTTATTTTTATTTGTTTATTTATCCTCATCATTCATGGTGAAATAAGGGGGAATGAATCCCCTTAATTCCTCTTTAAACATTTCGGCAAAACCAAAGAGGAAGAGGGAGAGGAAAGGAGGAAGGCAAATTGCCTTTCTCTTGCTCTTTACTTGTTTCCTTTTGGCTAGCTTTTACTCTTACCTTTATCATGAGTTTCCCTCCTTTGCTATCAACATATTGTTCCTATCCCAACTGGTTATTACCCATTAATTCTATGAAATATAATATAAGAGGTTCAAGGTTCAATCCTTGACCTCTCCCTATTTTTATTTCATTTTATTTCTTTTTGCTTCAACACACTTCCTATTATTTTTCTAAGGAAAAATCCCACATTCATATATTTATCTTACAAGCTTAGTGGGTATTACAATCATAACATATCCGTGTCATTCTTAGCATATCCTATTTCTGTCATTCATAGCATATCATGTTCTTGTCATTCATAGCATATCATGTACATGTCATTCATAGCATATCATGTTCATGTCATTCATAGCATGTCATGTACATGTCATTCATAACATATCATGTTCATGTCATTCATAGCATATCATGTTCATATCATTCATAGCATATCATGTTCATATCATTCATGTCATTCATAAGGTATGCATAAATGGGCACATAGCCATGCATACTTGGGCACATAGCCATCATACTTGTCTTGGGCACATAGCCATCATATTTGGACACATAGCCATTATAGGTATCATTCTCATGCATGGTTCATAAGCGTACTTAAACTAGCAATATAATACATCATGGAAGGAAAAAGAAAACATAATCATGCATGGATCACAAGTTGACTTCTTCTAATTCATATCATGGCAAGGAAAGTACATATTGGGTCATAATTTAGTCTAAATCCACAACCCACTAAGGGTGGCCGAAACATACATAGGCTCATTTAGGTTACATGAAATCATACAAGCATATGAACCCACATTCATTTCTATAACATTTATCATAAGGAATATCATAAGCATATTTGATTTAGGTTCTATGCTTCCTAGGGTTTTAAATCCATCTTGGCCGAAACATACAAGGTCCAAAACTTGGTTACAAATAGCATGTAAACATGTGGATCCTAATCAACTTCCATGCATTTATCATAGGCATTCACATGAGCATATTAGGTTAAAGTTCAAGCTTCCTAAGTTCTCCAAGTGTAAGTGGCCGAATGCTACAAAAGCATAGGTTCTAAGTATATGAGTACCCTATAAATTTCATAGCATATCATAGAGAAAAACATAAACATGTTAGGGTTGAATTTAGGCTTACCTAAGCCCTACATTACATATTGGCCGAAAGTTCATCATATGATAACCTAACCCTAAACAACATGGAATCTCAAGTGCATTATGTTATCTTCATATCTTTTCATAAGATAAAACATAAACAAGCTAGATTTGAGGTTGAGCCTCCTTAAGGTATTTAATCCCTTCATGGCCGAAACCTTAAGGTAGGGTTCTACTAGTTATAAGCAACCTAAAAGTATAAAACATCAAGAGAACATTCATAATATCTTAAGGAAAACTTCATACTTGATACTTCTTCTAGAATTTACAAGCATGTGAGTACTTATAAATTTTCATAGCATATCATAGGGAGGAACATAAACATGTTAGGGTTGAAATTTAGGCTTGCTTAAGCCTTATATTTTATGTTGGCCGAAAGTTTATCATGTGAAAAACCCTAAGCAACATGAAATCTTAAGTGCATTATGGTATTCTCATATCTTTTCATAAGGTAAAACATGAGCAAGCTAGATTTGAGGTTGAGCCTCCTTAAGGTATTAAATCCATTCATGGCCGAAACCTTAAGGTAGGGTCTTACTAGTTCCAAGCAACATACAAGTATAAACATCAAGGAAAATATTCATATAACATCATAGAAGAGATCATAGGCATGTTAGTTTTTAAATTGAGCTTCCCTAGGTTTTAAGCCTCTTCATGGCCGAACCCTAAGGTAGGATATTACCTAACTCCAAGCCTTGTACAAGCATGAAATATCAAGGTCATATTCATAGCATGTCATGAGGAAAAACTTAAACATATTGGTTTTGATTTTAAGCTTCCATAAACTTTACAAGTATCATGACCAAAATTTCTAAAGGAAACTCTAGGTTGTAAATTCATCTAAACTCGAATAAAAATCATATAACAACTTGTACCACAGGTGAGGGGATACTCACATCCTCTTGCTTGGTCTTTTCCTAAAAGAAGGTACCCTTTGTGAAAAGAAGGAAGAGAGCTTCTCCTCCTAGTGCTCCTTTGTGCTTCTCTTGCTTGTGGGAGGTAGATATTGAGGGTTCCTTCTTAAGGTTTAGTTTTCTTAGGTAGAAAACTTTAGTTGGATTTTCGGGAAAGAAGAGAGGGGATGCTCTAGGTCACGGCAATGGTGAGGGAAGGGAAGAAAAAATGAAATCCCTTCTTGGTTTTTCCTCTTATGCTAGGTGGAAGTAAGAAGCAAAAAGAGACTTTGCTTTCCCCTCTTCTTAACTTATCTTTTATTCTCTTAATGATGAAGAAATGTCTTCATTCATCCCCTTACTTCCTCTCCTCTCCTTCCCTCTTGGATCTTCACGGAAATGGGAAAGAGTGAGGAAGGAAAAGACAACTTGTCTTGCTTCTTAATCAAGAGAAGGAGGAAGAAAGCTACTTGATGTTTTCTTACTTCCTTCTCTTAATCATGGTGTTATCTTTATATACAATATCCATTCTTTATTCAACAGTAACTCATGATGGTCTAGTGGTAATTCCAAAATCCTTAGCTTAAGAAGGTTCAAGGTTCAATCCTTGACCAATTCTCTTTTTTTATAAATATATATTTTTGGTTCCATCTTGTCTTCTTTTATTCTAAGAGAAAATCTTCACATACTTAGCTTAAGAAATTCGTGGGTGTTACAGTACCCCATACCTCATAGAAAGTTCGTCCTCAAACTTTAAAACAACGACATCAGGTGGCACAAGACTTCCTGCTGAGTGCATCAGCCACCTTGTTCGCCTTTCTTGGATGATAAAAGATCTCGCAGTCATAGTCCTTGACTAGTTTGAGTCATCTACGTTGTCTCATATTCAGGTCTTTCTGGGTGAAGAAGTATTTCAGACTCTGGTGGTCGGTGTAAATCTTACACTGAGCTCCATATAAATAATGTCTCCATGTTTTGAGTGCAAAGACCACAGCTGCTAGTTCCAGATCATGGGTGGGGTAATTCTTTTCATGCTCCTTCAGTTGTCTAGAGGAGTAGGCAATGACCTTGCCGTCTTGCATGAGTACAGCTCCTAATCCTAATATAGAGGCATCGCTGTACATATCGAAGCCCTTGTCATATTCCGGAATAGTAAGGATCGGCGCATTAGTCAGTCTCCTTTTTAATTCCGTGAAACTCTTCTTGCAGTCATCCGTCCATTCATACCTTTTGTTCTTTTTGGTGAGACATGTCATAGGGGATGCAATTTTGAAAAAATCTTCTACAAACTTCCTATAATAGCCTGCAAGTCTGAGAAAGCTCCTGACTTCGCTGGCATTCTTCGGCCTGTTCCAGTTACTTACAGCTTCAATCTTGCTTGGATCCACCATTACTCCGTCTTTGGAGATAACATGACCCAAGAATGATATTCGATCAAGCCAAAACTCACATTTGGAAAACTTTGCATATAGTTGTTTCTCCTGAAGGATCTGTAGCACCGTGTTCAGGTGTTCAACGTGTTCCTCTGGGGTTCTGGAATAGACGAGGATATCATCAATGAAGACGATCACAAATTTGTCGAGATACGCCGTAAACACCCGATTCATCAGATCCATAAATGTAGCAGGAGCATTATTTACGCCAAAGGGCATAACTATAAACTCATAGTGTCCGTATCTTGTTCGAAATGCTGTCTTCGGAATATCACCCTGTTTCACTTTCACCTGATGATAGCCGGATCTCAAGTCAATCTTTGAGAAGACGGTTGCACCCTTCAATTGGTCGAACAAGTCGTCGATCCCTGGAAGAGGGTACCGGTTCCTGATTATCACCTTATTTAATTCTCGGTAGTCTATACACATTCGCATGATTCCGTCCTTCTTCTTTACGAATAGTATCGGAGCTCCCCATGGGGAGTGACTAGGGCGGATAAGTCCCTTGTCAAGTAACTCTGATAGTTGTCCCTGTAGTTCCTTCAACTCAGCCGGCGTCATTCGGCAGGGTGCTTTAGAGATCGGTTTAGTGCCAGGAATCAATTCAATCTCGAATTCTATCTCTCTATCAGGGGCTAATCCGGGTAGTTCATCGGGAAATACCCCTGGATATTTGCATACTACCGGGACATCTTCTAGTTTTTGGTTATTAGTTCGACTCGCGTCGACCATTTGTGCTAAAAAGCCAGTACATCCTTTGTCTAGCATCTTTTGCGCCTTTATAGCTGATAAGAATCCCTCAATGTCTTTTCTTGGTTCTCCAATAAATTCGAACCTTAGTTCGGCTTCCGGTTGGAAGACTACTTTTCTTTTACGGCACTCGATTGAAGCGCCGTACTTGCTCAGGAAATCCATGCCTAGTATAATGTCAAAATCCTGCATGTCGAGTAGTATCAGATCGCAATAGAGTTCTCTGTCTGCGATTCGGATAGGCACGGCTCGCAGCATCTGATCAGAAGGCATCACTTCTCCCGAAGGCAAGGTTGTTAAGAACTTGCCATTTATGACTTGTGGTAGTACTTCTAACTTTTTCGTGAAGGGTGTGGAGACAAACGAGTGGGTGGCTCCGGTATCAAATAATACAGTAGCATACTGACTAAAAATAGATAGCTGACCTGTGACCACGGTAGAAGCACTCACCACGTCTTCCTTGGTGAGAGAGAAAACCCTAGCATTCGTCGTCACTGGTGGGGCTTCTAATCTCCCTTGGCTAATCAGAGTCCCTTCTAGAGCTGCTTGCATCTGATGTAGCTGTGCGGGGGTACTCCTATTCTGGTCATGCTGCTGAGATGGTACCTGGAATCGAGTAGGGCAGTCTCTGACCATATGTCCTTCCTGTCCACAATTGTAGCACTTCCTCGTACCCTGATGGCATACTCCGGAATGCTGCTTTCCACAAGTGGCACACAGAGGGTACCTTGGCTGCTTGTTTGCTGGACCACTTTTACTATTGTTCCATTGTTTTCTTTTTCCAGTGGAATTTCCTTTCCAGTTCGTCTTGGTATTCTGCGATTTCTGTCCTTTCGTCTGTGCCGGACTCTTTCCTTCGTTCAACGCCTTTTGATAATGTTCGGTGATCAAAGCGCTGCTGACCAGCCCTTCCGTGGTTTGCGGTCTATTAACTCCGCTGGTCACATTCAAAGCTATTTCAGGTCGGAGCATTTTCAACATTAATCTGACCCGTTCCCTTTCCGTGCTGACCAACTCTGGACATAGGCGTGCGAGGGAGTTGAAGCGCTTCACAGCATCACTAACTGATAAATCGCCTTGCCGGAATTCGGTGAACTCGTCATAATGTCGATTGGTCACCCGCATATGAAAATATTCCTCCAGAAACTCTGCTTCGAAATCTGCCCAGTTCATCAGATTGACTTGTCTCTTGGATTTAACTCTTTCCCACCATATCCTTGCGTCTCTGGTAAAACAGAAAGATACGCACTTGATCTTTTCCGGTATGGGCCAATCCAACAGTTCTACGATATTTTCCATCGTCTTGAACCAGGCCTGGGCGTCCCATGGCTCACATGTACCCGTAAAATTATCTGGCTTTAGTCTCAGCCACTGTATCAAATAAGTCTCCTGTCGGACTACTGGAACAGGGGCTACTAGTGGCACCGGGGCAGCTGCAGGTATGACGGGAATAATGTTTTGATTTGCTGGCGGGGTGACTGGATTTCCTTGCTGACCCATCAGAGTAGTGATCAATTGTTGTTGTTCGGTGATCTGACGACTAAAATGCGGAAACTAAAATTAAAACTTCTTTCCTAGTCCCAAGGCTTCCATAGTCTTGGCATCACACATCCTTCGAACACCTCCTTGTCGCCTTCCTTTCTATATCTTTTCCTTTCCTGTATCTGCAGTAAGAGGAAGTGTAGTCTATAAGCAAAATTTGCTTAGTAAGCACTATCTAACTCACAAAATCTCGATATGCATGAGGATATACCGAAATCTAAAACTGAATGCTCAAAAGGAAATCTACTCATGCTCATCTACTAGTGAAAGAAACATACTGAAAGGCTAAACATGTAAAGTAAATCTATACAATCATGCTAGCATAAAGAACTAAACTTGTTGATTTTAGAACTATCTGAAACATATTTCATTTGTTCTAAACTTAATCTTTAATACTTTATGTTTATGTAAAACTCATTTTTCTTGTTCAAAAACTTATACTTATAATACTTCAAAATAATAATCAACTTCTTCTTGGGCCCAGGCATAGTACCATCTTATGCGCGTTCCCTAATAGGTTGGGGTAGCGAGCCACCAATCCTAAAAGAGCAGACCTCGGTCTACCAGGGCCAAGACCTCGGAATTGGACACTTGGATTTGTTTAACGACAATCTCGGAAGTCGGGTACTAGCCTCTTCTTAAAAGTAAAATACTTATAATCTTAATTACTTCTTCTTTAAATGCCTTGGCATTTTAATAGCACCTTGTGTGCCAAATTCCCTAAAGTCTTGACTTTGGGATTTACTTAAGGCCTTGGCCTTTTCTTTCTTTTCTTTATCTTTCTTATACTTTTCTTTAACTTTCTTATACTTTTCTTAAACCCAAAATACTGTTAGGGTATCTTTGTATGCATCTATGAATGAAACTAACTATGTAACACATAATCATGCATAGAATACAAAAGAAATCTGCACATACAATAGTTATCAAAAATCTGCACTAATACTTAACAGAAATCTGCATACTAACTCAATAAAAATCTGCATAATAGCTTAACAGCAATCTGCATACTAGCTTAACAAAATCTGCACTTGCTTAACAGAAATCTGCATACTAGCTTAATAAAAATCTGCATACTAACTTAATCAAATCTGCTCACTAAGCTAATAAAATTCTACATAAAATTCTGCTCATGATATTCTAATAGCAAAGGAAACTAGAAAGTATCCCGTGCATATCTAGTGACAAAGGAAACTGATCAAGCTCAACTCATAGCAAACAAAATTGGAAAAATAAATCTATTCATGCACATTCAAGAACAATAACTCAATAAATCTACACATCCTAAATTATAATTCCTTGTCCAACCTACAAACCTAGGATTTACAAATTTACTACCATCTGATTCAACTAAAATTCACAATACCATATCCATCCGTTCTTGACAATAGTACCACTCCATGAATAGATGGTGGACTGCTATCATTCTAGACGATTGTAGCATAAGACTCACAGATTTGTTTAGATCCAGCTAGCAATAACCTTATTTAAAGGGGATGAGTTCTCATATATACTCTAACAAAACTAAATTAAATGCTCAAAATTGATATACTTCAAGGTGTTTAATCTCAAATGCTTAGTCCAAACTAAAGCATCCAAAAGCACTTCTCCTTTAGAATACCACTTAACAATGCTCAATTAAAACATAACTGCTAACATCTTTCTCCATCTAACTGTCTCAAAGCTGAAAACAACATGCCTCATATAAGTTCCTATGTAACATTAAGAGACAAAGTTCCAAAAGAAAAACTACTATAATAAAATGTAGAACTTGGATTGTGTACTAATGCTTGCAAGAACTAATCTAGGAACTAGCATATATGGTAGAAAACTAGAATAAAAACCCAATGAAAATCCATCTTTATCTGCTACGAATCTGTCCAGGAAACCACATGCATTACCAAAACCGAAACCAAATCTATAAATCGAAACAATATAATCCGTTTCTCTTCTCTGATATTCTCGGTAGAAAACTAAAGACTGAAGGAAACATGAATCCTTAAACTATTTTAGATAACTTAAGGACACAAAAGATTTAGATAAGAACACAATCTATTCTTCCTTTGAAGGTTACGGCAGCAACCCTAATCTAACCTTCTTCACAGAACAAGTTCGGAACACAAAAGAAATAGAAATCCGAAGCTATCCTACTGCAGGTGAGTAAGCGACTTACTTGCGTTCTTGGACTCACTCCCGAAGAAACTGCTAGGGCTTCGGATGGCTCACGGTTCCGGCTCTCCCTCGTGCTCCCAAGATCCCCTCAACGAAGAGGTCGTGATAGTGGAGAGAACCCCTTGAAGAACACCTCAAGCCGACGCCGGAGACAACCCTAATCTTGTCTTCAGTTTCGCTCGGGCAGAATCGCCGCGCAAGCGAGAGGAGGAAGAGACGAATTAGGCTTCGGTGATTAACTCAATCCCTAAGTTCTCCCTTTTTATAACCTTAATATTCTGTTAACTATCTTCAAATAAATTGCTATCAATTCTAAACAGAAAAATCCGTTTGCCCACCTGGTCAGTCGGGTTTTGACCGAGTCAAAGGTCGTGGGTTCAATTCTCGGCTTGGACATTTTTTGTCAAAATTTCCTTCGTTTAGTAAAAATACTAAACACCCTTCAAAAATTGCGTAAAAATACTCTAAAAATTTCTAAAAATCTCTAGAATTTTTCTATAGCATTTCTAAATATTCTTAAGAACTTTTAGAACTCCTAATGAGGAAAATTGGGTCGTTACATAGGTCAAGCAATCTCTTAGATCTATCTCTATAGATATTTATACCTAGAATACAGGCTGCTTCACCTAAGTCCTTCATTGAGAAACAATTCCCCAGCCAAGTCTTTACAGACTGCAGCAAAGGGATGTCATTTCCAATGAGTAGTATGTCATCCACATACAATACAAGGAAGACAATTGTGTTCCCAGCAACCTTCTTGTAGACACAGGGTTCATCTTCATTCTTGATGAAACCAAACTGTTTGATCGCATCATCGAATCAAAGATTCCAGCTCCGAGAAGCTTGCTTTAGTGCATAAATGGACTTATGCAGCTTGCATACTCTGCCAGTATGCAGTGGATCTATAAAACCCTTAGGTTATGTCATGTACACATCCTCGAGCAAGTTTCCATTCAGAAACGCGGTTTGGACATCCATCTGCCAGATCTCATAATCATGGTATGCTGCAATAGCAAGCATGATTCGAATGGACTTAAACATCGCTACTGGAGAAAAAGTTTCATCATAGTCAATACCATGAATTTGCTTGAAACCTTTAGCTACCAAACGACCCTTATAGGTATGCAAATGTCCATTCGTGTCAGTCTTTCTCTTAAAGACCCACTTACACCCAATGGGTTTGGTGTATATGGATTCCATCTCGTATCTCATGGCCTCTAGCCATTTCTCAAAATCTGGTCTCATCACAGCTTCCTAATAGGAGGTAGGCTCATTCTCAACAAGCATAACGTCATTATGGTCAGGCAAGAGAAATGAGTATCTCTCATGCTGACGACGTACCCTGTCAGACCTGCGAAGAGGTAGGCCTACTTGAATTGGTTGTTGTTCCTCAACTCCTTGAGCAATAATCTCATCATCCACAATATTTTATGGTTCCAGTTCAACTTCCATCAAGGCTTCAGTGCTATGGTCCATATCTTGAACTTCTTCAAGATCGAACGTACTCCCACTAGGTTTTTTAGTAGCAAATTCCTTTTCTAGAAATACCCCAGTCTTAGCCACAAACAGTTTATGTTGACTGGGAATGTAGAAGTAATATCCCTTCGTTTCTTTGGGATATCCTATGAAATAGCACTTATCGGATTTGGGTCCCAGTTTATCCGAGACTTGACGTCGAACGTAAGCCTCACAACCCCAACTCCTTATAAAAGACATCTGGGCATCTCTCCTAGTCCATATCTTATATGGTGTCTTTATCACCGCTTTGGATGGAACACGGTTAATGTTGGTTGCTACTCGGAAAGCCTAGAGGTTCCACTGTACAAAAATTTTGTACAAAGGTCTGAACCTTTTCCTAGCTACCATGTGTTCTTTTAAATTAAATTTTGGATCGCCTGCGGAACTTAACACGTTTGATCCAAAACTTAATCTATTTGTTCTTTTAGGTTTTGACTTGGATCTCCTGCGGAACTTAACACGTTCGACCCAAATCACCTTAAGTTATTAATTCCATTAAATATTAATTTCCATAATCGGTTCCCAGTACTGACGTGGCGAGGCACATGGCCTTCTTGGATATGGGAGCAACCACCACCGACTAGACAAAACCTTTTATAGAAAGCTAATATTTAATTTCCTAAAATAACTTTAGGTTAACCGAAAAGAACAATCAAATCACAAGGAAAAGAAAAAACAAAAGAACACAACATCGAAAAACATATTCAAAATTCTAGAATCGTAAGCCTCTTGTATTTGGTATTATTTCCAAAAATAACTAGTATGATGCGGAAAGAAAAATTACTAGTTATACCTTTTAGAAAGACCTCTTGATCTTCTACCGTATTCCTCTTCTAACCTTGGACGTTGTGTGGGCAACGATCTTCCGAGATGAGAAACCACCAACCACCTTCTTCTCCTCCTAGCGAGGTTCGGCCACAAAAAGCTTAACCAAGGATGAAGAACAAAACACCAACCAAGCTCCAAGAGATGCTAGTTTTCTCTCCTTCTTCTTCTTCTTCTTCTCCAAGTAGTATCCGACCGCCACAAGAGCTCCAAGCCTTTGAGAGTTTCGGCCACCACAAAGAGGGAGAGAGGAAGAGGATGGCCGGCCACTCCAAGGAATAAAAGAGGGAGAGAAATAATAGAGGTTGTGTCTAATGAAGGTACCCTCACCCCTTCTTTTATATTCCTTGGCCTAGGCAAATTAGGAAATTTAATTACAATAAAATTTCCTTAATTCCCTTGATATGATTTAATTGAGAAAAATAAAATAAAATTTCCCCAATTAATCTCTAATGGCCGGCCATATTAAAAGAGATAAATTAGACAAGTTTTAATCAACAATTAAAACTTCCTAATTTGTTTTCAGAAATTTTAAAATTAAAATTTCTCTTTAAAAATCTCTTCATGGTTGATAAAAAAAAATTTCTATAATTTTAATTTTATCAACATGTGGATAATTTTAAAGAGAAAATAAAATATCTCACCAATCTACAAATAAGGAAAGAGATCTAATATCTTTCTTTAATCTTTTATAGATCTTTTAAAAGAGAGATATTTTAATTTTAATTCTCTTTAATAAATTATTTCTTCCACATAATAAAAATTAAAATTAAATTTCTTTTTTAATTTAATTTGGCCGGCCCCCACTAGCTTGGGTTCAAGCTAGGGCCGGCCACCCCAATTTATACCTAGGCCGGCCCTAGCTTGGTTCCCAAGCTAGCTTGGTCGGCCCCCTATTGGTGGGTATAGAAGGTGGGTATAGGTGGGTATAGTACTTTATAAATAAGAGGCTACGATAGGGACCGAGAGGAGAAATTGGTTTTGGTCTCCCGATAAAATTAAGCATCCCGTGTTCGCCCCGAACACACAACTTAATTTTATCAATAATAATTCATTCCACTAGAGAACTATTATTGAACTACCGCACCAATCCCAAATTATATTTTTTGGGCTCCTTCTTATTATGAGTGTGTTAGTCTCCCTGTGTTTAAGATATCGAATGTCCACTAATTAAGTGAGTTACTGACAACTCATTTAATTAATATCTTAGTCCAAGAGTAGTACCACTCAACCTTATAATCATGTCGGACTAAGTCCACCTGCAGGGTTTAACATGACAATCCTTATGAGGTCCTCTTGAGGACATTATCAACCTAGTATCTCTAGGACACAGTTTCCTTCTATATTCAACAACACACACTATAAGTGATACCATTTCCCAACTTATCGGGTTTATTGATTCATCGAACTAAATCTCACCCATTGATAAATTAAAGAAATAAATATCAAATATATGTGCTTGTTATTATATTAGGATTAAGAGCACACACTTCCATAATAACTGAGGTCTTTGTTCCTTTATAAAGTCAGTATAAAAGAAACGACCTCAAATGGTCCTACTCAATATACTCTGAGTGTACTAGTGTAATTATATAGTCAAGATAAACTAATACCTAATTACACTACGACCTTCTAATGATTTGTTCCTTTCCATTTTGGTCGTGAGCTACTGTTTATAATTTATAAGGTACTGATAACATTATCTTCTGCATGTGACACCACATACTATGTTATCTACAATATAAATTAATTGAACAACTACAACTAAATGTAGATAATTTGACCAAATGTGATTCTTTATTCATAATAAATGTTTACAAAGCTTAGGCTTTCAGTATACACTCCAACAGTCAAGTGTGAAGGCTGCTATGTCTAGAGAATATCCCCATAAAGATATAGGAAGATCTGTGTGACTCATCATAGATCACACCTTATCTAATAGGGTACGATTCCTCCTTTCAGATATATCATTCAATTGTGGTGTTCCAGGAGGAGTGCGTTGGGATAGAATCCCACACTCAGCTAGATAGTCACGAAACTCATTGCTTAGGTATTCTCCACCTCGATCTGATCGAAGTATCTTAATACTCTTGCCTAGCTGGTTTTGTACTTCATTTTTGAATTCTTTGAATTTTTCAAAGGATTGTGACTTATGTGTCATCATATACACATAACCATATCTACTAACGTCATCAGTAAATGTAATGAAGTACCTATAACCACCTCTGGCAGTGACATTGAAAGGGCCACATACATCACTATGTATAAGTCCTAACAAGTCAGTTGCTCTTTCACTGTGTCCACTAAAGGAAGTCTTGGTCATCTTACCTAGTAGGCATGACTCGCATGTCTCATATGGTTCAAAATCAAATAAGTCCAGCAAACCATCTTTATGGAGTTGGAATAAGCGATTCTCATTTATATGACCTAAGAGACAATGCCAGAGATAGGTTCGATTCATTTCATTTGACTTGAACTTTTTGGTACTTATGTTATAGATGGGGTTCTCTAAGTCTAGAATGTAGAGTCCGTTTATCATAGGTGTACTACAATAGAACATATCTTTCAAATAAACGGAACAATATTTGTTTTTTATTATAAAAGAAAAGTCTTTCTTGTCTAAATAAGAAACTGAAATGATGTTCTTTGTGAGAGCAGACACATAACAACATTCATCTAATTCTAGTACAAGCCCAGAGGGCAGAGATAGATAGTAAGTTCCTACGGCAACAGCAGAAACCTATACTCCATTGCCTACTCATAGGTCCACCTCGCCCTTCGTTAATGCCTTGCTATTTCTCAGCGCCTGCACATTAGTACAACTGTGAGAAGCACATCCGGTATCTAATACCCACGATGAAGAAATAGAAAGATTGACTTCTAGAACATATATACCTGAAGTAGAAATCTCATTTCTCTTCTTCTTAAGATCTTCTAGGTATCCTTTGCAGTTCCTCTTCCAGTGTCCGGTCTGACCGCAGTGGAAGCAAGTAGCATCCTTGGCAACCCCTCCTTTAGGTTTCATTACCTTACCTTTGCCCTTGGCTTGGGACTTTGCCTTGTTTTTAGGTTTGCCCTTGCCTTTATGCTTTTGCACCATCAAAATGGAGTTGGGCTTTACCTTCTTAAGGTTGAGTTCAGCAGTTCACAATATGCTTAGCAGCTCAAGCAGTGGCTTATCAATTTCGTTCATGTTGTAATTCATGACAAATTGATCGTAACTTTCTGGCAAGGATTGTAAGATCAAGTCAGTGGTTAGTTCTTGGCCAAGTGGGAATCCCAACCTCTGTAGGTTCTTTATGTACCTAATCATCTTGAGTACATATGGACCTACGGGAGTCCCATCTTGCATCTTGCACTGAAACAGTCCCTTAGAGATCTCGAATCTCTCGTGCCTTGCTTGTCCTTGATATAGTTGACGAAGATGTTCAACCATATCATAAGCAGTCATCAAGTCATGTTGCTTCTGAAGCTCAGAGTTCATGGTCGCGAGCATGAGGCATGACACATCTAATGCATCATCTTGATGCTTCTTATAAGCATCTCAGTCGGCTCGCATGGCAATGGCAGGAGGTGCCTCCGGAATGGGCTGCTCCAGGACGTAAAGTTTTCTTTCTTGTGTGAGTCCAGGAAATTATCTCCATTGAGCTTGTCCTTGTCAAGGACAGAACGCAGGGAGAAAGTGTTCGTGTTTGTCGACATGGCAATCTACAACATAAATAAAGCAGAAAATAAATATCATATTCCATTTATCATTTAATTAGGCCTTTAACTAAATGATGCTCCCACTGAATTATAGGGCTTTTGTAGAATCAAGTCATGGATGTGGTCAAACCACACTACTAGATTCATACCAATTAGCTATAATTCTTGTGGGACATGATCCACAACATAATACGCCTTGAGTTAGCTTTGGCTAAATCGCCCAAGACTTAGTATGATTGGTAGATAACTAATTATCAATTACATCTCTATGCAACTCTTGTTTATCCAACCGTTGGAAAATGCCTATAGTTTTACCCGATCCAATTGAGTTAACTAGTTATACTCAATCTAATTGAGTTTGTACTCACCCAAGCTTTGATAGGCGGGACCAAGATTGTCCCTCCCCACCCTACCAAGATAATATGCGTTGCTCTGCTTTGGCAGATTCAACAACAACAAATGATCGAGGTAGTGATGGGTATCAAAACTTGGTAGGCATTTCGAGTTGACTTGATTAAGATTTAATCTAATCATGAATGTGTATCATATACACATTAAGGCACTAATTATCCTACATTAGCATGCATCACATACACACAAGAAAAATAATTTGTGATGAGGTCATGGCCCTACTATGATCTTTCCAAGCCAATGAAAAGATCGGACGGTCAACCTAGGGTTAACGACTTCTTCAAGCGTCTCCTTTTGATCGCCATGTGTTGAAATCACCCTCCTCATAGCTCCTTCTTGAGTGGACCTTCCACCGCTTCATTTTGTACATTACAAATATGAAACTCGAGTTACATTCGAGCATAAAATCTATTTACAACAGGAACATAAAAGGGGAGGCATGACACGCAGGTCGTATATCATATACAACACGCACAATACAAAAAATGGCGTATATGCCATATTATGAATTACAACACAATTTTATCCAATCAAATTAGGTTTTTGGGCCATGATCATCACAATATCATACATAATTCTAAATTATGTATTTTACATAAATTTCTATAATTTTACTACTGTTTTTATCAATTTTATGAGTCACAACTTCTCGGCGGTCCCGATTAGCGATTTTCGGGCGCGATCGTGAGACAATGCCCCTTGCGGGGTTAGGGGCAGCGCCCCTTCTCGCGAAATGAATATCAAGAGTGTCCCATCTTGATCTAACAGCACCTTAGTCACTGTCCGAAACAAAAATACTTTTGTTTGGGCGAGACCTTGCCATTTCGGAAGGTTTTTCTTGATAGATGAAGCCTACAAGTGTCAAAACACTTGTTGCTTCGCCTCTACAAGAAAAGTATTCACAAAATCCATATAAATAGAAAAATTACAGAAACTTATAGATCTGAAACCTTTTCATAATAACAAAAACAAAACATGTACAAGCTTCGCACGTGGCTATGATACCACAGTTAGCATTTCGAGCCGTAAAAACTGCTTTTTGCATAGCAGAAACCCTGAAGCTAGCCACGGATCCATGCGAAAAATATAAAATAATCTTGTACATGTTTGTCTACACTAGATCTACATGAAAAAAGTGTTACCCTGTAGTGATGCGCTTCGCTTATCCCGCTCGTCCAAAGGTTGCCGGATCTCGTAGAGTGTCAAGTGAACACTCCTCTACACGTATCCATATGGACAAAAAAGGTGGAGAGAACAACTTAGAGTGTGCTAGCACCCTTGAGAAGTCTCGGCAATGGAGGATCAGAGGGAGAGAAAAACTAGAGAGGAAGAAGAAGAAGTGAATGAGCACACCATGCAATTCATTAACACACCCAAAAGTGGCCGACCACTTATTGAAGGTTTAATACCTCCACGGAACACCAAGAGTCATGGTTCTTGGTCTTCCTCATGAGGTGGCACACAATAATGTAGCCTTGATGATGTGGAACATCATCATTGGCCGGGCCCATGCCAAGTCACAATGAGGTGGCATTTGGTCGAGTCAAACTTGACCCTTCATCTTCCCTCTCAAGTCAAGTCAAACTTGACCTTTTTATCTCCCATGGTTGATCAAACCTAACCTTTGATTCAAGTCAATTTAATTTAATGAATATCTATTCATTGAATTAAATTGACTCAATAAATCATAGTCAAAATTAGACTTATTCAACACATGAATCAAATTGAGTCCAACTCAATTAGTCTAATTTGGATTACTCTTAATCCAATTTGGTTCATCATATGAACCTAATCTTCATCTAATTGCCCTTTGTGTGTGACCCTATAGGTTCTTGTAATGTTGTCAATGCTCCTAAATCCATTTAAAAATATAAGTAATGAGCAGTATCTAGTAACACATCATTACCACCCAAGTTACAAGAATGTTGAGATCCAACATCACCTTTGTGACTACTAATTATGACTCTCACAATATATGACAATGTCCTTCTATCCTAGACATCTAGATTGAACAATTTAGGCATAGACCGTGGCATCCTCTAATCAATCTATCTCTTGAACTCGTAGTAGACTCACTCTAATCAAATGAGCTCAATATCTCATATTAACTCATTTGGGCATGGTCATGCACTTAGTGGTCTCACTCTATCAAGAATAATGATGTCACTCCCGTCATATAGGAGGGATAGATCACATCTACATCACTCACATCCCTCCGTCATATAGGAATATGATACATCGAGTCCATACAACAATCATCACATGATCGACTCTAGGTCTCTCACTAACACAAAAAACTCATCCTCAACTGGAGCAGTTAGTTGCAGCCCACCTCTCTTGGCTAGAACCCCCTGAGTAGTAATATCTATATGTACTAGAGTTAGATGATGCTGACCAAACTCGACATATGCACTAAGGGAGCTAGACGTACCCTGGGTCATATCTACTCCTATGGTATAAAATATGTATGTTAGGATGTGACAATAGGGCATATGAATCTGACGCCTAGTGACTAGACAGGATGCATGTATGACATTATGAAAGATATGTAATGCAATGTTAATGTCTAGATATCGACAAAGAGGGTACAGAAAGAAAGAGTAGGAGGGTCGCATCATCGCAATGTCGCGAGATGTGATCGGCAAAATGCAGGTAGTCAGGACTCGATATAGAATATAGTCCTGAACCCTAAGAGAGACTGACCTAAAGTCTGTCACTGTAAGTAGTATCTCCTCCCCAAAGAAATATATATAGATATCATCTAATGTAATATGAGAGTAGGGCTCGCTAAAGGGTAAATCCCTACTAGGGTAACACAAAAATGGGCATGCTGACCTCGTAAATCCTAAACTATTATATAATAAGATGGGGGAAAAGTGAAAATCCTTTCCACCAACTCTGGTGGAGTAGGTCAGGTCATCTATCTTTCCTAAGTTATTTTAGAACTAATCACATAATTCAAGATTTACTACATGACTACAGTAAACTATTTTTTCTAACTGGTAGTGTTGATTACCCGGATGATAGGGGTGCAATACTGGGTGAAAAAGGTCCTACTCAAGTTCTAGATTTCAATGGAACATATATACACTGTAAAAATGACAATCTAAGCCGCTCAAAGGGGAACCTAGCATCAGTAGATGGGGTATTGCTAGGTCTAGGGGCAACATGTCGCTTCTTCCTAATGTTATACTGTAAGGACCCGCCATCTACTGACTAGGCTATAAGGCCGGGGGTTACATTATGCTAAACTATTTTGTGCGGAAAGATGAACTAATTAAAACTTCCACTATTTGTTATAAAATCTGGAATTCAATGTTCAAAATACCCTTCCAAAGTCGTACATATGCTAAGGTGGGAACCTAAACTTTCTATCTGATAAAAAAAATTGAAATTAGACACTTCTAGCTGAAATCAGACATTTCAATCGATCGGCTGATCGATTGGAGTTATCTGATCGATCCACTAATCGATTCAGCGTGCTACTATGCATGGGATCAATTCTGGATCGATCGGCTGATCGATCCAGCCTGGCCAATTGATCCGATAATCGATTCAGAGGCTCTCTGTTCGCGAAAATTCAATTCCCGATTGATCGGTTGATCGATCCAGTCGATCAGCTGATCGACTCATCAGCTCTCTGTACGCGGCAGATCATCTCCCAATCGATCGGCTAATCGATTGGGGACCCTCCAATCGATCAACTGATCGATTGGAGCTCTGATCTCTTCAATTCCTGCTGCATTACATTGCTAATCCATATACAACGCAATTATTTCAAGGTAAAAGCATTACTAACTTACTAAGCATGTCATTACTTCCATCATTCCTAGTTATTTAACTAACATCAAGACAACTAGTGACCTAAGCATAGCAAAGTGTATACTTTCATAATTCATGACACTTAACATCCTAAAAGTGCAGAAAAGTAACTAAAAACATAAATATTAAATCTTTAGGTGGGCTAGTTCCCAAAGATCTTTATTTCAGGTTCCTTCTCACACAACATCTGGTTGCATTGTCCTCCAGCATTCGCTAATCCATCTTCCCTTACCTTTATATGAAGTATAAGGAAAATGAAACTATAAGCTTGGGAGCTTAGTAAGAACTATCTACCTCACAAAAATATGCATTCGAAGAAGTTATGCTTTCAAAGGATGCTATTTGAAATACATGCTGATGATCATGCTGAAAGTGCTAAAACATGGCATATCGACAATTAAGTCATGCTAAACAAATACTTAACAAAAAGCTATTCATTGTATCAACAAGCTAACTAAATCGATACATAAGCTAAGCTATTTATTATAACAACAAGAAAACTAAACTGAAGCTAAGCTGTATTCACATATCTGGTTTGTGAAGTTTGAAAACTATTTTCATAAATAGATCAAAATACTAATCATGCTGCTGATGGGCCCGGCAACTGTAGTTGCTATGCACACATCCGTAACTAGGCCCGAGGTAGCTAGTCCCGAATCTAGTAGGGTTACTAGGTTATCTAAACCTAGGGACGACTATGGGAGCCCAACCCAAGGACAACTGAGAGTCCAGTACAGTGTCACTGATAAAAGTAAAATACTGATTCATAGCTAATATAACTTATCTTACTCTTACTAGGTTATCTGAACCTAGAGCTAGGTTATCGAAACCTAGAGGCGACTATGGAAGCCCACCCATTGGACCGTAGTCCCATATAAACTGAAGCTAGGCTATGTATGCTATTTAAAATGCATCTATGACATTTAACTGAGCTATTAAAATGCCTACTGTAACATTCAACTAAACTAGTCATTTTGTCGAGCACCTGGTGTGCTTTAATTCTGCATATGGCTGCACTAAGAATATAAAAGCGAACTAAAAATATAAAAGCATATGATTAGCTACTTATACTACAGGTGAGGGGTTACTTACATCCTGCGCTAGGTTTTCTTACAATCCGTTCGCTAGGTTTTCCGGAGAAGAGATCTCTTCGGCGATCTTCTTACGTCTATGCATTCTTCTCGCGGAGAGGAGCGTCCTCGTATCGAAGTTGTCGCCGGAAGGTGCTCCTACGACCCTAGGGATGGAACCCTAGTTCTCTTGGGGCTTGGGCGCCGAGAGGATGAGGAGGAGGGAGGTTCGGCGGTAAGGGTTTGAGGGTGAGGGAGTTGTCGTTCAAGAATAATAAATTCCCTCTTAATTCCCCTATTTATATTAAATGATTAATACCACCCAACTAAATCTTAAATATAATTGTTCTCCTCTTCTTTCAGCACACCCCTACTGGGGCCCCTTGGTTACTAAGTCACCCTATAAGTCATAGAGTCTATAGGTCGCGGGTTCAATTCCCGCTTAGGCTGTTTTTATGTTTTTATTTAATTTTGCTACTTCTGCTACTCCAAAAATTATATAAAAATATTCTAAAATTCCAGAAAAATAATAGAATATTTCTAAAATAAATTTGAGAATTTTTGGGCGTTACAATCCCCCATACCTTATAAAAAGTTCATCCTCGAACTTAAAATAACTCTGGGTATTTCTATCTCATACTAGCTTCTGTCTCCCAAGTTGCCTCTTCTGTTGTGTGATTTTATCATATGACTTTTACTAATGATACCTCCTTGTTCCGTAATTTCTTAACTGCTCGGTATACTATCTGAATAGGCCGACTGTCATAGCTGAGGTCTTCGCGGAATTGTACCGATTGAGGCTCAATCACCTGGGCGGCATATGGGATATGCTTCTTCAGCATTGAGACGTGAAATACGTTATGGATAGCTGACATCTCCTCGGGTAGCTCTAGCTTATATGCGACCTTGCCAACTCTTCTGATGATGAGGTATGGTCCCACATATCTGGGACTTAATTTTCCCTTCTTCCCAAGACACATTACTTCCTTCATGGGAGCTACTCGGAGAAATACTGTATCCCCAACTGAAAACTCTAAGAGTCGGCGTCGTGTATCAGCATAGGTTTTTTGGCGGCTCTGAGCTGTCTCTATCCTTTGGCGGATCTGCTGTATAGCTGCTGTGGTATCTACTACTAGATCTGTCTGAAGTTCTAGTTCTTTCTGTTCACCACTTTCATACCACCAGATTGGAGATCTACACCTCCGCTTGTAGAGAGCCTCGTAGGGTGCCATGCCAATAGTGGCCTGATAGCTATTGTTGTATGCAAACTCTGCTAAGCACAGATATTTGCACCAACTTCCCTTGAAGTCTAGGGCACATGCTCGAAGCATATCTTCGAGTACCTAATTTACTCGCTCCGTCTGACCATCTGTCTGCGGATGGAAAGCTGCGCTAAATTTTAACCTGGTGCCCAATGCTGACTATAAACACTCCTAGAAGTGTGACGTGAATCTACTGTCTCTGTCTAAAATGATGGTCCGTGGAACTCCATGTAGTCTGACGATCTCCTTGAGATACAACTGAGCTAGTTGCTCATGGAGTAGGATATTCTGATAGCTAAGAAGTGGGCTGATTTAGTTAACCTATCAACTATTACCCAAATGGCATCTAAGCCATTCGTGGTTCTGGGTAGTCCCACTATGAAATCCATGGAAATATCCTCCCACTTCCATTCTGGAATCTGAATAGGCTGCAGAACTCCTCTTGATCTCTGGTGTTCTGCCTTAACCCTCTGGCAGGTCAGACAGGTACTGACATATCTAGCGATGTCTCTCTTCATTCCAGGCCACCAAAAATGTTTCTTTAAGTTTTGGTACATCTTGGTGGAGTCAGGATGCATCGCATAAGGAGTCCTGTGAGCCTCGTCTAGGATTTTCCTCCGTAGTTCCTCCTGATCTGGAACACATAGTCTGTCACCAAAATACACTACCCCCCTATCAGATACTCGAAACTCTCCACCTTCTGATTCTGCTATCCCTTGCTTGATTTTCTGAATCTCAAGGTCCTGATCCTGAGCTATCTGAATGTCACCAAGCAGGGTAGATGCTAATGTCATAGTAGAGAGTTGCCCAACTATTAGTTCGAGACCAAAATCTGTAATCTCCTTTTGTAGGGGCGATGACATGGCTGCTAGGGATAATAAGATTGCACTGGACTTCTTGCTAAGTGCGTCTACCACCTTATTGGCCTTTCCTGAATGGTAAAGGATGTCTATGTCATAGTCCTTGACCAGCTCGAGCCATCTGCGTTGTCGCATATTCAGATACTTCTGAGTGAAGAAGTACTTCAGACTCTGATGATCTGTATACACTCTGCACTGAGCTCCATACTGGTAATGTCTCCAAATTTTGAGGGCGAAGACAACTGCTGCAATCTCAAGGTCATGAGTAGGATAGTTCCTCTCATAGTCCTTGAGTTGTCTGGAGGCATAGGCGATCACCTTGCCATTTTGCATCAGTACTGCTCCTAGTCCCAATTTAGAGGCATCACTATAAATATCAAAGCTGTCTGTGTTTTCTGGCAGAGTCAGAATGGGAGCACTGGTCAATCTTCTTTTTAGCTCGATGAAACTGTTCTCACAGTCCTCTGTCCACTGAAATTTTCTGTTCTTCCTGGTGAGAGCTGTCAGTGGGGAGGCTATCCTGGAGAAATCCTCTACAAATTTTCTGTAGTAGCCTGCTAGTCCCAGAAAGCTTCTGATTTCACTGGTGTTCTTAGGTCTCTTCCAATTACTCACAGCTTCTATCTTACTGGGGTCTACCATGATACCATCCTTGGAGATGATGTGACCCAGAAAGGATACCTGATCGAGCCAGAATTCACATTTCGTGAACTTGGCGTACAACTGATTCTGCTGAAGGGTCTGCAGTACTATCTTCAGGTACTCTGTGTGTTCTTCCTGAGTTCTGGAATATATAAGAATGTCGTCGATGAACACAATAACAAATTTATCTAAGTATTCTCTGAATACTCTGTTCATGAGGTCCATGAAAGTAGCTGGAGCATTCGTCACACTAAAGGGCATGACTATGAACTCATAATGTCCGTATCTGGTCCTGAAAGCCATCTTGGGTATGTCACCTTATTTAACTTTCACCTAGTGATATCCTGATCTGAGGTCTATTTTAGAGAACACTGTTGCTCCCTTTAGTTGATCAAACAAGTCATCTATCCTGGGAAGAGGATACCTGTTCTTAATCGTGACTTGGTTTAGTGCCCTGTAGTCTATACACAGGCGTATGCTCCCGTCCTTCTTCTTCACGAACAATACAGGCGCTCCCCATGGTGAGTGACTTGGGCGTATGAAACCCTTGTCGAACAGCTCCTGTAGTTGCTCCTGAAGTTCCTTTAGTTCTGTTGGAGCCATGCGGTAGGGTGCTTTGGAGATGGGATTCGTACCGGGGATGAGTTCTATCTCAAATTCAATCTCTCTATCTGGTGCTAGGCCTGGTAATTTCTCAGGGAAGACTGCTGGGTAGTCACATACAACTCGGACCTCTTCTAGCTTTTGGCCCTTGTTCTAACTGGTACTGACTACATATGCTAAGAATCCTATACATCCTGAATCCAGTAGTTTCTGTGCTTTCAGAGCTGAGAGAAACTTCTTGGCCTTTCTCTTTGGTTCCCCGATGTACCCAAACTGCACTCCTACATCGGGTTGGAATACAACTTTCTATTTACGGCACTCTATGGAGGCACCATATTTAATCAGAAAATTCATTCCCAAGATGATGTCATAGTCAGTCATATCTAGCACTATAAGATCACCAAAGAGCTCTCTGTCTGCTATAATGACTGACACTGCTTAGAGCCAATGCGTGAATGCCATAATTTCTCGTGAAGGTAGTGTCATCAGAAACTGACCACTGAGTACCTCTGGAGATATTGCTAGCTTTTCGGTGAATGTCCTGGATATATAAGAATGGGTTGCCCCAGTATCGAATAAGACAGTTGCACTTTGCTGTAAAATACTGATCTGACCTGTAACAACTGTCGAGGCATTCGCTACGTCCTCTCTGGTGAGTGAGTAGATCCTTGCATTCGTTGTGGCTGAGGGGGCTTCTAGTCTGCCTGGCTGACGTGTGGACCATCTAAAGCAGCCTGCATCCAGTGCAACGGCGCTGGTTTGTCTCCATACTGAATCGACTGCGGTGGGGGAAGATTGGTCTTGTTTGGGCATTGCTTAGCCATATGCACTTCCTGGCCTCATTCGAAGCATCCTCGTGTGCCCTTGCGACAAACTCCGGGGTGAAATTTCCCACAAGTAGAACACTTGGGATAGCTAGGTTGTTTACTAGCTGGTTCTCCTTTTGGGTAACTCCCTGGTTTACGTTTGTGACTGGAGTTCCCTTTCCAGTTAGAGCTGTGGCCCTGGTGTTTCTGAGTACTTGAGCCTCCTTGGCCTTTGGACTCTGAGAAGGCTTGCTTCTATTGCTTGATGCTGTTCTGGTAGTGCTCGGTGACCAGAGCACTACTTACCATTTCTTCAGTGGTTTGCGGCCTACGGACGCTGCTGGCCACATTCAGTGTTATTTCCGGCCTTAGCATTTTGAGCATCAACTGGACTTGTTCTCTTTCAGTACTGACTAGTTCAGGGCATAGACGAGCCAGTCTATTGAATTTCTTCACGGCCTCCTCAACTGAAAGGTTGCCCTGACGAAATTCAGTAAATTCGTTGTAGTGGCGGTTTGTGACCCGCATGTGAAAGAACTCCTCAAAGAATTCTCTCTCGAAGTCGGCCCATGTCATCTGGTTCACTGGGCGCTTCACTTTCATCTTCTCCCACCACATACGTGCGTCTCCTGCCAGGCAGAAGGAGATGCATTTCACCTTTTCATACTCTGGCCAGTCCAGAAGCTCCATCGTACTCTCCAGTGTTTTGAACCAGGCTTGGGCATCCCATGGTTCACTGGTACCGAAGAAGTTCTCTGGCTTGATTTTCTGCCACTGGATCAGATAGGCTTCTCTTCTTGCCCCTACTGCTGGGGCTACTGGTGTTGTAGGTTTGACTAGTGGAACCTCTATCACTACTGGGGTTGCTAAGTTAGGCTCTGGGGTGACAGTGGGAGTGTTTTGCTGATTAGCCCTTAGGGTGGCTATCTCCTGTTGCTGTTCAGCTAGTTGCTTCTGTAACTGAGCCACTACCTCTGCAAGGTCTGGAGGAGGCATTGAGCTGTCTGCCTCATGCTGGGGCTCAGTAGCTGGTGCCTTTCTAGCTGGGCGTCCTCGCATCATTTTCTAGAGAAATAGAGGACATACATACCTAATACAATCATATTTTCATAACTATTATTATCATGTTAGATGCTATCATATATAAACATGCTTTAGTTATCTATAAACATGAAAGCAAGAAACGTAAATAAAGTGAGGGATATTCTTACTTGAAAGCTGTAGGTTCAATGCTGATGTGTGTGTGAAGGAAGTATGGAACTTGCTCAGATACCACTCTGTAATGACCCGCCTTCTACTGACTAGGCTGTAAGGTCGAGGGTTACATTATGCTAAACTATTTTATGCGGAAAGCTGAACTAATTAAAACTTCCACTATTTGTTATAAAATCTAGAATTCAATGTTCAAAATACCCTTCCAAAGTCGTACATATGCTAAGGAGGGAACCTAAACTTTCTATCTGATAAAAAAAAAACTGAAATTAGACGCTTCTAGCTGAAATCAGAAATTCCAATCGATTGGCTGATCGATTGGAGTTATCTGATCGATCCACTGATCGATTCAGCGTGCTACTGTGCACGGGGTCAATTCTGGATCGATCGACTGATCGATCCAGCCTGACCAATCGATCTGATAATCGATTCAGAGGCTCTCTATTCACGAAAATTAAATTCCCGATCGATCGGCTGATCGATCCATGGCCGATCGATCAGCTGATCGACTCATCAGCTCTCTGTACGTGGTAGATCACCTCCCAATCGATCGGCTGATCGATTGGGGACCCTCCAATCGATCAGCTGATCGATTGGAGCTCTGATCTCTGCAATTCCTGCTGTATTGCACTGCTAATCCATATACAACGCAATTATATCAAGTTAAGAGCATTACTAACTTACTAAGCATGTCATTACTTCCATCATTCCTGGTTATTTAACTAACATCAAGACAACTAGTGACCTAAGCATAGCATAGTGTATACTTTCATAATTCATGACACTTAACATCCTAAAAGTGCAGAAAAGTAATTAAAAACATAAATACTAAATCTTTAGGTGGGCTAGTTCCCAAAGATCTTTATTCCAGGTTCCTTCTCACACACATCTGGTTGCATTGTCCTCCAGCCTCCGCTAATCCATCTTCCCTTTACCTTTATCTGCACTATAAGGAAAATGAAACTATAAGCTTGGGAGCTTAGTAAGAACCATCTACCTCACAAAAACATGCATTCGAAGAAGTTATGCTTTCAAAGGATGCTATTTGAAATACATGTTGATGATCATGCTGAAAGTGCTAAAACATGGCATATCGAAAATTAAGTCATGCTAAACAAATACTGAACAAAAAACCATTCATTGTATCAACAAGCTAACTAAATCGATACATAAGCTAAGCTATTTGTTATAACAACAAGAAAACTAAACTGAAGCTAAGCTGTATTCACATATCTGGTTTGTGAAGTTTGAAAACTATTTTCATAAATAGATCAAAATACTAATCATGCTGCTGATGGGCCCGACAACTGTACTTGCTATGCGCGCATCCCTAACTAGGCCCGAGGTAGCAAGTCCCGAATCTAGTAGAGTTACTAGGTTATCTAAACCTAGGGACGACTATGGGAGCCCAACCCAAGGACAACTGAGAGTCCAGTACAGTGCCACTGATAAAAGTAAAATACTGATTCATAGCTAATATAACTTATATTGCTCTTACTAGGTTATCTGAACCTAGAGGTAGGTTATCTGAACCTAGAGGCGACTATGGGAGCCCACTCGTTAGACCATAGTCCCATATAAACTGAAGCTAGGCTATGTATGCTATTTAAAATGCATCTATGGCATTTAACTGAGCTATTAAATTGCCTACTGTAGCATTCAACTAAACTAGTCATTTTGTCGAGCACCTGGTGTGCTCTAATTCTGCATATGGTTGCACTAAGAATATAAAAGCGAACTAAAAACATAAAAGCATACGATTAGCTACTTATACTGCTGGTGAGGGGTTACTTACATCCTGCGCTAGGTTTTCTTACAATCCGTTCGCTAGGTTTTCCGGAGAAGAGATCTCTTCGGCGATCTTCTTACGTCTATGCGTTCTTCTCGCGGAGAGGAGCGTCATCGTATCGGAGTTGTCGCCGGAAGGTGCTCCTACGACCCTAGGGATGGAACTCTAGTTCTCTTGGGGCTTGGGCGCCGAGAGGATGAGGAGGAGGGAGGTTCGGCGGTAAGGGTTTGAGGGTGAGGGAGTTGTCATTCAATAATAATAAATTCCCTCTTAATTCCCCTGTTTATATTAAGTGATTAATACCACCCAACTAAATCTTAAATAAAATTGTTCTCCTCTTCTTTCAGCACACCCTTGCTAGGGCCCCTTGGTTACTAAGTCACCCTATAAGTCATAGAGTCCATAGGTCGTGGCTTAAATTCCCGCTTAGGTTGTTTTTATGTTTTTTTTAATTTTGCTACTTCTGCTACTCCAAAAATTCTATAAAAATATTCTAAAATTTCAGAAAAATAATAGAATATTTCTAAAATAAATTTGAGAATTTTCGGGCATTACATATACAAATATACAGGTATATAAAAAATGCATATAAATAAGTATTGAAGCAATATACCAGGACAGATTATACCTAGGAGGCATTTTCAAAGGTTGTGGAAGGGATGATGATGAAAAACGGGGCTGGACGGTGCCTTAGTGTGGCTGAAATCGAGGAAGAAAGCGAACAGACACAACCTCTGTTCGCTGGAAAATTTCAGCTTGAAGGCGCTTTCAATCCGTATTGAGGGTGCCTTCCATTACCAATGGAAGGTGCCTTCTGTCGATGTTGGAGGCGCCTTTGGAGACACTCTCTGTGATACCTTAGACAATTCTTTTTAAGTTAAAATAAATTTTAAAATAATTTTTAAGTTAAAATAATTTTTAAAATGATTTTTAAGTTATAAAATTTTTTTAAAATGATTTTGAAGTTAAAATAATATTTTAAAATTAGTTTGAAGTTAAAACAAATTTTTAAAATGATTTTAAGTTAAAATAATTTTTTATAAAAATGATTTATAAGTTAAAATAATTTTGAAAATGATTTTTAAGTTAAAATAATATTTTGAAAATTATTTTTAAGTTAAAATAATTTTTTTAAAAAATAATTTTTAAGTTAAAATAAATAATGTATAAGTTACATTAATTTTTAAAATGATTTTTAAGTTTAATTAATTTTTAAAATAATTTCTAAGCTAAAATAATTTTTAAGTTAAATTATTTTTTAAAATATTTTTTTTTGTTAAATTAATTTTGAAAATAATTTTAAAATTAAATAATTTTTTTAAATAATTTTAAAATTAATTTTTAAAAAAATTTGTTAAGTTAAATTATTTTATATTTTAAAATAATTTGATTTGATTTAATTTAATTTGATTTAATTTAATTTAATTTTGGTTTTTAGTCATCTCACCCGATCTAAGTTTTCAATCAGGGAATCCTATAATTTTTGTGAGATGAGTCAAGTTCAATTTCAGGATTTGGTTTTACTTTGTGTTAGATTCAGGTTTAGCTTTGGGCTCAACAAACAGACATTCTTTGGATAAAGTTATGGGCTATGGTGAGTCACTTGGACATCATTAGAGTAGTCATATCTTCGAGGTTTTCCAAATAATCCTATCCACTAAACTTAATACAAAATATTGGTCTAACTAGTTAGGATCTGTAAAGGGTAGCTTTAGTTAGTTCCACTTAGACAAATGTACCAAGTCGAAGTCATATATTCCTAGACATACGTAGACTGATCTTCCCTAATCTACTATTATCCAAAATTTCACCAGTACCGTAGGTCAAGTTAAACTCAGTCCCTTTTTAAGCTAATCTTAATTACCCTGCCGAGTAGGTTATTTTTGGAGGTGCCAACTAATTTGGAGTCTCCCCCTGAATTATTGATCAAAATTTTAATTCTGATTTTATGTCGATTACTTTTATAATTATAATATACTTGATTATAATCTTGATTCAAGTTGGTTTTATAGTTATTTCTATAATTTAATTTTGGTTTAGTTGATTTAATTTTATAGTTAGAATTCTGAATTGGATTTTTGGATTTTACATAATATATTTTATTTTTAGGTATATAATATTGATTAATTCCTACTTGTGTGGTTAAACATGCTTTTGAAACCCAAGCTTCGGTTTGTTTTTTATTTTGAGATAAAAGTGAAATAAACGATTTATTTGTCGAGCTAGACATGTTTCCAAGTCCAAATTTGTTGTATACTCCTTTTTGATTATTTAATATTTGGTCCAAATTTTTAGATCTAGTTGTGAACTTTTCTAATAACCCTTTAAGTTTGTTAATTTCAATTTTTAGTGTTGAATTTTCCTGCTCAAGTTTTACGACTTGATTTGAACTTGATTTTTCAATTTGTACCTTGAGTTGTTGATTTTCCTCAAGGAGCAATTTATTTTGATTTTCTTATTCAGTTAATTTACTATTTAAACATGCAATTACTTTAAAAAACTTTTTGCTTAAATTAAAATTTACCTCCTTGGAACCTTTGGAAACGAGTACAGACTCATGGCTCGATTCGGGTTTAGACCCATCTTCCGATTCGTCCTCCGATTCAGATTCGTAGGCCATCAGCGCGAGGTAGCTCCGGTGCTTCTGGTCTTCGGCTTCCAATTCCTCTGAAGATGATTCATCCCACGTTTCTTTGAGTACCTTCATCTTATTTGTCTTGGTTTTGTCATTCTTCAGCTTCAGGTACTCGTTCTTGTAGTGACCTTTTTTGTTGCATCTGAAACAGGTCACATTCTTTGGTTTGGTAGTCGAGTTGATCTTTTGTAGGTCTTTTCTACTGAAGTTCTTATTTCTCCTGGTGAACATTTTTCTTACCAAGTACACCAGGTGTTCTTCATCTTTTGAGTCTTGGTCTGACTCACCTTCAGATTGAAGAACGATTCTTGACTTTTCCTTGGAGGAACCTATAAAAGAGCAACACCTTTCTCGGTTCTGGCATTAGTTTGCTCGTGTAGCTCAAGTTCACAGAATAATTCATCTAATTTTAACTTTGAAAGATTCTTCAAAATCTTGTAGGCATCAACGATAGATGCCCACAATGTATTTCGAGAAAACGCGTTTAGGGCGTACCGTATTAAATCGTGGTTCCCCATTTGGTGGCCGATCGTGTGAAACCCATTGAGGATGTCTTTGATCCTCACATGGAGTTGACTCACCGATTCTCCTTCCTGTATTTTTATATTAAATAATTTATTTAAATAAAGATCACGTTTAGTTACCTTAACATCGCTAGTTCCTTTGTGCAGTCGATGAGCTTGTCCCACAGTTCCTTCGCATTTTCGTGTGGCCCCACTCGGTTTACCTCCTCCTTTATTAGCCCGCATTATAGTGTATTGAGCGCCTTGAAGTTAATCTGGGCTTTCTTCTTCATTTTTGGATTCCAATATTCCTGGTCCATTGGGTTTCCAGAGTTATCGACAAGTGCATTGTAGCCTCTGGTGATGCTAAACCACTAGTCAAAATAAGTATTCTAGTAGACTTCCATTCATTTCTTCCATTATGAGAAGTCATCGCTCGAATGATGTTGTAACCTTCAGTCTGGGCCATGAATCCTGCACACAAAGAGACAGAAAGAGAGAGAGGGTCCTAAGACTTAGTTATGGATTAGTAGTGTGGGAGGAAAAAATAATATTATGACTGAATTGGTGTTGCACCAGTTTAGTTTAATTTGAAATGAAGAAAATGTTTCCAAAAAGTTAATAATACCAATTTGGAATATATCGAAAAAAACTGAAAACTAAAAAATAAATAAAATAAAAGTTTCACCCCCTTTGTCTGATTGGTGGTTGCACCAAATCAGAGCTGTACCTACAATGATACCACTTGTTGGATCGTGAAAACTCTAGAGGGAGGGGTGTGAATAGCGATAGAAAATTCGTAGCAAAGTCAAGTCGAGTACGCAATGGAAAAATAAAAAGCATAATATTAACAACACCAATTTTATTTGGTTTGGAGCTTTCGACGACTCATACTTCAAGGCCCAGATCCCACGAACCTATCGATGGGCAATCCACTAAAAATCTCTTACGGTACCCCCGGAAGAGAGAGTCAAGTACACAAGAATTAGTTAACTGCAACAAATTGTACTTACCCTTTTATAGAAATTAAGTACAAAAAAATAACTGTTACCAACACTCTTTATAGGAATGAAAATGATGAGCTTCGTGTTGATGTCTTTCTTCCGGGCGTGATTGGAACTTCTCGGATCAGTTGTCGGGCTCAGCAACTTCTTGGTAGTGTCGTAGCAGCAATAGGAAGCAGCCCGAGGCTTAGAGGTGCGTGCAATAGCTCGTATGTGGTTGATGTCCCAAACCCTCCCCGAGACAACCTTATAAAGGGTTTTGAAGGCGCCTTCCAAAGGCCTTGAAGGCGCCTCCAATGGGATAAAAATTTATCTCGAGTTCGCTGCATCTTATCTATGAATCAGTGAAAATTTATCCTATGGAAGGCCCTTCCATAGCCATGGAAGGCGTTGTAAAATATGATACCTAAATAATAATTAAATAATAAGGTTCTTGGAGAAATAGCCTTATTGGATTTTTCAAAAAATTTTAATAATTTTTTATAATTTAAACGGAGTCCGTATGACTCATTTTAAGGGAATGAATTTTGGGATACAGAGGAGGACTATTTAGAACATCATTTAAGTGAGATTTGATTAGGAGTAGACTTAAGCTAACCTATGTTAAACTATAGTAACTTACGTTTAAAAACGTTGAACTCCTCTTCCTTTTCCCCGACTTCTCCCTAAGCCTCTGTTTGGATGGGGTGAGGTAAGGTTCATTAATGGAAGGGGATGGAAGGGGAAGGGAGGGAAAGGAAAGGAAAGTAATATATTTATCTTACCCTTGTTTGGAAGGGAGGGAAAATTTATGTGAGAGGAAAGGGATGGAATGAAGGTTAAATATATAAATTTACAAAAATATCCTCTTATTTTTTTAATAAATCTGCATGTGAAAAAATAAATAAGGATATAATTGTAATAATTTCTCCTTACCCTTCCTTACACCCCAATTTGGGGGGTAAGGAATTTCGCTTATTCCCGAGCATGCAAGGGGAGGCTTTACCCTTCTCTCCCCTTCCCCTTCATAGCTCACTCTCTCCCAAACAAGGGTAAAAATTTATTTTACCCATGTTTACCTTTCCCTCCCCTTTACTCACCTCCTCCAAAACAAAGGGTAACTGTTCTTCGCATCCCCGATCCTCTCCACAAGCGATTCTTTTCCTCTCTCGGTGTCGCCGGCGCAAAGAAACCACCGGAGCTTTGAGGAGGAAGCAAGCTACCAATTCTTCTTCCTCTCCTCTCATTTTCCTCTCTCTCAATTTCTCTCTCGCGGATGACCCAACGTCGACGAAGGATGGTTCTTCCCCGACAATCTCGGACTCACCATGTCACCTTAGTGTCGTCGGATCTTGAAGGTACTGAAGATGCCCAAGACATTGCCGGAGGAGTGATCGCTTCCTCGATCGATTCTTGTGCGCGTCCGATAGGATTCTATTCTAGGGCATAACGAGGTCCTTGACTAATGTCCCTAGCCGATCGCCGATCGATCTTTTCCTCCCATATCTCTTCACTGGAGTTTGACTTGTAGCTCCACACCTACTGGATCAGATCGGACGACACCATCTTGACGCAATCAATCAAGGTAGGCTTCGTTCAGAATTATAAAGCTTCAAAGATCTTGCCTAATTAGTTCCGTTTGTGATGATCTTCCTATTCTGGATTAGAGGAAGCATCTGATCAGTGTACTGTGTGGGCTTTCCCCTGTGCCAATCACTGCCTTTCTCCATTCTTGCGGCTGAATAAGGGTTCGATTGAAGAATTGGGGTTCTGTTGAGGTAAGTGATTCTGTTGGTTAGGGTTTCAGCAATCCTTTGTTGTATAATTGGTTTCTAGACTGCTTCTTGGAGAGGATTAGTGTATGATTATCTTTTGTAGCTTCCGGATAGTTTCTGGCTAGTTGTTAGCTACTGGATTGCTGCCCTACCTCAAGGTAAATGCCTTCCGGTAATGTAATTCTGGGTTTTCTCATTTGTATGATGCAAAATTAGGTTTTCTAATGTGTTATATAGTTTTGTTTTTGCTTAGAGTTAATAGCAGTGATTGAATATATTTATTTAAACCATGTTGTTAATAGAATTAGTAAGAATGGTTGGGTAATTGAGGGTTTTAAGAGTGTAATCCTAATCTAAAATTTATTCAAGATGTTTAGGTTTACATTGTTCTAGTTGATCATGGAAGGTTGAATGATGATTAAGGATCTAATGGAATTTAGTTCTTGGATGGGTTAAGTTAGGTTGAACTTAAACCTATTCTTACCAATGGAGGAAAGTAGTAACCATGGTTAATTGTTGATGATGATGTTAGGTTGATATGGATTTATGATGGAGATTTGAATTAATGATAGGTTATTGTGGTTATCTGGGGGATTAATCAGAGATAAGATTTGATTGGAGTGATCCTAATTGGATTAGGGATTTTATTTAGCTATTTAATTCATATGGATTTTGCTAAATATTATATATATATATATATATATATATATGCAAGACTTTGATATGGGATGATCATTACGACGTGGCATTATTTATTGGTAATATGTATATACCTCACATGTTACCTATGTAGTTATGAGCAGTACTGTAGCAGGTCTTTGCTATACCTGTCCTTCTATTACTAGCCTAGGATATGGTTTTAAGTATATACACTTATTATGATATCACTGTTGTATCTACTATTTTTCCTACGATACTGTATACCTTTGTATCTCTAGTACTTTATTATGTTCATGCACTATCTGTCTATTACTCGCTGAGTCTTAGTACTCACCACCCCATTAACTTGTTTATTTCACCAGGTAGCAGGTAAAGGACTTATGGAGTCACTTGGAGAACTTGTCCGCCAGTCCCACGTCACATATGAGGATGATGTTCTGGTTTCAGTTTCGTTTGCTATTTATGTTTTTGGTTTTGTGATCTTTGTATTGTAATAATTTGATGTCAACTTAGAGTTTTGTCTTGTGGTATCTTGTATTGGTTTCATAATGTTGTGTTAAGTCGAGCCGGGTCGCAGTTAGTTGTTTTGTTCGTTTCATGTTTGCTATTTTGTGATTTTCGTTGTGCAATGTTTCATCCGAGTGGGCTGCATTATTAACTACGTGGTTATGCTATGTTTCAGCCGTGTGGGTTGCATTATTAACTGCGTGGTTGTGTGTATATTCCAACCATATGTGTCTGATGTATTTTATATGTATGTATATCTCAGATTGTCACCGGTACAGGGGAGATGTTGCCTAAATTTTTTGATTGGATTCCTTTGGGGGCGTGACAATTTATTGGTATCAGAGACACAGGTTTATGAGGCATATTTACTGTGTTTTGGTATTCCATAATTTGGTTTCTCTATGTGACTTTTCGAGTTTTGGGACCAGACAACGACAGGAATCTCCAAGCTATAGGAGGTATGTTTACATATTGTTATCTTACATTTCTATTTGTACATGCATAGTTATTCTGATAGTTATGTCATGTATTTGTACTCTTTTGTTAGTATCTGTCTAGTTGTTTATAGCATACATCACATGTGTTGGGTCAATCACTAATCATGGTTGATCCTACTGGAGATCAAGGATTACAGCCTCATGGGATTTCCTTTACCATACCATCAGTATCATTAGTTTCTATTATCACTAGGTTGGTAGTGGATAGTATCTGCTAAATATCATGTTGTTTCGGTTAGTAGAGGACCGATGTACCCTTGTTGACTTGCTTAGTAGAGTATTGATCAACTCTTGTTGGTTCGGTCCCTAGAGGACCAATTTACTCTTAATGTTTGGATTAGTACAGGATCGATTTACCATTGTTAACTTGATCATTAGAAGACTGATCCATTCTTGTCGGTGTAGTTAGTAGAGTACTGAGTATTCTTATTATTTTGATCAGTAGGGGACTGAATTATACTATTTCATGAAGATTCTGGCCTTTGGGTTATTTGTGTTTGGTTAAATAACTTGGAAGACACATTTGAGTACATAACTTATACATACGTAGAATAGACTGAATTGGTCGCATACCATTATTGGTTTGATTAGTCTATAGATGATCGATGTATTATATTCCATGGGGACTCTGACCATGGACTATATGTACCTGGAAGGATGACCTAGAGGGTACATTTGGATAGATGCCCCACTGATGTGGAAAAGTGTAGAGCTAGCTACTTAACACTTATGTGATGCATTTGTTATATAGGTGTATGAATTGGTGAGTGTATTCAGATACATGACCTGTACTGGTACGACAAATATGATGTTATCTGCGAATCCTCTACGTGACCAGGCACCACGTAAAGGAAGATGCAGAATATAAATTTTTTTTTAGAACAAAATATCTCGGTGATTATTTTGAGGTGTTTTGTGAGAGTACTTCTCTACCTTCTTGGGAGGCATGATGGTTTATAAGGCGATGATCAGTTGACTCGTCTAGCGCTGTTCCATGGGAGATCCTGACTCATGGACCGATTGGATATGGTTAGATATCTTCAATGATACCTAGAGATGTATGCCCCATAATTATGTGGAGAACATGGTGTTAGTTGATTAACACCTATGAAGTTTCACCATTTCCGAGTGAAAGTTTCAGATGATGATCTTCGAGGAGTAAAGCGACGATCGAAAGTTATTTTGGTTAGTTATTTGTTGATAGTATTCGTCTACCCTTGTCGGCATTGCTCGTCACTAGAGGTTATTGAATCTCAGGTGGAGCATGAAGGGCGCTGGAATTCCGTTCTGTTTAAATTTCTCGTACAAAATAGAACTATTCCTAGCAACCCGCATGTTTGATCAGACATGTGTTTGATCAATCAAGTAAGTTCTTGAATGATCAAAGCACACCTTGATCGAAGTACAAGATTGCTGGCCTCTTGTGTTGGTATTCAAAATCGATATCAAAAATCGATACGAAGAGAACAAAACTAGATACGCAACGGAATTAAAGAACTAGTTGTACCTTTCTTCGTAACTAAAGACCTCTTGATCTTCTGCTGTATTCCTCTCCTCTTCTTGGACGTCGTGTGGGCGACGATCTACCAAGACGACACCACCCTTCTTTTTCCTCTCTTCCAAAATGCTGGCCACAAAGGAGTCTCTAGGATGGGACACCTTCTAATCTTCTTCCTTCTCTTCTTCTTCTTCTTCTTCTTCTTCTTTCTCTTCTTCCTCTTCTTTCTTTTCTTCCTCTTCTTCCCTTTCTTCAAGCCGTTGGCCACCAAGATGAAGAAGTGGCGCCGGCCCCCAAGGAGGAGGAGGGGATACGAGCGCCGACCCTAAGCAAGGAGGAGGAGGGTGAAAGGGGTATCGGCCCTAAGCTAGGAGAGGGGGTTGTGCCGCTGGCCCTAGGAGGAGGAGAGGGGGCGGCAACCACAAGGAGAGAAGGGAGTTATGGAATAATAGAAAATTAGATTTTAGGGGCCACATCCTACTCCTTTTTATAGACTTGCCGTCGGTTACAAGGAAAGAAAAATTAACAAAATTTTGTTTAGAAAAAATCTAAACAAAGTATATTAAACCAAGTTAAGTTAAACAAAACCAAGTTAAATTAAACCAAACCAAGTTAAGTTAAACCAAACCAAGTTAGGTTAAACCAAACCAAGCTAAACCAAAATCGATTATGGAAAGGTGGATGTGTGGCTTTATATATTGAGGCTACAACAGGGACCTAGAGGAGGAATTGGTTTAGGCCTTCCGATGGGCTTTGGTTTCCCGTGTTCGCCCCGAACGCCCAACTCAAGTCCATTAATAATAACCCATACCACTAAAAGGTTATTATTGAACTACTGCATCAATCCCATATTACAATATGAGCTCCTTCTTATTATGAGTGTGTTAATTTCCCCATGTTTAAGATATCATATGTTCGTTAATTAAATGAGTTACTGCCAACTCAGTTAATTAGCATTTGAGTCCAAGAGTAGTACCACTCAACTTTATTATCAAACCGGACTAAGTCCACCTGCAGGGTTTACATGATAATCCTTATGAGCTCATTAAGGGGACATCATCAGCCTAAATAATTAGGACACAGATTCCTTCTATAATCAACAACACACCATATAAATAATAGTATCTCCCAACTCATCGGGTCTATTTATTTAACGGATAAATCCCACCCATTGATACGTCAAAGAAATAAATACTAAGTATACGTGCTTGTTATTATATAGGGATTAAGAGGACGCACATCCATAATAACAGATGTTCTGTTCTTTTATATAGTCAGTATAAATCGAAAAACCTCAAATGGTCCTACTCAATACACACATAGTGTAATAGTATAATTTTATAGTCAAGACAGACTAATACCAAATTACACTACAACCATTCCAATAGTTTGTCCCAATCCATCTTGGTTGTGAGCTACTATTTATAATTTATAAGGAATCGATAACATGATCTTCTGTGTGACACCACACACCATGTTATCTACAATATAAATTAAATGGACAACTGCATTGACATATATAGAAATATAAAATGCAGATATTTGACCAAAGTGATTCTCATTTTAAAATATTTCAAAACAGATGTTCATACAAAAGCTAGGCCAAACGTAGTATAATGTGTTGTAAGACAATGGTTAGTCATCTTAGCTAACATTGCCTTCATCGATTAACTCAAGACCTTGATCACGTGATCATTTACCCAAGGTCTTGAGGTTTATATATACGTCAGATCGGAGGGTGTTCAACTTTTTGTCGATAGTGGATGGAGGATATTTACGACACGACTATGAGAGTTGTGTTGATACTCACTTGATGGGTAGACTTTTAGCCAGGAGGTTGAGTCACCCTATGGATTTTGGATCATCATTCCCTTACGGTGGATTTTTTGGGTATTTGAATGGATGAGATTAGATATACTCTTTGGATATTTTTGGATATGATTAGTAGAGTTTTGTATACTCATATCTCATGGATTGACCGTATCTCTACCATTTGGAGAATTCTTGGTCATCGATCAGGAAATCAAGGGGCACCCTTGGATTTCAGTTGTGATACACTTTTGGTAGGATGATGATATGTTTCTACATCATGATAGTATATCATGATGAGAATTGGTCATTAGGAAAATTATCAGGTTTTATTGATGTTATGATAGGTTGTTTTCTGATGATCTGTTAGAGGATATTAGATTCGGTAGTCTATTATTTGGTTATTTATGGTTGGTGATCAAATCTTAAATCTATTGCTAGTGATCTTACGGTCGAGCGTGTCTGATATACGGATATTATGAGTCCTTGGTTTTATCACTTAGTCTTATAGTGCCCTAGATGTTTTCAAGGACTTGATGAATTTGGTATTCTTAGAGTATTTAGATCAGTGGTGTTGTTTCAATAACAATATTGTGATCTATTCTAGATCCGAGGTGGATTACGTACACCATCTTCGCATAGTTCTAGAGATGTTTCAATGGGAACATCTTTATGCGGAATTCAATAGTGCGCTTTTCGATGGTCTTCTAAGGAATTTTTAGGGACATATTGTCTTTAGTAGGGGTATATCAATGGATCTACAAAAGATGAAAGATGTTACCAGTTGGGAGTATTTGAAGTCTGTATAGGAGACTCGCAGCTTCTTTAGTTTAGCTGAATATTTCCAGAGATTGATTGAGGGTTTCTCCAGCGTTGTTATGTCGTTGACTTGACTATCTAGGAAGAGTGTGGAATTTTCCTGGACATATGCTTTTTAGACCAATTTCAGGTGCTGGAACAAAAAGATGATAATTGCACTGTCTTAGTTTTACCATCTGGTGTAGATGGATTTTATACTCTACATAAGTGTAGCGTACTTAGGGTTTGGTGCAGTTCCAATGTAGCATGAGCAGAGTAGTCTCTTACCAGTAGTTAGAATTCACACGTAATGACAATGAGATTCTTTATTTCTGTGGGAGATTATGTGTGTTCTTGAGTCACTTCTTATCCAAGAGGAGTTACTACAGGAAACACCTCGATCTGGAGTTGTGATACATTCAGATGACACTCGATGTATAGAGACTTAAAGCGTTTCAATAGGTCGAATGACATGAAGTAAGACATCGCGGATTTTGTAGCTTGATGTCTAGTTTGTCAACAAGAGAAGGCTAAACATCGGAGGCTAGCAGTATTATTTCAGTAGATTCGGATACTGGAATGGAGTGAACGCATGTTATGATGGTCTTTGTTGTGGGATTACCCAGGACACGGAGAGGATATGATGTGTTGGGTAATGATTGATTTGGCTGATTAGATTTGTTCCCTCTCTATCGATCTCTAGAACAGATTCTTTAGATTGAGTAGTAAGGTTACTCTAGAGAGATTACCGGACTTTAGGGTATACCTCTGAGTATTGTATCGGATTGAGGTCCGTGATTCACATCACGATAGTGGCAAATTTTACAGTAGACTTTGGGTTAGGAGTTTTACTTTAGTATAGATTTTCACCCTCATACTGATGGATAGTTTGAGCGCCCTATACAGATGTTGGAGGATCTGTTGATAGTGGATTATGAATTTTAGAGGTAGTTGATTTACTCACAGTTGGCTAGACAGCAGTGTGAAAGTAGCGGAAGCAGGGTGAGCTCATAACCCAAAGAGTTATACTTTACGGCTTGTCACGCCCCCAGAGGGGTCCTTACCAAAAAATTTCGGCAGCATCTTCCCTGTACGGGTGACAATATGAGACATACATACATACAAAATACATCAGCCACATATGGCTGGAATATATTTACACTACCATGCAGTTATATAATCAACCCACTCGGCTGGAACAGAAATAAACACAACCACGCAGTTATATAATCAGCCCACTCGGCTGTACTAAAATCAACACAGCGGAAATCACAAATAACGATCACAAAACATAAAGCAACTAACTGCGAGCCGGCTCGGCTTGACACAATAATATCAAACCAAATACAAAAGAACACAAATATATAATCAAATACAAAACCCAAAATACAAATAACGTAAGAAATACCAAAATCGTAAGATCCTCCTCGAATGTGACGTGGGACTGGCGAACAGACTCTCCAGGCGACTCCATAAATCCTTTACCTGCTACCTGGTGAAATTACCAATATACGGGGTGGTGAGTATAAAGACTCAGCGGGTAATAGACAGATAGTGCATGAGTATAGTAAAGAACTAGAGATGCAAAGGTATATAGTCTCGTATGGAAATAGCGGATACTATAGTGATATCATAATAAGTGTCCATACCTGAAACCATATCCTAGGCTAGTAATGGAAGGTAGGGTGTAGCAAATACCTGCTACAGTACTGCTCATATCTACATGGTAACATGTGAGGTATATACATAATTACCATAGGAAAACCAGTGTCTAAACATATATCACGGTTATATATCTCAACCTATGTCAGCATAACAACATAAATAAACAACAGCAGCATAGATAAACAACAACAGCATAAGTAAGCAACCAGCAGATAAAATAACAACAGCGTATGTACGGATGATCACCCCGCCCACCTCTCTGCACCATGACCCCTGTATAGACGAGAGGCCGGATCGATGACAACTGTACCACCCAAAGGCCGCCACTACTCTCGAGTGACCGGATGGACAGGTGCATAGTAGTTGAATAGCTACGTCTACGACGGGGGTCCCTGTTGCCCATGACTCCAGCTATCACTACCCATGAGTGTGCGAGTGGGGGGCACGACAGGACAAGCGGCACGCCCCAGCTACCACTACCCATGAGTGGCCGAGCATGCGGCCCAAGCCATTGACCGTCTCAACCACAAGGGAGCTAAGGTCGCCGGCAATGCTTGCAATGACATGATGCGAACAATGCAACAGTCATCATATATATATAAACAGAAACAGGTATGCTACATGAAGCCAACATGCTCAGTAAAGTGTGTAAATAAGCAGCAAACCAAAACATGTAAACATGGTATCAGGTGCCTATATATCCAATACCTAATATCTAATGTCTGATATCTGGTATCTGGTATCTGATACCTAGTAATATAGTATCTGGTGTCCAGTATCTGCTAAATATCATGAATAGCAACGAGAGACTGTATAGATACAGAAACGAGTAGCTCAAAGATTGAGTGGAAGTATCAAACGCGGGAAAAATACGAGTGGAGTCAAGATAAATACAGGAGCTATCCGAAAATATAACTCATGCACTAAGATCAATATACTAAAGAGATAAGACAAGAAGTACCTGCCTTTATCTGACGATCGTGATAATTAATCCCACGTCGAGACACTCGTCTCAGTCAATGTCATCAATCGTGATATATTGTAAAATTTAGCTAATTAGATAAGCAATAACTTGCTAAATCAAAAGATCTAATCCCATAGAAACACCCTATTCAAATCGATCATTGATTATCCTTAAACACAATCCATTCAATACTGCCAACAAGAAACTGTATAAATCCAACCCATCACTACTAATCGCAATATCAATCTAATGATTCCGATAACATTCATGTACTCCTCTAAATTAACCAATCCACTAATCAATCTAGTACAAATAAATCCAATTCTATAATCAATTAACTCATCGTGGACCACTTACCAATTCCAATCAGTTAATGATTTCATCTAACATCATCATTTAATCCATGTCTTAAAACTACTAATCACTTATTAACCAGGCTACACAAATTAATAACTTCAATTCCATAAATGAACTAATGCTTTGCTCACGATTAACACTTCCAACTTCATCACTGAAATCAATCTAATGTAGCAAAACAAAATACTAGATTTAATTTAGTATTAATCCAATTCTATACATATCTTACCATCATCCAAAACTGTAGCCACTTAGTGAAGAACCCAGAGGTTGCTGCGATGAACAAGAACCACTCCAACCCATAATCGTTCACTCCAGATTCTATGAAACTGCTAACGAAAGCAGCGCTGGAGTTAGAATAGCTGATCCCATAACTGTACACAATCCAAACCAATTCACATCATATTAATCACTCTAAAACCATCACAGCTTACCCCAATTTTATCTGATGCCTCCTGGTGAAGGGTTCCCGATGAAGCAATGTAGACCAAGGAGTTTCCCACTCGACACCAGATCAACGGAGATCCTAGAAATCACTGTGTAGAACTTGCGCTCACCTCCTCGAATCCACAGAGACGACAATGCTTTGATAATCATCCTTTTCTCCAAGTTTCAAGTCTGATCGAGTGTCCTAGATCATCGAACAACAAGGGTGTCCTTGAGCCGAGCACTGTGCAGATCGGCGGTGGCATAGAGAGAATCGGCCAATTAGGGGTAGCGTCTCTGGATCGGGAGGTCTCGGCCGACGGTTGGACAATAGCGCAGGCAATGGTGGTCGGGGCTGTAGCGCACGAGTGCAGCGATGCGGGAAGAGGCTAGGGCTCATATTTCCCACCCTTTCACTAAAGATCGGGCTGTGCGGAGCAAAGGTCTGAGAAAGTGTGTACCTAGCGGAGCTGTAGATGAGAGGCTGAGGAATAGAAAGCTCCGGCGAGCGGCGGCCTGAGCAATGTCGTGCGATCAGGTTCCGTGGCATGTCTCCGGCGCTCGCGTGAAGGAGGAAAGGCTAGCGGTGTGGTGCCCTTGCGAGGAGAAGAGCCAGCAGCTATAGCTCGAGGGAGAAGTCGCCGGCTGTGCGGTTCATCATGATCGGCGATGGTGCGGCGGATCGCGAGGTGAGGACTCGGGGAAAAGAGTTCGGCGCAATGAAGGAGAGGAGAGATTGTGCGGAGTGAAGAAGGAATGGAGAAGATTTCGGCTTATAAACCTAGCCTAATTAAAACTTAGGTTAAATCAATTAAACACTAAGTTGGTTTCCTCAATCAACTCCCACTTTTAGGTATTTTAAACGGGCTTCCACTTAGCCTATAAATGATCCCCTTAAACTACGCCAAACGGACTCCGAAAAATTCTCAGAAAATTCCTAAAAATTCCTGAAAAATCCAATAAGATTATTTGTCCAATAACCTTATTATTTAAATATTATTTGGGTACTGTATTTTACATTCTCCCCCACTAATAAAAAATTTGGTCCCTAAATTTACTGCTCAACTCAGGGATCATCATTCAAGGGTAACAACCAAATAACATACTCATATATCACTCTATCCGAGTATCAAGAATAAATCTCCATTCATAAGAGATGACCCTGTGGGTTATGAGCTCACTCTGCTTCCGCTACGCCCACACTTCTATCTAGTCAACTGTGGGTAAACCAACTGCCTCCAAATTCCATAACTCATACTATCAGCAAACCCCTAACTTCCACATTAAGTTCTCAGTTGGTTCATCTGTCTAAAGATGTAAAGCGGTTCTAAAACAGAACTTTATACTCATGGTTTGCTGTAAAATCTGCCACTATCGTAATGTGAATCATGAATCTCCATCCAGTTCCAAACTCAGAGATATACCCTGAGATCCGGTAATCTCTCTACCATATAATCCTGCTACTCGATCTAAAGCATCCATCCATATAATTCGTCAACCAATCACTGATTTCCCAACGCATCGTATCATCTCCATGTCCCGGGGTAATCTCACAACAAAATCCATCATAGCATGCTCCCAACTGCACTCCAGTATCTGAATGTACTTACCAATTCATACACCCTATAACGGTTGTATCTCGTAAGTGTTAAGCAACTAGCTCCACACTTTTCCACGTCAGTGGGGGTCATCTATCCAAATGTACCCTCAAGGTTATCCTACCAGGTACATACAGTTCATGATCAAAGTCTCCATAGAATAGGATAGCTCGATCATCTACAGACCAGTCAAGCCAGCTATGGTATGCAGCTAACTCAGTCAATTCTCCATCTGTACAAGTCATGAACTCAAATATGCCTTTTAGGTTATCTAACCGAATACAACTAACCCAAAGGTCAGAATCTTCATGAAATAGAGTAAGTCGGTCTCCTACCGACTGAACTACCAACCGAACTAAGAACATAAGAATGGATCGGTCCTCTACTGACCAAGTCAACAACGGTAAATCGAACCTCTATAGGCTAAAGCAACTAGGATAAGTCGATCCTCTACTAACCAAACCAACAGAGTAAATCAACCCTACTAAGCAAGTCAACAAGAGTACATCGGTCCTCTGCTAACCGAAGCAACAAGAGTAAACTGGTCCTCTACAAACCGAACCAACTATGATAAATCAATCCTCTACTACCCAAGCCAATAAGAGTAAATCGGTTCTCTACGAACCAAGGCAATACGAGTAAATTGGTTCTTCACTAACTGAAGTAATATGATATTTAGCAGATACTAACCACTAGTAAACTAGTGATAACAGAATTTAATAACACTAGTGGTATGGTAAAAGAAGTCCTATGAGACTGTATTCCTTGATCTCTAGTAGGGTCAACCGTGATCAGTGTTTGACCCAACACATTTGATGTATGCTACAAACAACTGGACAGGTACTAACAAAAACATACTAATACATAACATAACTAACATAACAACTATGCATGCACTAACAGAAATGTAAGATAACAATATGCAAACATACCTCCTATAGCTTGGAGAATCCTGTCGCTGCCTGGTCCCAAAACCCGAAAAGTCACATCGAGAAACCAAATCACAAAAAACCAAACAAAAATAGGCCTCGTAAAACCTGAGGCTCTGATACCAATAAATTGTCACGCCCCCAGAGGGGTCCTTACCAAAAAATTTCGCCAGCATCTCCCCTGTATGGGTGACAATCTGAGTCATACATACATACAAAATACATCAGCCACATACGGCTGGAATATATTTACACAACAACGCAGTTATATAATCAGCCCACTCGGCTGGAACAGAAATAAACACAACCACGCAGTTATATAATCAGCCCACTCGGCTGTACTAAAATCAACACAGTGGAAATCACAAATAACGATCACAAAACATAAAACAACTAACTGCGAGCCGGCTCGGCTTGACACAATAATATCAAACCAAATACAAAAGAACACAAATACATAATCAAGTACAAAACCCAAAATACAAATAACGTAAGAAATACCAAAATCGTAAGATCGTCCTCGAATGTGACGTGGGACTGGCGGACAGTCTCTCCAGGCGACTCCATAAATCCTTTACCTGCTACCTGGCGAAATTACCAATATACGGGGTGGAGAGTATAAAGACTCAGCGGGTAATAGACAGATAGTGCATGAGTATAGTAAAGAACTAGAGATGCAAAGGTATACAGTCTCGTATGGAAATAGTAGATACTACAGTGATATCATAATAAGTGTCCATACCTGAAACCATATCCTAGGCTAGTAATGGAAGGTAGGGTGTAGCAAATACATGCTACTGTACTGCTCATATCTACATGGTAACATGTGAGGTATATACATAATTACCATAGGTAAACCAGTGTCTAAACATATATCACGGGTATATATCTCAACCTATGTCAGCATAACAACATAAATAAACAACAGCAGCATAGATAAGCAACAACAACATAAGTAAGCAACCAGTAGATATAATAACAACAGCGTATGTACGGATGGTCACCCCGCCCACCTCTCTACACCATGACCCCTGTATAGTCGAGAGACCGGATCGATGACAACTGTACCACCCAAAGGCCGCCACTACTCTCGAGTGACCGGATGGACAGGTGCATAGTAGCTGAATAGCTATGTCTGCGACGAGGGTCCCAGTTGCCCGCGACTCCAGCTATCACTACCCATGAGTGTGCGAGTGGGGGGCAAGACAGGACAAGCGGCACACTCCAGCTACCACTACCCATGAGTGGCCGAGCGTGCGGCCCAAGCCATTGACCGTCTCAACCACAAGGGAGCCAAAGTCGCCGGCAATGCATGCAATGACATGATGCGAACAATGCAACAGTCATCATATATATATAAACAGAAACAGGTATGCTACATGAAGCCAGCATGCTCAGTAAGGTGTGTAAATAAACAGCAAACCAAAACACGTAAACATGGTATCAGGTGCCCATATATCCAATACCTAATATCTAATGTCTGGTATCTAGTATCTGGTATCTGATACCGGGTAATATAGTATCTGGTGTCCAGTATATTCTAAATATCATGAATAGCAACGAGAGACTGTATAGATACAGAAACGAGTAGCTCAAAGATTGAGTGGAAGTATCAAACGTGGGAAAAATACGAGTGGAGTCAAGATAAATACAGGAGCTATCAGAAAATATAACTCATGCACTAAGATCAATATACTAAAGAGATAAGACAAGAAGTACCCGCCTTTATCTGACGATCGTGATAATTAATCCCACGTCGAGACACTCATCTCAGTCAACGTCTTGCAAATCATATATATATTGTACAATTTAGCTAATTAGATAAGCAATAACTTGCTAAATCAAAAGATCTAATCCCATAGAAACACCCTATTCAAATCGATCATAGATTATCCTTAAACTCAATCCATTCAATACTGCCAACAAGAAACTGTATAAATCCAACCCATCACTACTAATCGCAATATCAATCTAATGATTCCGATAACATTCATGTACTCCTCTAAATTAACCAATCCACTAATCAATCTAGTATAAATAAATCCAATTCTATAATCAATTAACTCATCGTGGACCACTTACCAATTCCAATCAGTTAATGATTTCATCTAACATCATCATTTAATCCATGTCTTAAAACTACTAATCACTTATTAACCAGGCTACACAAATTAATAACTTCAATTCCATAAATGAACCAATGCTTTGCTCACGATTAACACTTCCAACTTCATCACTGAAATCAATCTAATGTAGCAAAACAAAATACTAGATTTAATTTAGTATTAATCCAATTCTATACATATCTTACCATCATCCAAAACTGTAGCCACTTAGTGAAGAACCCAGAGGTTGCTGCGATGAACAAGAAACCACTCCAACCCATAATCGCTCACTGCAGATCCTATGAAACTGCTATCGAAAGCAGCGCTGGAGTTAAAATAGCTGATCCCATAACTGTACACAATCCAAACCAATTCACATCATATTAATCACTCTAAAACCATCACAGCTTACCCCAATTTTATCTGATGCCACCTGGTGAAGGGTTCCTGATGAAGCAATGTAGACCAAGGAGTTTCCCACTCGACCCCAGATCAACGGAGATCCTAGAAATCACTGTGTAGAACTTGCACTCACCTCCTCGAATCCACAGAGACGACAATGCTTTGATAATCATCCTTTTCTCCAAGTTTCAAGTCTGATCGAGTGTCCTAGATCATCGAACAACAAGGGTGTCCTTGAGCCGAGGACTGTGCAGATCGGCGGTGGCATAGAGAGAATCGGCCAATTCGGGGTAGCGTCTCTGGATCGGGAGGTCTCGGCCGACGGTTGGACAATAGCACAGGCAATGGTGGTCGGAGCTGTAGCGCACGAGTGCAGCGATGCGGGAAGAGGCTAGGCTCAGATTTCCCACCCTTTCGCTGAAGATCGGGCTGTGCGGAGCAAAGGTCTGAGAAAGTGTGTACCTAGCCGAGCTGTAGATGAGAGGCTGAGGAATAGAAAGCTCCGGCGAGCGGCGGTCTGAGCAACGCCGTGCGATCAGGTACCGTGGCATGTCTCCGGCGCTCGCGTGAAGGAGGAAAGGCTAGCGGTGTGGTGCCCTTGCGAGGAGAAGAGCCAGCGACTATAGCTCGAGGGAGAAGAAGTCGCCGGCTGTGCGGTTCATCGCGACCGGCGGTGGTGCGGCGGATCGCGAGGTGAGGACTCGGGGAAAAGAGTTCGACGTAATGAAGGAGAGGAGAGATCGGGCGGAGTGAAGAAGGAATGGAGAAGATTTCGGCTTATAAACCTAGCCTATTTAAAACTTAGGTTAAATCAATTAAAACCTAAGTTGGTTTCCTCAATCAACTCCCACTTTTAGGTATTTTAAACGGGCTTCCACTTAGCCTATAAATGATCCCTTAAACTACGCCAAACGGACTCCGAAAAATTCTCAGAAAATTCCTAAAAATTCCTGAAAAATCCAATAAGATTATTTATCCAATAACCTTATTATTTAAATATTACTTGGGTGCTGTATTTTACACGGCTAGAGATTTGTTGTTTGGATGTTGCATGGATGTTACTCTTAGATGAGGATCCCTGACTTGAGCAATAAATTTGGGGACCAAATTTTGATTAGTGGGGAAGAATGTAAAATATGACACCCTAATAATAATTAAATAATAAGGTTATTGGAGAAATAACCTTATTGGATTTTTCGAGAATTTTCAGGAATTTTTGGGGATTTAAACGGAGTCCGTATGACTCGTTTTAAGGGGATGAATTTCGGTGTACAAAAGAGGCCTGTTTGGAACACCATTTAAGTGGGATTTGATTAGGAGTAGACTTAAGCTAACCTAAGTTAAGCAACAGTAACCTACCTTTAAAAAGGTCGACCTCCTCTTCCTTTTCCCCCACTTCTCCCTTCACTGTTCTTCGCATCCTCGATCCTCTCCACCAGCGATTCTTTTCCTCTCTTAGTTTTGCCGGCGCAAAGAAACCACTGGAGCTTTGAGGAGGAAGCAAGCTACCAATTCTTCTTCCTCTCCTCTCATTTTCTTCTCTCTTGATTTCTCTCTCGCGGACGACTCGATGCCGACGGAGGATGGTTCTTCCCCGATAATCTCGGCCTCACCGCGTCACTTGAGCGTCGCCTGAGGAACGTCGCCTGATCTTGAAGGTACTGAAGATGTCCAAGCCATCTTCGGAGGAGTGATCGCTTCCTCGATCGATTCTTGTGCATGCCCGATAGGATTCGATTCTAGGGCACAGCGAGGGCCTTGACTCGCGTCCCCAGCCGATCACCGATCGATCTGTTCCTCCTCAATCTCTTCGCTAGAATTTGACCTGTAGCTCCACACCTCCTGGATCGGATCAGACGACACCATCTTGAGGCAACCGATCAAGGTAGGCTTCGTTCAGAATTATAAAGGTTCAAAGATCTTGCCTAATTAGTTCCGTTTGTGATGATCTTCCTATTTTGGATTAGAGGAAGCATCTGATCAGTGTACTGTGTGGGCTTTCCCCTGTGTCGATCACTGCCTTTCTCCATTCTTGCGGTTGATTAAGGGTTTGATTAAAGAATTGGGGTTTTGTTGAGGTAAGTGATTCTGTTTGTTAGGGTTTCAACAATCCTTTGTTGTATAATTGGTTTCTAGACTGATTCTTGGAGAGGATTAGTGTATGATTGTCTTTTGTAGCTTCCGGATAGTTTCTGGCTGGTTGTTAGCTACTGGATTATTGCCCTACCTCAAGGTAAATGTCTTCCAGTGATGTTATTCTAGGTTTTCTCATTTGTATGATGCAATATTAGGTTTTCTAATGGGTTATATATTTTTGTTCTTGCTTAGAGTTAATAGTATTGATTGAATATATTTATTTAAATCATGTTGTTAACAAAATTAGTAAGAATGGTTTGGTAATTGAGGGTTTTAAGAGTGTAATCCTAATCTAAAATTTATTCGGGATGTTTAGGTTTGCTTTGTTCTAGTTGATCATGGAAGGTTGAATGATGATTAAGGGTCTACGGGAATTTAGTTCTTGGAGGGGTTAAGTTAGCTCGAACTTAAATCTAGTCTTTCCAATGGAGGGGAGTAGTAACCATGTTTAGTTGTTGATGATGATGTTAGGTTGATGTGGATTTATGATGGAGATTTGATTTTATGATAGGTTATTGTGGGTTGATATGATTATATGGGGGATTAATCAGAGATAAGATTTTATTGGAGTGATCCTAATTGGATTAGGGATTTTATTTAGATATTTAATTCATATGAATTTAGCTAAATAAAATATATATATTGATTGATGCAGGACTTTGATATGGGACGACCATCACGACGTGGTATTATTTAGCACGATCGACATATAAAGGCGAGTATTCCTTGCTTTATCTCTTTAGCACATTGATCTTGGTGCATGAGCTAAATGTTCAAATAGTTACTGTGTTCATCTTGACTCCACTCTTATTTTTCCTACGTTTGATACTTCCACTCAATCTTTGAGCTACCTGTTTATGTATTTATACAGTCTCTCATTGCTATATATGATATTTAACAGATATCAGATACCAAATACTAGATATTAGATATTGGATATATATGTTAGGATGTATACTAAAAGCCTAGATTTTTGTATGAACATTTATTTTGAAATGAGAATCACATTGGTCAAATGTCTGCATTTAGTTAAATACAGTTGTCCATTTAATTTATATTGTAGATAACATGGTGTGTGGTGTCACACAGGAGATCATGTTATCAGTTCCTTATAAATTATAAATAGTAGCTCACAACCAAGATAGATTGGGACAAACTATTGAAATGATTGTTGTGTAATTTGGTATTAGTTTATCTTAAATATAAAATTACACTAATACACTATGTGTGTATTGAGCAGGACCATTTGAGGTGGCTTCTTTTTATACTAACTGCATAAAAGAACAGAACCTCTGTTATTATGGATGTGCGTACTCTTACTTCCGATATAATAACAAACACATATACTTAGTAATTATTTCTTTAATTTATCAATGGGTGAGATTTATTCGTTAAATCAATATGCCTGATAAGTTGAAAAATAATATTATTTATATGGTGTGTTATTGATTATAGAAGGAAACTATGTCCGTTATCTAGGTTGATGATGCCCCCATGAGGAGCTCATAAGGATTATCATGTAAACCCTATAGGTGGATTTAGTCCGGCATGATAATGAAGTTGAGTGGTACTCCTCTTGGAGCTAGATATTAATTAAGTAAGTTGTCAGTAACTCATTTAATTAATGGGCATTTGATATCTTAAACAAAGGGAGATTAATGCACTCATAATAAGAAGGAGCTCATAATGTAATATGGGATTGGTGCGATAGTTCAATAATGACTCTTTGGTGGTATGAGTTATTATTGATGAACTTGAGTTGGATGTTTGGGTCGAACACGGGAAGCCCATGTCCATCAGGAGGCCAAACCAATTCCTCCTCTAGGTCCCTGTCGTAACCTCTTATTAAGAGCCTTTTTATCCACCCAAAGCCCAGCTTTTTACCCAAGCTAGGGGTCGGCCACATGCTTGCTTGGTGCCCAAGCAAGGGGTCGGCCAAGCCCATCTTGGTGTCCAAGATGTGGCCGGACAAGCCTTGCTCGGTGACCAAGCAAGGGGCCGACCACTAAAGAAATAAAAAGAGAGATTTAATTTTTTAAAATCTTTCCTTTTATAGCAATTTACAAAGGATTAAAAGAGAGATTTTAATTTTAAAAATTTTCCTTTTTTGAAGTCATGCACATGGTTTTAAAAGAGAGTTTTAATTTTTAAAATCTTTCCTTTTTTGTTGCCATCTATAATGGTTTAAAAATAGAGATTTTAATTTTGATAAAACTTTCCTTTTTTGTAACCATGATTTAGAAGAGAATTTAATTTTAAAATCTTTCCTTTTTGTAGACATCTACAATGTTTATAAGAAAGATATTTTAATTTTTTAAACTTTCCTTTTGTAGCCATCACAATAAGAAATTTAAAAGAGTGAGTTTTTAATTATTATTAAAAAAAAATTTTATACCATGACCATGGATTATAAAAGAGAGGTAGAGGGTGCCTTATGGGAATAACATATCTCCATATTTCTCTTGTTCCCTTAGGGCTGAAACCTAAGTTTTCCCTCTTCTCTTTTCCTTGGTGGCCAACCCTTCTCTCTTTCTCTTCTCCCTTTGTTTTCTTCTCTTAAGGCCGGCGGCACATCAAGCTCCTGTTGGTTGCTACTCGGAATATCGTATCGGTTCCCCTGTACAAAAATTTTGTACAAGTCCTGAATCATTCCTAATAACCTATTGTGTTCTTTAGAAATTATATTTGGAATCACAAACGGAACTTAACATCATTGATTCCAAATTCAACTTATCTGTTCTTAGTGGTTTAGACTTGGATCGCAAACGATGCATAACATTATTAATCCAAATCCACCTATGAATTCAATTAAATATTAATTTCAGAGATCGGCTTCCAGGTTAAACATGACGAGGCACTAGGCCTTCTTGGATATGGGAGCATCCACCACTTCCTAGACAAAACCTTTCAACGAAATTCAATATTTAATTTCCTTATAGTAACCCTAGGTTTAACCAAAAAGAACAATCGAATCACAAGTTCAAAAAACAAAAGAAACACAAAATTGAAAACATAAATTTGATTACTTAGATTCATTAGCCTCTTGTGTTTGGTATTTCAAGATCTAAATTAAAGGATGAACTAGTTATGATGCAGAAACTAATAACTTGTTATACCTTTTATAGCTTATAGACCTCATGATCTTTTGTCATATTCCTCTTCTTATCTTAGACGTCGTGTGGGCGACGATCTACCGAGATGAGAATCCACCCAAGCCTCCTTCTTCTCCTTGCAAGTTTTAGCCACCAAGAATCTCCTAGAGATGAAGGTCTTCGGCCACCAACCAAGCTCCAAGGGATGCAAAGAAACAAAGGCTCCTTTCTCTACTTCTTCGCTAAGCAAAATCCGACCACCAAGGGTCTCTTAGAGAGTTGATGACATCGGCCAAAGAAGAAGAAAAGGGGAAGAGGATGAGGGCCGGCCATACCAAGGAAGAGAGGAGAGGAAATAATAGATGTATTGTTATGAGGTGAAGAACCTCTACCCTCTCTTTTATATTCTTTGGTCTTGACAAATAAGGAAAGTTTAATAAATAAAATTTCTTTATATTCCTTGCCAATGTTTAAGAAGGAAAATTTAATTAAAATTTCCTTTTCAACCCTTAATGGTCGGCCACCTCATTGTCCTCCATACAAGGAAAGTTTTAAACACAAAATTAAAACTTTCTAATTTATTTCCGAAAATTTTGAAAATAAAAATTTCTCTTTAAAAATTTCCTTCATGGTTGGTTATAAAAGGAAACTTTTATAAATTAAAATCTCTCCATTAAAACATGTGGATGATTACAAAAAGAAAGTTTTTTCCAAAATTAAATTCTTCCTTTTAACTACAAATAAGGAAAGATATCTTTCTCTTAATCTTTTGTAGAAAACTATAAAAGGAAAGATTTATAATTTAAAAACTCTCTTTTAAAATCATGAGGATGGTTATAAAAAAGGAAAGATTTATCAAAAATTAAAATCTTTCTTTTAACTACAAATAAAGAAAGATATTAAACCTTTCTCTTAATCTTTTGTAGAAAGCTATAAAAGGAAAGATTTAAATTTTAAACTCTCTTTTAAAACCATGGCTTTCACATAAGGAAAGATTTTAAAAGAATAAAATCCTCTTTTATTTTATTGTGGTCGGCGACCAACTTGGGCTCCAAGTTAGGGTTGACCACCTTCTTGCTCCATCAAGGCTTGATCTTAGTCGACCCCTAGCTTGGGCTCCAAACTTGGCTTGGCCGACCACCTTAAGATGGGTAAGAAGGTGGGTATGGGTGGGTATAACACTTTATAAATAAGAGGCTACGACAGGGACCGAGGGGAGGAATTGGTTTTGGTCTCCTGATGAACTTGAGCTTCCCATGTTTACCCTGAACACCCAACTTGAGTTCATCAATAATAACTCATACCACTAAAGAGTTATTATTGAACTACCGCATCAATCCCATATTATATGTGCTCCTTATCATGAATGTGTTAATCTCCCTATGTTTAAGATATTGAATGTCCACTAATTAAATGAGTTACTGACAACTCACTTTAATTAATACCTAGCTCCAAGAGTAGTACCACTCAACCTTATCGTCATGTTGGACCAAGTCCACCTGCAAGGTTTACATGACAATCCTTATGAGCTCCACTTGGGGGCATCATAAACTTAGATTACTAGGATACAGTTTCATTCTATAATCAACAACACGCCATATAAATAATATCATTTCCTAACTTATCTGGCCAATTGATTTATCGAACTGAATCGCACCCTTTGATAAATTAAAGTAATGAATATTGAGTATATGTACTTGTTATTATATCATGATTAAGAGCACACACTTACATAATAATAAAGGTCTTGTCTTTTTTTCAGTCAGTATAAAAAGAACTTACCTTAATGGTCCTCCTGAATACACTCAGAGTGTACTAGTGTAATTTTATAGTCAAGATAAGATAATACCAAATTACACTACGACTATTCCAATGGTTTGTTCCTATCCATCTTAGTCGTGAGTTACTGTTTATAATTTATAAGAAACTGATAACATGATCTTCTGTGTGTGACACCACACACCATGTTATCTATAATATAAATTAATTGAACAACTACACTTAGCATGTAGACATTTGACCAATGTGATATGTGATTCTTATATGTTTATACAAAAGCTAGACTTTTAGTATACACACTAACAATCTCCCACTTATACTAAAAGACTATGCTGCCATATACCTTGCCATACATCTGATGTCAACAACTTTTCCTCGTTATACGATGTCTCGTATTGGGTGGTACTTGCACTCTATGTGTTTACTTACCTTATGGGCTCGTGGTTCCTTCGAGTTTGCTACTGCACCACTTATTATCACAATACACTGTAATAATTTTTGGGCAAACCAAGAATCACATCTAAGTCCATCATGAAGTTTCTGAGCCATATAGCTTCTATGGCTGCCTCAAAGGCTGCCATATACTCAGCTTCCATGGTGAAGTCTGAAAAGCATCTATGCTTAACACTCCTCTATTGTTATGACTTTACCTCCTAAAGTAAACACAAAACCTTGAGGTCGACTTACTATTGTCCCTATCTGATTGGAAGTCAAAATTCGTGTACCCCATATGGAGCAAATCATCTGCCTTGTAAACTAGCATATAATCTCTAGTCCCTCTAAGGTACTTTAATATATGCTTTACGGCAGTCCAGTATCCCGGTCCAGGATTACTTTGATATCTGCTAACCATGCCCATAGCAAAATAGATATCTGGTCTCGTTCATATCATACATTAGGCTTCCTATAGCTGAAGCATAAGGAACTGCCTTCATTTCTTTTACCTCTTTTGATGTCTTCGGAGACATCTCTTTAGATAAATATACTCCATGCCCAAAAGGTAGAAAAACCTTTCATGGAGTCTTGTATGCTAAATGAGCTAGGATAGTATCGATATATGAAGCTCGGGATAAGTACAACATTCTTTTCTTGTGATCCCTTATTACTTTGATCCCGAGAATATGTGCGCATTCACCCAAGTCCTTTATATCAAATTGCTTGGACAACCATACCCTTACTTCCGACAACACTTTGATATTATTTCCAACTATCATAAAATGCCATCTACGTATAGTACAAAAAATACCACCACGTTTCTATCACACTTTTTGTATACACAAGACTTATCTGGACACTGAATAAATCCATATGACTGGATTACTTCATTAAACCGGATGTTCTAAGATCTTGAAGCTTGCTTTAGTCCAAAAATCGACCGATTGAGCTTACAAACTAGATGCTCTTTGCCCTTTGCTATGAACCCATCTGGTTACTTCATATGGATGTTCTCTTCAAGACTTTCGTTAAGGAAAGCTGTTTTGACATCCATTTTCCAAACCTCATAATCCATATGAGCAACAATAGATAAGAGTATCTGGATAGACTTAAGTATGACAACCGGCGAAAAAGTTTCCTCATAATCGATTCCCTCTTTCTGAGTATACACCTTCGCAACAAGCCTTGCTTTGAAGTTTTCCACCTTCCCATCAATTTCTCTTTTCCTTTTGTAGATCCATTTACATCCAACGACTTTTACACCATTTGGTGATTCTACAAGCTCCCATACCTTATTAGAATACATAGATTCTATTTCAGAATTCATCGCTCTTTGCCAAGATGCTGCATCTATATCTTGGAGTGCTTCCGCATATGTTCGGGGATCAGGTTCTTGTTTACCTGGGACCAAGTCCAATGACTATCCCAAAAACATGAATATTTCAAGTTGCCTAACAATCCTCCCACTACGACGAGGCACTGTCTATTGTTGTGTATCATTTGTGATACGTGTTGCAGTTTTTAATGATATTTCATCTTGCACTGTTGATACTAAAGTAGGCATGCCCTCTCGCATTTCTTTTACAACAATTTCACTCATGGGCTTATGGTTCATTACATAATATTTCTCTAAAAATCGAGCATTGGTGCTAACAATGATCTTCTGATTTTTAGGATTATAAACCAAACCACCTTTCGCTCCCTTAGGATATCCTACAATCAGACAAACTTCTGTACATGATTTCAACTTGTCAGTATCTTCCTTTAGGACATGTGTTGGACTACCCCATATCCGAATATGACTCAGACTTGGCTTACACTCATTCCACAATTCCATGGGAGTAGAGGGTACTGATTTAGAAGGTACCATATTCAGAATGTATACTGTTGTTTCCAAAGCATATCCCCAAAATGAATTTGGTAATTCCGAATAACTCATCATCGATCTAACCATTTCTATAAGAGTCATATTCCTTCATTCTGCCACACCATTCTGTTGGGGTGTACCAGGTGCAGACAATTGTGATTGAATCCCAGCCTCTAATAAGTAGTTCCTAAACTCTCCAAAGAAGTATTCGCCACCACGATCAGACCGTAGTGTCTTGATACTTTTACCATGACGTTTCTCCACATCAGCCTTATACTCTTTGAACTTATCAAAGCATTCAGACTTGCGGCGCATTAGGTAAATGTATCCATATTACGAATAGTCATCTATAAAAGAGACAAAATATTAGAAACCACCTCTTGCCGGATATGTTAGAGTGTATACTAAAAGTCTTAGTTTTTGTATAAATATATAAGAATCACACTAGTCAAATGTCTATATTTTTATGTTAAGTGTAGTTGTTCAATTAATTTATATTGTAGATAACATGGTGTGTGGTGTCACACACAGAAGATCATGTTATCAATTCCTTATAAATTATAAACAGTAGCTCATGACTAAGATGGAAAGGAACAAACCATTGGAGTAGTCGTAGTATAATTTGATATTAGTTTATCTTAACTATAAAATTACACTAGTACACTCTGAGTGCATTGAGCTGGACCATTTAAGGTAAGTTTTTTTTATACTGACTGAATAAAAGAACAATAGCTTTGTTATTATGGAAGTGTGTGCACTTAATCCTGATATAATAACAAACACATATATCTAGTATTTATTTCTTTAACTTATCAATGGGTGAGATTTAGTTCGATAAATCAAGAGGTCCGATAAGTTGGGAAATGATATTATTTATAGTGTGTGTTATTGATTATAGAAGGAAATTATGTCCTAGTAATCTAGGTTGATGATGTCCCTAAGAGGAGCTCATAAGAATTGTCATGTAAATTCTGCAGGTGGACTTAGTCCGACATGATAATGAAGTTGAGTGGTTCTACTCTTGAAACTAGATATTAATTAAGTGAGTTGTCAGTAACTCATTTAATTAGTGGACATTTTATATCTTAAACACAGGGAGACTAATACACTCATAATAAGAAGGAGTCCAAAATGTAATTTGGGATTGGTGCGGTAGTTCAATAATAATTCTTTAGTGGTATGAATTATTATTGATGAAATTAAGTTGGGTGTTCGGGGCAAACAAGGGAAGCTTAATTTTATCGGGAGACCAAAACCAATTCCTCCTCTCGGTCCCTATCGCAACCTCTTATTTATAAAGTATTATACCCACTCATACCCACCTTCTTACCCATCCTTATGTGGCCGACCAAGCCAAGCTTGGAGCCCAGGCAAGGGTCGACCAAGACATGGCTTGGATGGGTTGAAGTGTGGCCGGCCCTAGCTTGAGTCCAAGCTTAGGTGGCCGGCCACAATAAAATTAAAGGATTTTACTTTTTAAAATTTTTTTTATGTGGATTCCATGGTTTTAAAAGAGAGTTTAAAATTTAAATCTTTCCTTTTATAGCTTTCTATAAAAGATTAAGTGAAAGGTTTGATATCTTTCCTTATTTGTAGTTGAAAGGAAGATTTTAATTTTTGATAAAACTTTTCCTTTTTAACCATCCTCATATTTTAAAAGAGAGTTTTAAAATTAAATCTTTCCTTTTATAATTTCTACAAAAGATTAAGAAAAGATTTGATATCTTTCCTTATTTATAGATTGAGAAGAGGATTTTAATTTTAAAGATAACTTTCCTTTTTGGAAATCATCCATATGTTTTAATAGAGAGATTTTAATTTATAAAATTTTCTTTTATAACCAACCATGAAGGGAAAATTCATAGGGAAAATTTTATTTTAAAAATTTCTGGAAATAAATTAGGAAGTTTTAATTTTGTGTTTAAAACTTTCCTTGCTTGGATGATTAAGAGGTGGCCGATCACATTAAGTTTGAAAGGGAAATTTTTTATTAAACTTTCCTTTCATTGGCTAAGAGAATAAGGATGTTTTTTAATAAAATTTTCCTTATTTGCCAAGACCAAGGAATATAAAAGAGAGGGTAGAGGTGCCTCACTTCACAACTTATGTTCTAGTTTTCTTCTCTTCTATTTCCTTGGTTGGTGGTCGGCCCTTCACATCCTCTCCCTCTCCTATTCTTCTTCCTTGGCCGGCGACATCTTCATCTCAAGGAGCTTAGTTGGTGGTCGGATCTTGCTTAAGGAAGAAGGAGAGATAGGAGGTCTTGTTTCTTAGCATCCCTTGGAGCTTGGTGGTGGTTGAACCTCATCTTCTCTTGGAGTTCTTGTGGTGGCCGAAACTTTCTTGGAGAAGAAGGTAGCTTGGGTGGTTCTCATCTCGGTAGATCATCCCCACACGACGTCCGAGATAAGAAGAGGAATACGGAAGAAGATCAAGAGGTTATTTTTGCATACAAAGGAAGGTATAACTAGTAATTGCTTTCCGCATCATACTAGTTTTCTTTGTATACTTTTTGAAATACCAAACACAAGAGGCATATGATTCTAGGTTTCAAATTTGTGATTCGAGTTTGTGTTTTTTTTATTTTTCAAATTTGTGATTCGATTGTTCTATTTGGTTAAACCTAGGGTTATATAAGGAAATTAAATATTATATTTCTTTAAAAGGCTTTATCTAGGCGGTGGTAGATAATCTCATACCCAAGAAGGCCTAGTACCTCGCCATGTAGTCCTAGAAGCCAATTTTAAAATTTAATATTTAATTGAATTTATAACATGGGTAGATTTGGATCAATAATGTTAAGCATCGTTTACAATCCAAGTCTAAACCATTAAGAACAAATAAGTTAAATTTGGAATCAATAATGTTAAGTACCGTTTGCGATTCCTAATTTAATTTCTAAAGAACACAATAGGTTGTTAGTAAAGGTTCAGGACTTGTACAAAATTTTTGTACAGGGGAACCAGTTTGATATTCCGCATAGCAACCAACAATTGGTATCAGAACTAGGGTTTGCCTCTATGTGTTTGGTTTTTAGTTTAATTATGCACATGTCATACACAATTTAGGCAGGATAATAGTAGAATGTACTAACTTTTGTGGTTGTAGGCTCTAACTATTATGTCTTATAGATATTGTGTGTGATTGGACCCTTGGTCATGTCAAGGGTATTTTATTGTGTATGCATGATTGTAATATTAAATACAGCAGAAGCTGTATTAGTTATTAGGATTTTACATTTTTGTTTCGATCTAGATTACATGTGCATTCCTTTGTGGAATATAGGATCGATATATGTAAAATTCTATTTTTATCGCGAATCGTATCCTTGCGAAGTGTGGTACTATTTGTGGACCAGAGGTGCAGCGGAAAAAGAAGCAAGATAGATGTACCGACTAGACCCGATTACGGTGGCTAAAGATGGCAACAGCTAGGGTTGGCAGAACTCAAAGGATAGTGACAGAAAATGTCATAATAGTTGGAAAATTAATTTCCATATTTATTACTTTTATTTACTGTGATGTGTGTGTGCACAGTTTAAAATTCCTCACCTTAAATAACTTAAGTGGGAGAGGGATTTGTAAATAAATTCCACGGTCTCCATTACTTGTTTGTAAGTGATGCGACAAACTTGCGTGTTGACTCTGAGTGCCTCCCTCACCATCGGATGAGTTTGTTTGCAGATCACTAGATCAAACTTCCATTTTGGATGATTATAGGAAATTAATTAGGAGCGTGTGATCTTCCCCTTCGGAAGGGGCACAATCTTATTTAATGGACTAAGTATCAAGTAATGGTATACACTTAGGTACATTTAATAGTATCCTCCCCATCGGAGTCACTGCTATTAGTTGTGTGACCGAAGGAAAACCAACTATTAATTTGTCATAAAGATAGGTTGACAAGATAATAAAATTAAAACCCCCTCTTACAAATGTTGAGACTTTGTATACGTCCACACTATCGTGGCATACAAAATTCATGGTGTTTGAAGTAATTTTATTTGTCATAAAGATAGATTGACAAGGTTATTAATGGGTAAACCCTCCTCTTACAAATGTTTGAATTTGTACACATCTACACTATCGTGGCATACAAAATTCACGGTATTTGAGGTGTTGGTGAATTTAAATGATATTGTTTTGAGGAATCAATACTATTTTAAATTCAAAGTTTTGACCAAATATTTGATCAAAGACAGACCAACTATTAATTTTATTTGTCATAAAGTTAAGTTGACGAGATAATAAAATTAATGGATAAAATCTCCTCTTAAAAATTGAATTTGTATACGTCCACACTAATGTGACATACAAAATTCACGGAGATTTTGAGGTGTTGGTCTTAACCAAATATTTTTGTGATTCTTAGGATTTCAAATGTTAGTCAATCCCCTAGCTGTTATACTATAGAATAGGCTTAGTAGTCTCAATTATGATTGGAAACAAAACTTGGACTCTAAGGTGGACTGTCCTCTCAGAAATGAGAACAATAAAAGTATATTTTATACATTAGTAGTTGAAATATATTTAGTGGTGTTATCTATCGGTACCTGGTGTGTAGATACGAGAGCCACTGATCATGTCTGCAATTCATTGCAGAGGTTCCGGGAAACCCGACAATAATATGAAGGGAAAATCACCGTCTACATGGGCACTGCTGCAAAAGTAGCAACTGTTGTAGTGAGAGATGTTTATCCTCTGATAAGAATAAAACATGGATTTTGAGAAATTATCTTTATGTACCAAGTTTAGAAAGAACTAGATTTCGGTTTCTAAACTATTCAAAGAACTTGATATTCTATTTTTTTATAACAAAGTTGTTATCAAGATAAATGGGGAAGTTATCTGTTCTGGTATGTTGGTTGACAATTTATAATCCAATAACTCCCACGATGCAACAAACGGTAATTAATAACACATCTTCTAAGAGAAAGCAACCTTCGGAAATGAACCAATCATATCTTTGGCATCTAAGGCTAGGTCATATTAACTTAAGTAGGATTCAAATCAGGAAGCTGCACAGGGCCTAGATTCTGAGAAATAGCTAGAGGCCATGAGATCCGAAATGGAATCCATGTACACTAACCAAGTATGGACTTTGGTAGATCCACCTGAAGGGATTAAACCCATTCGGTGTAAGTGGGTCTTCAAGGTGAAGACTGGCATGGATGGTCGTATGCATACCTATAAAGGTAGATTGGTGGCTAAACGATTCAAGCAGATTCATGGTATAGACTATAATGAAACCTTTTCACCAGTTGCGATGCTCAAGTTCATTCAGATCATGCTTGCTATTGTTGTATACTATAATTATGAGATCTAGTAAATGGATGTCAAAACTACATTTCTTAACAGAAATCTACTCGAGGATGTGTACATGACAAAACCTGAGGGTTTTGTAGATCCAGTGCATGCTGGAAAGGTTTGTAAGTTGCAAAGATCCATTTATGGATTAAAGGAAGCTTCTAGAAGCTGGATTCTTTGATTCGATAATACGATCAAAATGTTTGGTTTCATTAAGAATAAGGATGAACCTTGTGTCTACAAGAAGGTTAGTGGGAGCACAGTCTTTTTCTCATACTGTATGTAGCTGACATATATCTCATTGGAAATGATATCCCTACTCTTCAGTCAATGAAGACTTGGCTTGGGAATTGTTTCTCAATGAAGGACTTAGGTGAAGCGGCCTATATTTTGGGCATCATGATCTATAGAGATAGATCCAAGAGATGACTTGTTCTAAGCCAGAGTATATATATTGGTAAGGTGCTTACAAGTTTTGCCATGTAGAATTCTAAGAAGAGATTCCTGACCATGTCACGTGGTGTGAGTCTTTCGAGGACTCAATACCCCTCTTCTAAGGTAGAAAGTGTTGGATTGAGACCGCGCTAGAGGGGGGGGGTGAATAGCGCTCGTGGCTATTTCGTTCGATTATTGGAAATTTATCGGAGTATTTAAAATGTAGCGGAATAAAATAAAGACAAAGACACAAAAGGGATTTACTTCGTTCGGAGCCTAAGGCGACTCCTACTCGAAGGCCCGCGATCCTTGATCGCTTCCGGTGGGCAACAACTATAAGCTCGATAAGAATTACAAATTACAAATGTAATAGCAATTAGAATAACTTTGTACCGACAACTTAAAGAAGAGAAAAACGAAGCTCCGGGTCGTCGGAATGTTGCAGCAGCACTTCGGAATGACTTTGTTAGCAGCACGTTGAAGAAGGAAAGCTCAGAACTTGATACTTTGAAGTGCTGGTCGAAACCCCCTTATAAAGGGTGTTCAAGGCACCTTGAAGGCTGTTCAAGGTGCCTCCATGCTGCCTGGTCTTCCGCGTGGATAACATCTGATCTGGTCGAACTTCATCCTCTCAAGGCGCCTTATAGCCCTCACAAGGTGCCTTCCAAGGCGCCTTCTGCCTGCTTCGCAGCCAGCTCAGCTTTTGCACCCGAGGCGCCTCCAAGCTCCATGGAGGCGCCTCGGACACTGTTCATCCGAGGCTTTAGGTTGCTCCTTTGCACCTGCAAGATACGTCAGTCCCAAACACTATCCTGCAACACAAAGTTAGCACATTAAACATGATAAATGAAGTATAGACAGTCTCCGGACTGTCCGAGTCTGACTTCGGGTTTCCAACCGGAAACCCTAGGTCGACCCGACGCTTACTGTTCCCTCTACGGGGAACGCATCCTCACCTACTCCACTCAGGAGATTTACCTGTTGCCAGTGCGATCCTCCAGATCGATTGGACTTTTTCTCAGCACTCGATGCTTCCGGACTTTCTGCTGGACATCCGCTTCCCCGGCTAGTCCAATCTTTCACCTGGTTCGCGACACCAGGACTTTCCACCTAGGGTTACCACCCCCTAGGACTTTTGCCTAAAGACATCGACCTACCAAGACTTTCCGCATAGGGTTACCACCCCCTAGGCTTTTACCCTTTGCCTAACCGCAGCTAGGACTTTCCTGAAATCCTCAAGTAGACTTGTTAGACTACAAAACATCTTAACTTTGAATTCTTTGCCATTATCAAAACACGAGTTTGATCGTCGGATGCTTCCCGTACCAACAGAAAGGGGTCGCATGGATCAGATTCCTTATACATATGTTATAGGGTCTATCATGTACACCATGTTTTGTACTCGTCAAGATGGCTTATATGCGTTAAGCATGAAAAGAAGATACCAGTCAGATCCAGATGAAGATCACTGGACAACAGTCAAGAATTTTCTTAAGTACTTAAGAAGAACTCAAGATTATTTCTTGATCTTTGGAGGTGATGAAGAGCTAGCTGTAAAGGGTTACAATTGTTGCTATAAAGGGTTACAGCTATTGTTGTAAAGGGTTACTGTGGTGCAAGTTTCCAAATTGACAAGGACGATTCTAGATCGCAGTTAGGGCATGTATTTTACATAAATGGTGGTCTTGGGTATTGAATATTACAACAATTTCATCTCATTCTAGGGATCCTCAATATATGAGATATGAGGATATGCAGATAACCAAACAATGCTAACATTACACATCCTTTGACCAAGGCTTTGGCACCAAGAAAGCATGATGGTCACACTAGATCAATGGATATTAGATATTTCAGTGATTGCCACTAGTGACATAAGGAGATTGTTAGTATAAGCCCTAATAGGCAATCAAAAGTTGATTGACTTAGGACATTGTTGACCTCCGCAAGTGTATGGAAATATCGCAAGTAATATAAAAGATTATCATATCTACAGGGACTGGAATAAGCACTAAGAATGTCTCAAAGCGAAGTAGCTAGACAACAAATCAATGGATTGACAAAGTCTAACTGTAACTATGAAAAGTAACAAAGAAATAAAAGAATAGGAAACAAGGAATAGGTCAATGATAAGGGATGTTCTAGGAGTCTTGGTTTCTTTGTAAGGTTCTTCAATGTAAATGATCTACCAAATCTTATTTCTCAATTATCCACCATTTGTAGAAGGTTGCCGGTTCTCTCTTGCAATAGACAACCAGCCTAAGACTGAAATCTATATCTAAATGCGATCAATTAGATATGAGCCTATGTTGTCCTTACGCGGGCATGTTCCTGTCACGAAGATCCCTCGGAAAATTAACATAGAAATCATTACCTCTCAACCCATAGGATATAAAGATTAATGCATAAATCTATCCTACCCTCTCGAATTACCCTATTTCCCCCCTAAAGCTCATCCCTCAAATGTCCTTACACGGGCTTGCACCTTTCGCGTGCTTCCCTCGGAAAATCGAGTTAGAGATAATCTCTACAAGATCCACAAGACATTCAAACAATCAATCAAGAATGTGAATTAGGTTCAAATCACAACAATACATCCATGATTTAATTGATACAAACAGGGAAAAATCATAGAAATAGGGAATTGGTAAATCCACAAGAGTTTACATCAAGAAATTCTTACAAATACTCCCTCCATCCTAGAACGAAAAGATCTACTCCATGAATCGTAGAGAAAAACCCGAAGAAATACAAATCACAAGTAATCTTGATCCCCCAATACAAGAAGAGGAAAGAAGAAAACTTATCTACAAAGAAGACGGTCTTCGGATCCAATCCACACTTCTAGAGTCGAATCAGTGAAGATCTTCCCTTAGATCACCTAGAAATCCACCCAAGAATGGAAGGAATCGTCCAAATCTTCCTTTCTCCCAAAGGGGAGAATATCCCCGTTCAAATCAAGGAGGAAGGCTTATATAGAGGTGAGGTTTGGGCGCCACACGGCCCCAAGGCACGACCGTGTGAGGTTCACACGACCTGCCTCACTCCCCTCTCTACACAACTCACACAGTCGTGTATGAGACACGGTCGTGGCACACCTTTCATCTGCTACCTTGGCATGGCCGTGTAGATCTACACGGTCTGTGTAGTCTTTGGCACTGGAGATCTTGCACGGCCATGTAGTGTACACGGCCAAGCCCTTCATGGTCTCTGGAAATCTCACACGGCCATGTAGATCTACACGGCCATGTAAGTCTTCAACACTGGAATGCTAGTATGCCATGTACTGCACACGGCCTGCTCGGCTGCTCCTGCTGGCTCCATATCTTGGAACGGTCGTGTGAGGTTCACACAGCCATAGCAACTTCCTTCTCTGTTTCAGCCACATGGCCAGAAATCTCCACACAGCCAAGGTAACCCCCCATGGCAGGCCCGTGTGAGGTTCAGGAATGATGCCTTCCTCCTTTGCTCTGCTTGCAGATTTGGCCTTGAACATAAAATATTCATCAAATTTGACTCCTGTGTACAAAAAATGCACAAAAATAGATCTCCGAACAAAAAGAGTAAATATGCTAAAAGGAAAGCTGGAAGTACGAAAATACATAGACAAAACATGTACAAAGTATGTGAATGTACGTCAAAACATGCTAACAAGTGTATACAATCTACGCACATCAGACATTTTATATCATATTTCGTTATTTCATTAGAAGGCAAAGGTTATGGTTATTATATTTACTTTAGTTCAGTGCCGAATGAGTAAATATAATAATGTCCTAGTGTAGAAGTCACTATGTAGGATTAGGTTATGGTTATTATATTTACTTTAGTTCATTAGAAGTTACTACGGTTCCCTACAAAAGGATTTGTGTACTTTGATATCGTCAAACATCACCCATAATAGGGTGGACTATAAAGTCGATCACTGAATATGCAATAAATTTTGCGTAGTGTTGTGAGTGATGTAGATGGGATCTATCCCTTCCATATAACAGAAGTGATATCTGTGGGCCCTTGATTAGTAGGACACAAGAATGTATGGCCATACTCAGATGAGTCAATATGAGATATTGAACTTATTTTCTTAGTGTGTCTACTTAGTAGGAAAAAGGAATGTATGGCCATACTCAGATGAGTCAATATGAGATATTGAGCTTATTTTCTTAGTGTGTCTACTTAGAGATCAAGAAACACAAAAATTGATAAGAGGATGGCACGATCTATACCTTATTGATCAATCTAGATATCAAGGATAGAGGGACTGAGTCATACAAGATAATAGCCACGGACAGGTTAGGTCAGATCTCGACTTTCTCGTCACTTGGGTAGCAATGATGCATTGCTAGATGTCACTCATTGTTTATGTATCACAAATATTGATTTGGATACATTTCCAACGTTACGAGAGCCTATAGGGTCACACACAATGAACATATTGGTTTGGAGATGGGTATTTTAGTTTGACTAAAATACAAGGGATATAAAGAATAATGGGTAAATCCAAAGTGTTGGTGTCATCTTGGTGGTGATTGGAATTAGTGCTAGTGGGAGATTGTTAGTAATTAGCCCTAAGAGCCAATCATGAGATGATTAGGCCTTTTGGCTACTAATTGAGTTAGACTCAAATGAACCCACTCATTGGATTGAGTCCAATCCGAATTAGACACATTGGATTAATGGGTTAGACTTAATGTGTTAGACTTATTGAGTTATTGGATTAATGGTTAATCCAATATAATAAATCCAACCCATTAAGAGGAATACAAAGAGACAAAAACCCTTGGTATTCATTAGATGAATATAAATAGGTTTTTGTCATTTATTTTCCGTAAGATGAATTAGATGAAGAAAAGGTGACTCTTGATCTCCCTCTTCCTCCTCCTCCTTCCTCCATGGCCGATTCTTCAAGATTGGCTGAACCATACTTCTTGCTAGCACAAGAAGATGGTTCTTCTCCGAAGGCTTCATTCGTACGACGAACAAAGGATATGTTCGTGTGGATACCATAGAGGCGCGGACGCTTGAACACGCTGAGATCTGGATCCAAAGAAAAGGTTGGTGTCGGGATTACAAAGGGAACGCAACAAAGGTATAATCCTATCATATAGCTTAGCATAGATTATTTTCAAAAATTGTTTCTTCCCTTCGCATGGATCCACTGGATAAGAGGATCTAGTAATTTTTCCGCTACATGCCAGATCCCAACACACATATCCAATAGTCAATCTCGGAGGGATTCACCTCTCTTCGTGATAAGATGCCATTGGATTTTGGAAGTTAGACCAACAGATGCAGACCATACTTCAGGCTTTACATGTGATTGATCAGGCCCAACCTTCATCGCCCGATGATGATTAGACTTTATTTTGTTCAGTGCAGTTGTGTATTTTGTTTTCTTCACTTGATCTATCTACTTGACCTATTCGGTATATATATGCTTGGTAGTTACTTATTTTTATTTTAAATGTTCTTGAAAAACTAATTAAAGGATAGGATGTGGTTTTCCTTAAATCATTTCTAAATTCTAGGTACTCATATTTTTACTTAAAAATCCTAAATTTTTTATATTTTCAAAACTAGTATTGATTTAGGCTATGCTTTACCCCTTAGAAAGAATGATCCTATAGTTTTTTGGAGTCAACATCACGCAAGCACTCTAGGACTACCTTGCTTGTGATTGAAAATACTTAGAAAGGTGTGGGATGCTTAAGACTTTGCCTAGACTTCAGAATGCTTATATCTGTACATTAATATAAGTCTGGGATATAAATACTAATTCAAATTTATCAAGTTAAGTCATCCTTCTAAGTTAAACTTGTTGGATCGAGAAGCGCTAGGGGGGTGAATAGCGCTTGTGTCTTTCACTTTTTCGTATTCAAAAATTCGACGAGTAATGTAGCAAAAATAAGAAAACACACAGAAAGACCCAAGTATTTACTTGGTTCGAAGCCTTGAGCGACTCCTATTCCAAGGCCCGTGATCGTCGATCGCTTTCGATAGGCAACAGCTATAATATCGTAAAGGGTACAAGTGTGAAATAAGTACAGTAGAAATTTAAACAATACCGACAACAGAATTACAGAAATTGAAGCTTTGGGTCGTCGGGGACTTGGTACAGCACTTCTGGATCGTCTCTTAATCAGCAAACAGTTGAATGATCGCTTGGGAATTGTTGTGAGAAGCTGCTGGTCGAAACCTCTATAAAAGGGATGCTGAAGGTTCCTCAAAGCCCCTTGAGGGAACCTCTAGAAGGGCATTGGAATTCTGTTCTGTTTAAATTTCCCTGTACAAAAAAAATTTATACAAGAATATAACTTTTTCTAGCAACCCGTATATTCAATCAAACATGTGTTTGATCAATCAAGCAAGTTCTTGAATGGTCAAATCACACCTTGATCGAATTACAAGATCACTGGCCTCTTGTATTGGTATTCAAAATCGATACGCAAAATCGATACAAAGAAAAATGAAACTAGATACGCAACAGAATTAAAGAACTAGTTGTACCTTTTCTTTGTAGCTAAAGACCTCTTGATCTTCTGCCGTATTCCTCCCCTCTTCTTGGATGTCATGTGGGTGATGATCTACCAAGAACAAAACCACCCTCCTTCTTTTCTCTTCCAAAACCGCCAGCCACAAAAGGAGTCTCTAGGATGGGGCACCTTCTAATCTTCTTCTTCTTCCTCTTCCTCTCCTTCCTCTTCTTCCTTGCGTTCCGCTTCTTCCTTTTCTTCAAGCCGTTGGCCACCAAGGAGTAGAAGTGCCGCTAGCCCTAGCTAGGAGAGGAAAGGGGGTGGCCCTTGGTGGAAGTGGCACCATCCCTAGGTGGGGTTGAAGGTGGCGCCGGCTACAAGGAGAAGAAGAGGTGGATGTGTTGTCAGCCCTAGGTGGAAGAGGGGTGCAGGACACAAGGAGAGAAGAAGATTGTGGAAAATTAGAAAGTTAGGTTTTTAGGGGCCACATCCTAGTCCTTTTAATAGACTTGCCGTCGGTTACAAAGAAAGAAAAATTAACAAAATTTTGTTTATAAAAAATATAAACAAACAATGTTAAACCAAACCAAGTTAAGTTAGACCAAACCAAGTTAAGTTAAACCAAACCAGTTAAGTTAAACCAAACCAAGTTAAGTTAAACCAAACCCGGTTATGGATGGGTGGATGCGAGGCTTTATATATATATGCTACAACATGGACCAAGATAGAGGTGTAATCGAGCGGAGCCGAGCCGAACTCTTGAATGTTTGAGCTTGGCTCGTTTATAATCGAGCCGAGCTCGAGCTTTATTTAACGAATATATTCATGGCTCACGAGCTTATTCGAGCTTTTATCGAGCCTAAATGAGTTTAATAAATATAAATCATAAATTTAAATATTCATTAAAACTAAATTATATATTTATAGAAAATTATAATATTATTATTAAAATTTATAATTTTATTCTAATAAATAAATTTAATATATTTGTTTATATTTTTCATAAGTAGAGTGTAAAATCTATAAATTCAATATCAAAACTATTATTATTTTTATTTAAAATTTGATTAATGAGCTTAACGAACGTGTTCACGAGCTAATGAGCCGAATATTGCGAAGCTTGAGTTTGGTTTGTTTATCTTAACGAGCCTCAATAAATGAGCTCAAACGAGCTTTTATCGAATCGAGCTTCGAATAGCTCGCGAGCGGCTTGATTCATTTACATCCCTAGACCTAGAGGAGGAATTGGTTTAGGCCTCTTGATGGACTTGGGCTTCCTATTTTCAGCCCGAACACCCAACCCAAGTCTATCAATGATAACTCATACCACTAAACGTTATAATTGAACTACTGCACCAATCCCATATTACAATATGTGCTCCTTCTTATCATAAGTGTGTTAATCTCCTTGTGTTTAAGATATCGTATGCCCGTTAATTAAATGAGTTACTGACAACTTAATTAATTAACATCTAATTCCAAGAGTAGTACCACTTAACTTTATTATCATGCCGGACTAAGTCCACCTACAGGGTTTACATGATAATCCTTATGAGCTCCTCAAGAGGACATCATCAGCTTAAATAATTAGGACACAGATTCCTTCTATAATCAACAACACACCATATAAATAGTACTATTTCCCAACTCATCGGGCCTATTGATTTAATGAATAAATCTCACCCATTGATAAGTTAAAGAAATAAATACTAAGTATACATGCTTGTTATTATATAGGGATTAAGAGGACGCACATCCATAATAACAGAGGTTCTATTTTTTTATATAGTCAGTATAAATCGAACAACCTCGAATGGTCCTTATAAATACATACATAGTGTACTAGTGTAATTTTATAGTGAATACAAACTAATACCAAATTACACAACAACCGTTCCAATGGTTTGTCCCAATCTATCTTAGTTGTGAGCTACTATTTATAATTTATAAGGAACTGATAACATGATCTTTCATGTGGCACCACACACCATGTTATCTACAATATAAATTAAATGGACAACTGCATTGACATATATATAAATATAAAATGCAATCATTTGATCAAATTGATTTTCATTTCAAGCTATTTCAAAATAGATGCTCATACAAAAGTTAGGCTTATAGTATACATTCCAATAATCTCTCACTTATACTAAAAGACTATGCTGTTATAAATGTTGTCATACATCTGATTCTCATCCCCTCAACATTCCTATCAAAAGCTCTCACCAGAAGGGCCTTAGTGAAAGGATCTATCAGGTTATCTGCTGATGTAATCTTAGCGGCAACAACCTCTCCTCGTTTTACAATGTCTCGTATCAGGTGGTACTTGCGCTGTATATGTTTACTTGCCTTATGGGCTCATGGTTCCTTTGAGTTTGCTACTGCATCACTGTTATCACAATAAATTATGATAATTTTGGGTAAACCAGGAATCACATCTAAGCCCATCAAGAAGTTTTTGAGTCATACAGCTTCTTTGACTGCCTCAGAGGCTGCCACATACTCAGCTTCCATGGTGGAGTCTGAAACGCATTTCTACTTAACACTCCTCCATGTTATGCCTCCACCTCCCAAAGTAAACACATACCTCGAGGTTGACTTACTACTGTCCCTATCTGATTGGAAGTCTAAATATGTGTAACCCACAGGGAGCAAATCATCTGCCTGGTAAACTAGAATATAATCTCTAGTCCTTTTCAGGTACTTTAATATATGCTTTACAGCAGTCCAATGTCCCGGTCTTGGGTTACTTTGATATATGCTAACCATGCCCACGACAAAACAGATATCCGGTCTCGTACAGAGCATCGCATACATTAGGCTTCTTACAGCCGAAGCATAAGGAACTGCCTTCATCTCCTCTATCTCCTTTGATGTCTTAGGACACATCTCTTTAGATAAAGGTACTTCATGCCGAAAAGGTAGAAAACCTTTCTTGGAGTTTTGTATGCTAAAACAAGCTAGGATAGTATCGACATACGAAGCTTGGGATAAGCACAACATCCTTTTCTTGCGATCCCTTATTACTTTGATCCCAAGAATATGTCAACATTCTCCCAAGTCCTTCATATCAAACTGCTTGGACAACCATACCCTTACATCTGGAAACACTTTGACATTGTTGCCAATGAGGAAAATGTCATCTACGTATAGTACAAGAAATACCACCACATTTCCATCACTTTTCTTGTATACACAAGACTCATCCAAACACTGAATGAATTAATAAGACTAGATCACTTTATCAAACACGATGTTCCAAGATCTAGAAGCTTGCTTCAGTCCATAAATGGACCGATTAAGCTTACATACAAGATGTTCTTTGCCGTTCGCAATGAATCTCTCTGGTTGCTTCATATAGATGTTTTCTTCAAGACTTCCGTTAAAGAAAGCTGTCTTGACATCCATTTGCGAAATCTCATAATCCATATGAGCAGTAATAGATAAAAGAATCCGCATAAACTTAAGCATGGCTACCAGTGAAAAAGTTTCCTCATAATCGATTCCCTCTTTCTGAGTATACCCCTTCGCAACAAGGCTCGCTTTAAAGGTTTCCACCTTCTCGTCTGTTCCTCTTTTCCTTTTGTAGACCCGTTTATATCCAATGATTTTTACACCATTTGGTGGTTCTACAAGCTCCCAAACCTGATTAGAATGCATAGATTATATTTCAGAGTTCATTGCACTTTGCCAAGATGTTGCATCTTTATCTTGGAGTGCTTCATCATATGTCCAGGGATCAGCTTCATGTTCACCAGGCATCAAGTCCAAAGACTCTCCCAAAAATATAAATTTATCAGGTTTCCTAACAACCCTCCCACTACAAAGAGGTACTACCTGTAATTGTGCATCATTTGTGACACGTGTTGTAATTACTTGTGGTATCTCATCTTGTACCATTGGTACTAAAGTAGAAGTTTAACGCCCCGCCTCCTACTGACTAAGCTGTGAGACCGGGGGTTACATTTGCTAAACTATTTTGTGTGAAAAGCTGAACTAATTAAGAAATTCTGCTATTTCCTATAAAATCTGGAATTTAATGCTCACAATACATTTTTTTCTTTCATTGATGTACATATGCTAAAGGGTGGAATTTGAACTCTTCATGCAATATCATACCAAAGGACTCATGCTAAGCTATTTAATACAAGTCTCTAGGAAATTGAGCATGCTTTGGTAATTTCTAAGCATACGAGTGGAACCATGGCTTTACATCATCTTCATGCTAAAACTAGACATTTATGCAAGCTAAACATGCCATTAACACTACCCCAATAACCCATATGGTCCAGGAGCTGAAATCAGATGGTTCCCGCCGAAATCAGGCTTTTCAATCGATTGAAAGTGAAACTCAATCGATTGAAATCATTTCAATCGATCCACTGATCGATTCAATATGCTTCTGTGCGTGGAGATCAATTATGAATCGATCGGCTGATCGATCCAGCCTGGACCAATCGATCAGCTGATCGATTCAACAGCTCTTTGTTCGCGGTAATTACTTCCCGATCGATCGACTGGTCGACCCATGGCTAATCGATCAGCTGATCGATTCATCAACTCTCTGTACGCGGCAGATCACTTCCCAATCGATCGGTCGATCGATTGGGGACCCTCCAATTGATCGGCTGATCGATTGGAGCTCTGATTTCTACTGCATTTCAGTAATTTCATGTACAACATGATTGTATCAATCAATAAACATTGGAATATTAGTAAGCATGTCATGATTCATAATTTACCGACTAACATCAAGGTAACTAGAAGTCTAGGCATAACATAGTGCATACTTTCACGATTCATAACATTTAGACATTCAAAAGGTGCGAAAAAATGAAATATAAGGAGTTCTAATCCCTTAACCTTGCTAGTCTCCAAGGGTCTTTATTCCAAGTTCCTTCTCACACACATCTTGACGCATTGCCCTCAAGCCTCCGCTAATCCATCTTCCCTTTACCTTTATCTGCAGTATAAGGAAAAGGAAACTATAAGCTTGGGAGCTTAGTAAGAACCATCTACCTCACAAAACATGCATTCGATGAAATCATGCTTTTAAAAGATGCTATGCTGGTATACATTATGAGAATCATACGAAAATACTAAAACATGGCATATTGACATATAAGTCATGGCAATCAACTACTAAACATAAACTATTGGTTGTATCAACAAGAAAACTAAACTGATACATAAGCTAAGCTAAAATTAATGTTAGGTTAATGCTGAAACTGTACTGTATTCACCTAACTGGTTTGTGAAGTTTTGAAAACTATTTTCATAATAGATAAAAATACTAATCATGCTGCTGATGGGCCTGACAACTGTACTTGCTATGCGCGCATCCTTAACTAGACCTGAGGTAGCTAGTCCCGAATCTAGTAGGGTTTACTAGGTTATCTAAACCTAGGGATGACTATGGGAGCCCAACTCAAGGACAACTAAGAGTCCATCACAGTGCCATTGATAAAGTAAAATACTGATTCATAAGCTAATTTATCTTATCTTGCTTTTACTAGGTTATCTGAACCTAGAGCTAGGTTGTCTGAACCTAGAGGCGACTATGGGAGCCCATCCATTGGACCGTAGTCCCATATAAACTGAAGCAAGACTAAGTATGCTATTTAAAATGCTTCTATGACATTTAATTGAGCTATTAAAATGCCCACTGTGGCATATAATTGTACTAGTCATTTTATCGAGCACTTGGTGTGCTCTAACTCTGCATATGGCTGAACTAAGAATATAGAAACATATGATTAGCTACTTATACTGCAGGTGAAGGGTTACTTACTTCTTGCGCTAGGTTTCTTACAATTTTGATCGCTAGGTTTCCGGAGAAGAATATCGCTTCAGCGATCTTCTTACGTCTACGCGTTCTTCTCGCGGAGAGGAGCATCCTCGTATCGGAGACGTCACTGGAAGGTGCTCCTACGACCCTAGGGATGGAACCCTAGGTTTTCTTGGGCTTGTGCGCCGAGAGGGTGAGGAAGAGAGAGGGCGGCGTCGGGTGAGGGTTTGAGGGAGAGTTGTCGATCCGAAATAATAAACATCCACTTAAATTCCCTATTTATATTAAGTGATTAATACAACTCAGTTCGATCATAAATATAATTTCTCTCCTCTTCTTTCAGCACACACTTGCTGGGGCCACCTGGTTACTAAAGTCCTGTATAAATCGTAGGGTCTAATAGGTCTTGGGTTCAATTCCTGCTTAAGCTATTTTACATTTTTATTTAATTTTGCTACTTCTGCTACTCCAAAAATTCCATAAAAATATTCTAAAATTCCAGGAAAATAATAGAATATTTCTAAAATTTATTTTGAGAATTTTCGGGCGTTACTAGAAGTGTCCTCTCTTATTTCCTCAAGAACAATTTTACTCATGGGCTTGTGGTTCATTACATAGTCCTCTTCTAAAAATCAAACATTGGTTCTAACAATGATCTTCTGATCTTTAGGACTATAAAACAAACCACCTTTCGTTCCCCTAGGATAACCCACAAACAAGCAAACTTCTGTACGTGATTTCAACTTATCAGTGTCTCCCTTTAGCACATGTGCTGGACTACCCCAAATCCAAATGTGCTTCAAACTAGGCTTATGCCCATTCCATAATTCTGTGGGAGTAGAGGGTACTGACTTAGAAGGTATCAAGTTCAGAATGTACGCCGTCATTTCCAAAGCATATCCCTAAAACGAATTTGGTAATTTTGAATAAATCATCATTGATCTAACCATTTCAATAAGAGTCCTATTCCTTCACTCCACCACACCATTCTGTTGGGGTGTACTAGGTGCAGACAATTGAGATTGGATCCCAGCCTCTGAGAAGTAACTCCTAAACTCTATTAATAGGTACTCTCCGCCATGAACAAACCGTAGTGTCTTGATACTTTTACCATGATGTTTCTCCACATCAGCCTTGTACTCTTTGAACTTATCAAAGCACTCAGACTTGCGGTGCATCAAGTAAATGTACCCATATCTCGAATAGTCATCTATAAAAGAGACAAAATATTCGAAACTATCTCTTCCCTGGATAGTCATAGGCCCACACAAATCAAAATGAACTAATTCCAACACTTCTTTGGCTCTATACCCCTTTGCCTTAAAATGCCTCTTGGTCATTTTTCCTTCCAAGTAAGACTCGCAGGTCGGAAAGTTTTCCACTACCAATGAACCCAAAGGTCCATCGGCTATTAACCTTTGAATCCTACTCAAGTTAATATGACCCAACCTTAGATGCCAAAGATATGTTTGATTTATTTCCGAAGGTTGCTTTCTCTTATTAGAATTAGAAGATGTGTTATTAATTCCCATTTGTTGCATCATGGGAGTTATAGGATTAAGAGTATACAAATTACCAACCAACGTACCAGAATATAACCACCCTATTTTTCTCGACAACTACTTTGTCATCAAAAGAAATAGAATATCCATCCATAAATAATTTAGAAACTGAAATCAAGTTTTTTCTAAAACATGGTATGTAAAGATAATTTCTCAAAATTAAAGTTTTATTCCTATCAAAAGATAGATATACATCTACCACTGCAACAGTCGCCACTCTCGTAGCATTGCCCATGTAGACTGTGATCTCCCCTTCATGTAGTCGTTTGATTTCCTGGAATCCTTGCAATGAATTACAGACATGATCAGTGACTCCCGTATCTACACACCAGGTACCAGTAGATAACACTGCTAAACATGTTTCAACAACTAATGAATAAGATATACCTTTATTGTTATCCTTTCTACGAGGACAGCCCACCTTCCAATGTCCAGACTGCTTGCATGTGAAGCACTTACCTTTCAGCTTCTTCACACCTGCCTGTGGCCCAGTCCCTAGAGGTCGAATCACTTTCTTTGCTGAACCAACTTGTTTCTTCTTCTTTCCTCCATTCGGCTTAGAAACAGAAATATTTTCAGCAATGTGAACTTGAGAACTTTGATGAAATAGCCCTTCTGCCGCTTGGAGTTCTGTCAGAAGTTTCACCAATGAATAAACCCTTTTGTTCATGTTGTAATTCAGGCGGAATTGCTTAAAACTTTTGGGCAGCGTTTGGAGAATGATATCGACCTGGGTTTCCCCATCGATTTTAGCTCCAAGGACTTCCATCTCGTTTAAATGAGCCATCATCTTGAGCATATGATCCCTCACGGGTATCCCCTCAATCATGGTGGTCGTCATTAAGTTTCTCGTGGCCTCCTGCCTGGCAGCCCGATTCTGGTGTCCAAATAGTTCCTTGAGATTAAGCATCATGTCATAGACAGTGGGTAGGGCATGATGCCGATGTTGTAGTACATTTGACATAGAAGCCAAAATATAACACCACGCCATCTCATCTGCCTTGACCCATTTCCTATGTCTCTCTATCTCCTCTTCACTAGAATCCTTATCAGGCACACTAGGATAGACCTCAAGAAGTACGAACTTGTATTCTTCAGCAGTTAATACAATGCCCGAGTTTTGTTTCCAATCAATATAATTTGGACCAGTAAGTTTATTTTCTTTTAAAATAACAGCAAGAGGATTGAAACGCATTTTGAAATCCTAAGAATCACAAAATAAAATATTTGGTCAAAAATTTAGAATTTAAAATAATATTGATTTCTCAAACAATATAATTTAAATTCACTAACACCTCAAAACACCATAATTTTCGTATGTCACGATAGTATGAACATATACTAATTCAAACATTTGTAAGAGGAGGTTTTACCCATTATTTTTATTATCTTGTCAACCTAACTTTATGACAAATAAAATTAATAGTTGGTTCATCTTTGGCCACACAAATAATAGCAATGACTCCGATGGGGAGGATACTATTAAATGCGCCTAAGTATATATCATTACTTGATACTTAGTCCATTAATTAGGATTGTGCCCCTTCAGATGGAGAAGATCACACATACCTAAGTAATTTCCTATAATCATCCATAGAGAAAGTTTGATCTAATGATCCGCAAACAAACTCATCCGATACGGAGAAAGGCACTTAAAGCTAACGCGCAAGTTTGAATGCATCACTTACAAACCAGTAATAGAGACCATGAGATTTATTTAAATAATCCCTCTCCTACTTAGTTATTTAAATTGAGGAATTTTAATCATGCACGCACATCACAGCACATAAAAATAGCATATAAGGCAATAAACATGAAAAATAAAATATTCAACTATTATGGCCTCATCCAACGCTGTCCTCTAATATGCCGCCAATGGATCGAGCCATCGCGACTATCTTGCTTCCTTCTCTGCCGCACCTCTAGTCCTCAAAATAGTTGTAACGCTCTCAAATTTCCTCTCTTTCAAAAGAGCAAAAAGAAATAGGGGAAGATAAAAGAAATCAAAATAGATTTATAATGGCCTTGGGTTAGGATTGTACCCAACACCTTTTATTTATGATTGGTTAAAGTTGCCATTAGGGTGGTGGTAAAGCATCACATTGGCAATAGGAAACAATTCCTTATGTGTAGATTATGTGGGAAGAGATGCTTCAACTACCACTTAGTATAAAAGTGAATGGAAGAGATCAAAACCTAAAAATATTTTCCTTTCCTCTTCTCCTTTAGCCGAAATTTCTCCCTCCTCCCTTCAATTTTCGGCCAAGAACCTTAGGGTTCCATTCTTTAAAGCTTCTCAAGAGAATAATCTAAGAGGAGGATGTCCTTCTGGGGATTAGTACGGGGGTGAAGAGAAATCTGGAGGCCAAGGCATACAAGGGAGGCTTATTCCCCCAAAACCTTAGTGGTATAATTTTAAGATCTAGCAAAAGGATATAAGTACTACTCGCCTATAGTATAAGTTGCCTCAATTATGCATGTATGAACCTCTTTGTTGTAGGTTGGTATGGTTGTATGCATGATTAAGAAATATGATATGTTAAAGAAGATGCATGATATGATATGTAAGATGCCCTCTAAAGTTTTTGGGACTAAGAGCATGATTAGAGTGTCTTGAATCGCTCCCATTTAGTTTTGGGGCTAAGAAGCATATTCAAGTGCCCTAAAGTTCTTCCCTATAAGTGTGAGGTGATTAAGCGTACATAAGGTGTTTTTTAAATGACAAACAAGTGCAAGTACAAGAAAGCAATATGTAAAAGAAAGTATTTTACTTTAAAATGACATGTACTGGACACAAGGTCCATGGGTGGGCTTCTTGATCGCCCCTAGGCCCCTAGATCGCCTAGTAGTACCCTAATGGGTTCAGGATTAGATATCTCGGATCTTATTAAGGATATGCGCAAAGTGGTACAAAGTCGGGTCCAAAGCAAGTGATTATTATTTTCACTAATTATGTAATATAAAGTTTTCAAACTTCATGGTTTGTCTTAGTGGAAGTGTTCCTAAGGTTGAGAACTTGAGTTATAAAGTGCAGCATTGATGAACTCAATAATATGCTAAGATACCAGTTTTCATTTCATTACTAGCATGGTTTTAGGTTGATGTTTTGCATGATAAACCTGTTTAAAAATACCTGCCATGCACATATTCTGAATTATGCGTTTTAGCGTGAATTATTACTAAGCATGAGTTTTGTGTTTTCTGAAATAGATTTAAAAATCTTATTCTTGTTTTAATGCTTGTTTTGTGAGTAGATGGTACTTACTAAGCATTCGCTTATAGATTTGCATTTCCTTATATTGCAGATAAAGGTAAAGGAAAGCTCGAGTAGAAGGAGGCAGTAAGAGCAGTGTTTTGTGTGTGTGTGTGTGTGACAAAACAGTGGAAGGAGATTAGGAACTTGTTATTTTATGGAACGTATTGAGAACTCGATGTTAAAGTAATTTCTTCTTTTCGCTCTATATGAAATTCTATCATTATTTGTCTAGGATGAAGTTGTTAGTTTGACATTATAAGAGTGGCGTAGAGGGGAGCTCTAGGGTCTCCCCAAAGGGGAGAACAAACCCTTTTGTAGAGTGGGGTGTGACCTCCACACGGCCCGTGTCACGGCCGTGTAGAATCACACGACCCCCTACTCCCTGCTGTCGGCCAAGGTGACACGGTCGTGTGGATTCACACGGTCGTGCACCTTTTCCTCTCGGCTAAGGGGACATGACCGTGTGGATTCACATGGCCAGTAACGCCCGAAAATTCTCAAATTAATTTTAGAAATATTCTATTATTTTCCTAGAATTTTAGAATATTTTTATGAAATTTTTAGAATAGCCAAAGTAGCAAAAACGAATAAAAACTTGAAATAGCCTAAGCGGGAATTGAACCCGAGACCTAGCGAATTCTATGCCTTATAGGGTGACTTAGTAACCTTCTGGCCCTAGCAGGGGTGTGCTGAAAGAAGAGAGGAACAATTATATTTATGATGGAGTTGGGGTGAAATTATCACTTAATATAAATAGGGAACTTAAGTGGGGATTGTTATTTTCCAAACGACAAATCTCTTCTCCCTCAAACCCTCACCCGCCGACCCCTCTCTCTCCAAAACCTCTCGGCGCCCAAGCTCAAGAAGACCTAGGGTTTCCTCCCTAAGGTCGTAGGAGCACCCTCCGGCGACGACTCCGGCACGAGGACGTTTCCCTCAGCGAGAAGAACGCATAGACGCAAGAAGATCGTCGAAGAGATCTCTTCTCCGGAAAACCTAGCGATTGGATTGTAAGGAAAATTAGCGCAGGATGTGAGTAACCCCTCACCTGCAGTATAAGTAGCTATTTGTATGTTTCTATGCTTTAGTTTTATCATATGCAAATCCATCGGTATGTAGGGTATGAATTAGTGCACACCAAGTGCTAGATGAAATGGTTAGCACGGCTAAATGCCACAGTAGGCATTTTAATAGTTTAGTTAAATGCTGTAGATGCATTTAAATAGTATAATAGCCTTGCTTCAGCTTATATGGGACTACGGTCCAATGGGTGGACTCCCACAGTCGCCTCTAGATTCAGATAACCTAGTTCTAGGTTCAGATAACCTAGTAAAAGTAAGATAAGATAAATCAGTTTATAAACAGTAATTTACTTTATCAGAGGCTCTGTACTAGACTTCAGCTGTCCTTTGGTTGGGCTCCCATAGTTGTCCCTAGGTTTAGATAACCTAGTAAACCCTACTAAATTCGGGTCTTGCAACCCCGGGTCTAGTTAGGGATGCGCGCATAGCAAGTACAGTTGTCGGGCCCATCAGCAGCATGATTAGTATTTTTATCTACCTATGAAAATAGTTTTCAAACTTCACAACTAGATATGTGAATACAGCTTAGCTTCAGTTTAGTTTTCTAATTGTTATAACAATCAGCTTAGCTTATGTATCGATTTAGTTAGTTTGTCAATACAATGGATAGCTTTCTGTTCAGTATTTGTTATCAAGACTTACATGTTCATATGCCATATTTTAGTGTTTTCAGCATGATTAATAGCATGTATTTCAAATAGCACCTTTTAAAAGAAAGCATGATTTTCTTCGAATGCATGTTTTTGTGAGGTAGATGGTTTCTTACTAAGCTCCCAAGCTTATAGTTGCATTTTCCTTATACTGCAAATAAAGGTAAAGGAAAGATGGATTAGCGGAGGCTGGAGGGCAATGCGATCAAGATATGTGTGAAAGAGGAACTTGGAATGAAGATTTTTGGGATCTAGCCACCTTAGAACTTAGCATTTCCTTTATGTTGTTACTTTTCTGCATCTAGTTATTTAAGTGTCTTGAATTATGAAAGTTACGCCTAGATTGTTAGTTTTTATGATCCTAGATAGCTAACCATGTGTGATGAGATACCTAGTAGTGATATTATGCTCTTAGTTTATTTTTGAAAGCTCCTGTACGAGTTTGGGTGAGATTTCTGAAGAAATCAGAAACCCAATCGATCAGTTGATCGATTGAGCAGTCCTCAATCGATCAGCCGATCGATTGGGAGAAGTCCCCGCGTACAGAAGGCTAGTGAGTCGATTATCTGATCGATTGGGGAGCCCCGATCGATCAGCCGATCGATTGAAGCACGATCTGTCGCGTACAGGGAGCTGATGAGTCAATCAGCTGATCGATCAGCCATGCATTGATCAGCCGATCGATCGGGAATTTAATTCCCGCGAATAGAGAGCTTCTGAATCGATCACTGGATCGATTGAACAGATTGGATCGATCAGCCGATCGATCCAGTTTTGACCCCGTGCACAGTAGCACGCTGAATCGATCATTGGATCGATCAGACAACTCCAATCGATCAACTGACCAATTGGAATGTCTGATTTCAGCTAAAAGGGTTTCATTTCAGTTTAGATCAAATAGAAAGTGTAGATTCCCTTCCTTAGTATTTGTACAACTTCAGAAGTGTATAGTGACTAGCAGAGTAAGTTTTAATAAGTACAGTTTTTCGCACCTTATAGTTCAGTTCAGCATAATGTGACGGTCCGACCTCGCAGCCTAGTTCAGTAGGAGGTAGGTCGTTACACGGCAATACACCCCTTCCTCTCTACCAAGGGGACACGATCGTATGGATTCACACGGTCGTGCACCCCTTCCTCTCTGTCAAGGGGACACGGTTGTGTGGATTCACATGGTCGTGCACCTCTTCCTCTTGACCAAGGGGACACGGCCGTGTGGATTCACACGACCGTGCAACTCTGCTTGGCTCCAGGTCATTTCCCATCAGTCGAAACAAGTTAGAGTAGTTCCATGGATTGATTAGTATATAATGCATAAGAATGACAAAATGAAGATATACAAAAAGGGTAACATCTATCCTTGTAAGTTAAGGGTATTAGAAGGGAGGGCATTACAATAGCACCACGTATAGCAAGGATACAAGTCGCAACAAAAATAAAATTTTACATTTATCGATCCTATATTCCATAAAGGAATTTACGTGCAATCTAGATCAAACAAAATGTAAAACAACAATAATAATAATACGGCAACCGCCTGTATTTAATTATTACAATCATGCACACACAACAACCTTGACATGCCTGAGGGTTTAAATCACACATAAGAACACAAAAAGTCATAATAGTTGGATCTAGGATGCCTCCAACCACAGAGTTAATCTATCTAGCACATCCTACTATTATTCGGCCTAAACTTATGTATCAGCAGTGCATATTTAAACCGAAAACCAATCACACAGAACAAGAAAACATGCTCTGATACCACTTGAAGGGCGCTGGAATTCTGTTCTGTTTAAATTTCCCTGTACAAAAAAAAAATTGTACAAGAATAGAACTTTTTCTTGCAACCCGCATATTTGATCAAACATGTGTTTGATCAATCAAGCAAGTTCTTGAATGATCAAATCACACCTTGATCGAATTACAAGATCGCTGGCCTCTTGTGTTGGTATCAAAATCGATACGCAAAATCAATACAAAGAAAAATGAAACTAGATGCATAGCGGAATTAAAGAACTAGTTGTACCTTTTCTTTGTAGCTAAAGACCTCTTGATCTTCTACCGTATTCCTCTTCTCTTCTTGGGCATCGTGTGGGCGAGATCTACCAAGAATAAAACCACCCTCCTTTTCTCTTCCAAAACCGCCGGCCACAAAAGGAGTCTCTAGGATGGGGCACCTTCTAATCTTCTTCTTCTTCTTCCTCTCCTTCCTCTTCTTCCTTGCGTTCCTCTTCTTCCTTTTCTTCAAGCCGCCGACCACCAAGAAGTAGAAGTGCCGCCGGCCCTAGCTAGGAGAGGAAAGGGGGTGGCCCTTGGTGGAAGTGGCGACGGCCCAAGGTGGGGTTGAAGGTACCGCCGGCCACAAGGAGAAGAAGAGGTGGATGTGGCGCCGGCCCTAGGTGGAAGAGGGGTGCCAGCCACAAGGAGAGAAGACGATTGTGGAGAAACCAAACCAAGTTAAGTTAAACCAAACTAAGTTAAGTTAAATCAAACCAAGTTAAGTTAAACCAAACCCGGTTATGGATGGGTGGATGCGAAAGCTTTATATATAGATGCTACAATAGGGACCTAGAGGAGGAATTGGTTTAGGCCTCTTGATGGGCTTGAGCTTCCTGTGTTTGACCCGAACACCTAACCCAAGTCCATCAATAATAACCCATACCACTAAAGGGTTATTATTGAACTACCGCACCAATCCCATATTACAATATGGGCTCCTTCTTATCATAAGTGCGTTAATCTCCCTGTGTTTAAGATATCGTATGTCCGTTAATTAAATGAGTTACTTACAATTCAATTAATTAACATCGAATTCCAAGAGTAGTACCATTCAACTTTATTATCATGTTGGACTAAGTCCACCTGTAGGGTTTACATGATAATCCTTATGAGCTCCTCAAGGGGACATCATCAGCCTAAATAATTAGGACACAGATTCCTTCTATAATCAACAACACACCATATAAATAGTACAATTTCCCAACTCATCGTGCCTATTGATTTAACGAATAAATCTCACCCATTGATAAGTTAAAGAAATAAATACTTAGTATACGTACTTGTTATTATATAGGGATTAAGAGGGAGCACATCCATAATAACAGAGGTTCTATTCTTTTATATAGTCAGTATAAATCGAACAACCTCTAATGGTCCTGCTCAATACATACATAGTGTACTAGTGTAATTTTATAGTCAAGACAAACTAATATCAAATTATACTACAACAGTTCCAATGGTTTATCCCAAACCATCTTAGTAGTGAGCTAGTATTTATAATTTATAAGGAACAGATAACATGATCTTCTACGTGGCACCACACACCATGTTATCTACAATATAAATTAAATGGACAACTGCATTGACATATATATAAATATAAAATGCAATCATTTGAACAAAGTGATTCTCATTTCAAAATATTTCAAAACAGATGTTCATACAAAAGCTAGGCTTATAGTATACATCCCAACAACCTCCATCACAGCCGAGTCAGCCGCGCGGATAAGCCCAGACCCTGTTGTCGTTCATTCACTTGAAGGCGCCTCTATGCTCCTTGAGGGCTCCTTCAAGGCTGTCCGAGGTGACTCAAGCCTCCATGAGGGCGCCTCTAGCTCCGCAGCATGCACACTCCAGCCTTTGCACTCGAGGAGCCTATAAGCTCCAAGAGGGGGCCTCGGGTACTGTTCATCTGAGGCATACTTTGCTTTTTCATCCACGTAAAACATGTTCACAAAATACCAACATATCCTATAAAACAAAGTTAGCACATAATAAACATAATCACATAAATATTTTGATAGTCTCCCGACTGTCCAGTTCTGACTTTGGATTTTCGACCGAAAACCCTAGGTCGAACCGACGTCTACTATTCCCTCTTCCGGGGAATGCGTTCTCACCTACTCCACTCAGGAGAGGATACCTGATGTCTGTTCGGTCCTCCAGACCTACTGGACTTTCTGCCTAGGGTTACCACCCCCTAGGACCTAGGGTTACCACCCCCTAGGGTTTCCCACCACCTAGGGTTACCTCCCCCTAGGACCTAAGGTTACCCCCCCTTAGGATTTTCCACCACCTAGGACCTAAAGTTGCCGCCCCTTAGGGTTTTCCTCCACCTAGGGTTACCACCCCCTAGGACCTAAGGTTACCGCCCCTTAGGGTTTTCCACCTGCCTAACCGCAGTTAGGACTTTCCTGCAAATTCATTCAACATATTAGATAACAAATAACCTTAACTTTGAATCCCTTTGCCATTATCAAAACTTGGGTTCGATCGTCGGATGCATTCCGCACCAACAATCTCCCCCTTTTGATTATGGCAACTGAAATTCAAAGTTAAGCAAAAAGACACAATAAAGAAAAGCTATAAAGATAACTGTGCAAGCATAAAAATAGCACGAGCATGAATTTGGTAAAAAGCTTCCTCTTAATAGAGGCTTACAAAAACTCCCCCTTAATAAAAGCTCCCTTGGAATTTTCTTTTTCTTTTAATTTACTTATACTCTACTCTCCCCCTTTGCCATATATCAAAATCATCAATAAAAAAGAAGGTAAAGAAAAATTGAGAAAGTTATTTGGCCTTAGCTAAGAGTAACTTTGTTTGAGAAATGATTTAGCTTTAAAATTGCAAACGCTTTGACAACTTAGCTAACATTTTGATTTCAAGATCCTTAGATTAAAGATTTAGCTAAGCTTTTTATAATTGTTTTTGAAAAAAAAGAGAAAGCCTTTAAAAGTATTCAAATCTTAATTTTCAACGTATAGCTAAAAATTAGGTTTAGAAAAAGTTTTAAGGGAGCAAAAACTTTAAAAAAAAATTGACTTGAAAAGTGACTTAACTAACTTTGAAAAATATGTGAAAACAAAGAGAAATACTTAATTAAATCCTTAGTTTTTAAATAGGGGAGTTTGATAGGAGATAGAATAAACACTTAGCTTTAAATAGGAGTTTAAGCTATTTCGAAAATACTTTGAAAAACACTTAGCTCTTTAGAAGAAATTTTCTTGTAAGATTTTGGCCAAGTGAAATCATAATTTCAAACACTAAGTTAGAAATTAATTTTAGCTAAAGGAAAGTTTTGACTTCAAAAGTAACTTAGCCAAAAAGTTTGTAGAAAATAGATGATAAAACTTTAAGAAAACTTTAGGGAAAAATGGATAACACTTTAAAGTATTTTTCGAACAAGACTTTGATAAAATATTTAAAAAATTTCAAAAGGAAACCTTTTAGGGTGAAAAATAAATTAAATTTAGTTAAGAATTAAATTAAAACTTGATAATCTTTAGCTAAGGCCACCCTTAAAAACTTTCAAAAGTCTTATAGTCCAAGCATGAGTAACAAAAATACATAGCATCCTTATCCACATGTCTAACCATTTGCTACTAGTTGTTTACCTAGAGGGCAACAGTTTTCACTTGGTTAGTCAAGTTAAGTTAGTGATCCAGTTAGATTTGACTAAGACAGGATTACTTAACTTGATTAATGTATTTTTGATGTTTATTACACAGACTCATGTTGATGCACAGACATAAGCATTCTTAAGTCTAGGCAGTATCCTATGCATCTCACACCGTTCTAAGTGTTTTCAGACATAAGCAAGTTAAACCTAGTATACTTGTGAGATGCTTTGGCTGAAACTAGGGGTACATGATATCTAGGAGTAAATTCCTAGGCTAAACCGAATTAAAAAAAAAAAACTAACCAAAATTTGGAATTTTGAAAAACATTTTTCCTAGGATTTTAAAACCAATAAAAAAACAAGCTGATTAAAGAACTTAGTAATAATAAGTATGTCCTATTCTACTAAGCACATCTCTATTTGTCTTCTAAGTGCACTAAACTCAAGTTCAGGTAAGGGCTTTTGTGAATATATTAGCCAGGTTTGATTTTGACTCAACATAATTAAGTACAATATCAACCTTAACTATGTGATCCCTTACAAATTGGTGTTTTACTTCTATATGTTTAGTCATTGAGTGGTGAATTGGGTTCTTGGTTAGATTAATTGAGCATATGTTATCAATTGAAATTTTAGTGTTCTAATATTCTAGTTGATAGTCTTTTAAGGTATGCATCATCCATAATAATTGAGATGCACATTCTTTTATGGCTATATATTCAGCTTCAGTGGTAGATAAAGCAACGCAATGTTGCTTTATGCTTGACCAACTTACTAGACATTGACCTAGAAATTGACAGATTCCACTTGTGCTCTTTCTATCTAACTTTCACCCGGCATAGTCTGAGTCAGAATAGTCAGTTAGGTCAAAAGTGCAAGACCTAGGGTACCAGAGTCCTACATTTAAAGTTCCCTTAATATACCTAAGTATTCTTTTTACAAAGGTTAAGTGAGACTCTTTTGCATAAGATTGGTATCTTGCACACATACCTATTGCAAAAAGAATGTCTGGTTGGCTCGCAGTTAGGTACAGTAGAATCCCTATCGCACTTCGATATTATTTCAAGTCTACTGGTTTACCTTCTAAGTTTGAGTCAATTTTAATATTATTAGTCATTGGTTTATTAATATTTTTTGAGTTTTCCATTCTAGATTTCTTAACTAACTCCTTAGTATATTTAGTTTGATAAATGTAAATTCCATCTTTGGTTTGTTTAATTTGTAAACCTTGGAAAAAGTTGAGTTCACCTACCAGACTCATTTCAAATTCATTTTTCATTAATTTGGTAAATTATTTTAAAAATTTAGAGTTGGATGATCTAAATATTATATCGTCTACGTAAATTTGGGCTATAAAAATATCTTTTTCTAATATTTTTACAAATAGATTTGGATCTATTTGACCTTGGTTGAACCCTTTAGATATTAGATAATTAGACAAGCGTTCATACTAGGCCCTAAGTGCTTGTTTTAGTTCATACAGGGCCTTTTTTTTTGTCTAAAAGAATGGTTTGGATGTTCTAAGTCCTCAAATCTTGGGGGTTAGCTAACATATATTTCTTCTTTGATAAATCCAATTAAGAAAGTGGAGTTTACATCCATTTGATATAGCTTGAATCCTTTATGTGCTGCATAGGCCATCAACATCCCAATAGATTCAAGTCTGGCTACTAGGGCATAGGCCTCATCATAGTCTAACCCTTCTACTTGGTTAAATCCTTTGGCTACTAATCTTGCTTTGTTTCTAACTATTTCACCCTGATCATTTAATTTGTTCCTAAACACCCATTTAGTATCAATTATGGTTTTATTAATGGGTTTGGGTACTAGTTCCTAAATTTGGTTTCTTTCAAATTGAGTTAATTCCTCTTGCATTGCTATTGTCCAGTCTGGGTCTGGTAGGGCTTCATCTATAGTTTTGAGTTCAATTTTAGAAATGAAGGCTATTTGACTTAGGTTTCTATAAGATGACCTAGTTCCGACCCCTAGAGTTGGGTTACCCAAAATTTGGTCAGATGGGTAATTGGTACTTATTCTAGTTGGTCTTATAGTTGGGTCAATAACTGTTTTTGGTAATTCACTAGGTTCAAGTGAAATTTCTTCATCATCTTCTAAGTTTCTTGAGTTAATATTTTATGAATTGATATTTTCATTTGCTACATTATGTAGGTTCTTTTCTTCATCAAAAATTACATTTATAGTTTCTTCAACTTTAAGGATGTTTTTGTTATAAACTCTATATACCCTACTGGTTGTTGAGTATCCTAAAAATATTTCTGGGGTTATTTTTGATGTAAACTTTCCTAAGTAGTCTTTAGTATTTAGAATGAAAACTTTACATCCAAATACCTTTAGATAGTTTAAATTGGGGATTTTATTATATTATATTTCATAAGGTGTTTTATTCTGATATTTATTAATTAAAATTCTATTTTGTATATAACAGGCTATATTAATTGCTTCAACCCAGAATTGATTAGATAGTTTCTATTCATTCAGCATGGTCCTAGCAGCTTCTTGTAAAGTTCTATTTTTTCGTTCTACTAGACCATTTTGTTGGGGGTTCTAAGGCATGAATATTCATGTTTATAACCATTAATGTCACAAAATTCAATAAATTTGTGATTTTTAAATTCTCCCCCATGGTCACTTCTAATTCTTTTTATCTGAGTATCCATTTCATTTTCTATTAATTTGCAAAATATTTTAAAAACTTCAAAAGTTTCATCTTTAGTTTTTATGAATCTTACCCAAGTAAATCTTGAGTAGTCATCGATTATTACTAAGCAATATTAGATTTTGCTTAGTGACTTGGCTCCGTGTGAATCAAACAGGTCTAGGTGAAGGAGCTCAAGTATAGAAGTTGTTCTGTTTAAGTTGATTAAGTTAAGTTAATTTATTAAGTTGATTAAGTTAAGTTAATTAATTATTTAAGTTAATTAATTAGTTAATTAAATTATTAAATTAGATTTTAGTAAATTATTAAGTTAATTAAATTATTAAATTGAATTAGATTTTAGTTAATCATTAAGCTAAATTATTAAATTGATTAATTAGATTAAATTATTAAATTGATTAATTAGATTAAATTATTAAATTGATTAATTAGATTAAATTATTAAATAGATTAATTAGATTTAGTTAAATTGGACTAAGTTCAACCTAGATCCATCTCACCCGATTCTAAGTTATCAATCAGGGAACCTTAAGTAGTTTTTGTGAGATGGTTATCTTAATTTAGATTATTTCTAAGGATTAATTTACATTTGAGTTAAATTTATAACACCCACGAAATTATAGGATATGTATATGGATATTATTTTTCCTTAGAGCATAAAAATGAAAAGAACAAGAGAAAAGGGAAAATAAAAAAAAACAAAAATATAGAATAAGAAGAGGTGAGGTCAAGGATTGAACCTTGAACCTCCCACAAATGATGGAGATAAATTGATGAATGATAACCACTAGGATAAGGAGAAATATTTGGATAGAAAGGAATGAAAAATTTAGTTAAAGGAGAAAAGAAAACTAAGCAAAAAGAGCAAGAGAAAACCAAGTTGCTTACCTTCTTCTCCCTCTTGGTTAAGAAAAGGAGCAAGCAAAAGAAGAATTTTCTACTTCCCTCCCTCTCTCTATTTTCGTGGGAATTAAAGGAGTGGGGGAAAAGAGGAGTTGAGGGAATGAATGAAGACATGTTTCATTTGGCAAAGGGATAAATAGGTTTAGAGAAGAAAAACAAGGGATTAAATTCTTTTTCTTCTTCCTCCTTCTCCCTTCTTCATTCTTCATCGAACCAAGAAACCCTTCCCTCTCCTCATTCCAATAGCTAGGTTAAGTTCTTCTCCAAGAAAGCTAATTTCTGAGAAGAAACCTTCAAGTTCTAGCCCTTCCAAGCAAAGGAAACAAAAAGAGGTACAAGAAGAAGAAGCTTCCTCCTTCCTTGGCACCTAGAACACTTTTCTCTCTAAGGAAAACCACAAGCGAAAGGATGTAAGTTTCCTTCACCTGTGGTACAATAGCTCTTGTTTGTTCTATGAAGATTCGGTTACATAAAAAAAGAAAAAAATCTAAGAAAACCTCATGAAGAATTTCAATCAAGATAAGACCTAGGTAATGTAAAGATCTAAATTTTTGACATGCTCGATATGTTTCTTGAAATATGAAATTTATGGTAGGGATTTATCCCATGTTTCTATGCTAGAAGGTTTAGTAGAACTTAGATCCATGGTCCTAGATTTTCGGCCAAGCAAGAATAAAAGGATTAGGTAAGTTTAAGCCTCAAATTAAAACTTGCTCCTTTGTTCTTATGATAGATACCCTATGATAATGGTATTGTTAACATTTTCTCCTACTTGTTATGTGGATTGGAACTTCATCTCAAGCTCATGAATCTTCGGCCATGATAGAACTAAGGGCTTAGAAGAGCTTTAACTTAAAACTAAGCATGCCATGTTTTCCCTAAGATAAGATATGAAGCTATTATGATATGCCCATGATTGTATGTTAAGTTGAACTCTATTTCATGTCTATGAAGGTTCGGCCATGTTTAGATTTGAAACCTAGGAGAGTTTAAACAAGTCTAAGATACTCATGACCTTCTTGATGAAATGATATGGAAATGTTTTATGTTTATTTGTTGCATGGAAATTTGGTTATATGCTTGATAAGTTTCGGCCACATCATGATTTAGGGCCTAGGAAACTTAGAACCTAACTCAACTATGCTCATGTTATTCCTTGAAATATTTGCTATGAAAGTTGTTTAAGGTTCTCATGCTTTTAGGACACTTGAACCCTAGCTTTAAGTCCTACAAGTTTCGGCCACATCATGTTTAAGGGCCTAGGAAACTTAGAACCTAACTCAACTATGCTCATGTTATTCCTTGAAATATTTGCTATGAAAGTTGTTTAAGGTTCTCATGCTTTTAGGACACTTGAGCCGTAGCTTTAAGTCCTACAAGTTTCGGCCACATCATGTTTAAGGGCTTAGGAAACTTAGAACCTAACTCAACTATGCTCATGTTATTCCTTGATGTAATTGCTATAAAAGTTGTTTAAGGTTCTCATGCTTTTAGGACACTTGAACCCTAGCTTTAAGTCCTACAAGTTTCAGCCATATCATGCTTAAGGGCCTAGGAAACTTAGAACCTAACTTAACTATGCTCATGTTATTTCCTTGAAATGTTTGCTATGGAAGTTGTTTAGGGTTCACAAGCTTGAAGGATAAATTTTTAGCCCAATGTATGCTTGATAAGATTCGGCCATGATAAGTTGTAAGTTTAAGAAACCTAGAACTCTACCTAAACATGCTCATGATATTTTCTTATGGTATATGGAATAATACTTGTTTAGGGTTCACATGTTGGTATGGAGGTTTTTACCTAAAACCTAATTTATAGGTTTCTTATGATGTGCTGTGTACCCAAATTTTACATACCATTATGATGAGCTGTGTGCCCAAAATTCTATATGGTATGAGATGATAAGAAATACGATGTGCAAGAAATGATAAGAACCATGATATGTATGACATGCTACTTTAGTTTATATGGCTTGTACCAAGGGTGGGCTCCATAAGCGCCCCAGGGTCGATGGACTAAGAAACGGGACTCGTTAGGGATGGCCTCCTAAGTGCCCCTAGGTCGATGGACTAAGAAACGGGCCTAGTATGTATGCCTTATAGGGTTCAAGACTTGCTACCTTGGACCTACATAGGACGCGCGCATTTATGTATGTGGTACAAGCCGGGGCCCTAACTATGTTATGATTATGTTTAAGTATGTATGAAATAAGTTTTCAAAGGACATGTTGCATATACTATTGCATGAATCATGTTTTTGAAAGTCATCTTGCATAACACATTATGATTATGTTACGATATACCACGATGCCTATGATTATGTTATGTTATGTTAGGATGAACCTTATGATTACGTTTTGATATGTTATGATCATGATCATGTTATGACAGAATGCACTTTATGACTTTATGAGGATATGCCATGATACCATATGATTATGTTATGATATGATGCTTCTATACATGATATGATGAGTTGTCTTTACGCTTTATGCATTGAAGCTTTATTTATGCTATACGATTTTTTTGTGAGTAGGAAAGGATCTTACTGAGCCTTGAGTGCTCACAGCTTACTTTCCTTGTACCACAGATAAGGGCAAAGAATGGATGTACTAAGGGAGCAGCAGGAGGGGGCAAGAAGAACATGTGTAGTAGTGACTTGGCTAAAGAGGAAAACCTGCTTTTAATTAATATGAATTATGTTCATGTTGTTTCCTTTACAACTCTATGACACTTCATCATGCTCTTTAGTATTATGGTTTAAGTTATGTTAAGCATGTTATGTGACTCATATGATAGATAGTTGATGATGATGTGTTAAAAAAATAAAAGAAAGGTTTAAAGAAAAATATATATATATATATGCTATAGATAAGACTTCCGCTGTTTTAAGAAGAAAAGATAAGTAACCCCTGTCAGCTTAAGCAGGAAGGGGCAGGGCGTTACAGTTTGGTATCAGAGCCAGGTTTAGCCTTTTCACTACACACATGTCAAGCCTCCATCCTGCCGCTCCAAGTAAGAAATTATATGCTTAAAATTAATTCTTCTATGATGCTTTAATATTATGCATGATTTCTTATTTTGTTTTTATGATGTTAAGTCACAATCCTAGTTTAGGTATGGATAGAGATAATAACAATCTTATTTTGGCCTGGATAGAGATAACGATAATTTATTGTTATTTAATGAATATAAGCATGGCTAGGAGACGTACTACCCGAGCAGACGAGACACCGACTCCATCAGATCTGGCCCAGGTAGTCACCGATGTAACGCCCGCCCTCCCTGCTACTCAAAGGGACGGGGCTACTTACTTACTTAACTATTCCAGGATACATACATATTCAAAAATTCTTTCTTATAACATAAAGCAGCGGAAATGTCATAGAGTTATACTGGAATGTAACGTAAATACAATGGTTCATGTCAAACATAACAAAACATTATAGCAGGTCTTATTGGTCTCAGCCGAGCCATTGCCACAGACACCTCCTTGCCTCCCCTGCAGCTCCCTTAGGTCATCAATCCCTTGCCTTTATCTGTGGTACAAGGAAGTAAGCTATGAGCACACGAGCTCAGTAAGATTCTTTCCTACTCACAAAAATCCGTATCTCAAGCATATCATCAATGAAAAATAAACATAATCATCAATAGGTGAGCATAGTTTCTTATCATAACATATCCTTATGAAACATGTTTCTAACATATCATAAACAAAGAAATCATATGAGGTAGATCATGAGAAGCATAACATATCATGGAACATAGAAAGAAACATATCATATATGAATGGGTGCATTATGCAAAATGTCTTTTTAAAACATATGTCATGTCGGGTGTAAGATGTCTTTATACATATCTTTTAATATTTGAACATAATATCATCAGCATGAGGGCCCGGCTTGCACCACATACATACATAAATGCGCGCAATCCCTAGGACAGGGTAGCTAGCCCCAAACCTACTAGGGATCTAGACCTATTCATAGTCCGTCGGTCTAGGGGTGTACTAAGGAGCCCATCCCTTTTTACTAGACCCGTTCATAGTCCGTCGGTCTAGGGTACTTATGGAGCCCACCCTTGGTAGAAGCCATACAAAGTAAAGTACATGTCATGCATGTCATATCATTATAATCGTCATATCATATCATCATAAGGTCATGCTCTTGTCTTAACATGAAGAGTGCTCTTAATCCCAACTTAAGGGAAACAATTCTTTGCCATTTTCTTATCATATCATAAGGCATGCATTCTTGGCACATGGCCATCATATGAAATCATTATCATGCTTGGTTCATAAACTTACATAGATGAGCATACAACATATTGAAATCATACATGCTTGTGTACATAATCATCATAAGGATCATATCATGCATAATTCGTAACATACATAATCAACATGTTACTGATCTTATCATAAAGCATGCATACTTAAACCTAAACATATCATAAGGAAAATTCATGGCTTGCTAAGTTTAAGTTTAAACCTTTCTTGAATCCTAAGTCATAGTCATGGCCGAAAGTTCATAACAAAGAATACTCCTAAACAACATACAACATGAATACTTAGCAAATCTCATAACATATCATAAGAAGTCTATGAACATACTAAATTAGGTTTTGAGTTTCATGAACCCTAACACCTTATCATAGCCGAAACATCATATAACAAGGAGTAAAACTTCTAAGCAACATATGAACATAAATACTTAGCCAAATTGATAACATATCATAAGGAAGTCTATGAGCATGCTAGATTAGGTTTTTGAGCTTCATGAACCCTAAAATCTGATCATGGCCGAACCTTCATAAGCCAAGAATATAAACTTCTAAACAACATGTAATATGAACATCTAGCTAATTCCATCATATATCATAGAGAAGTCTATGAGCATACTAAATTAGGTTTGGAGCTTCATGAACCCTAAGGATTAATCATGGCCGAAACTTCATCATGTAGGAAATGAATTTCTAAGCAACATATAAGTATGAGTTTCTCTCCCATTTTATAGCATATCATCAAGAAGCCTATGAGCATACTAACTTAGGTTTTGTGCTTCTTGAACCCTAAAAGTTATCATAGCCGAAACATCAGGCAACAAGAAGTAGACTTCTAAGAAATCTTTTAACATGAATACCTAGCAAATTTGATAACATATCACTAGGAAGCCTATGGACATGCTAAATTAGATTTGGAGCTTTAAGAAACCCTAAATCACTATCATGGCCAAAACTTCACAACTAAGAAATAAAATTATGAGCAACATGTAAACATAAATCTCTTAGTTAATTTCATTACATATCACATGGAGGTCTATGAGCATACTAATTTAGGTTTTGAGTTTCATGAATCCTAATATTTCCATCATGGCCGAAACTTCCTCAAGCAAAAACATAATTTCTAAGCAACATATGAACATGAATCTCTAGCCAATTTCATAACACATCCTAATTAATTCCATGAGCATGTTTGATTAAGGTTTAAGCCTCATAATCTCTATATTTTTATCATGGCCGAAACTTACAAAAGCAAGAACACAACTTCTAAACAACATATGAACATGAATCTCTAACAAATTTCATAACACATCATAAATAAATCTATAAGCATGTTAGATTAGGTTTTAAGCATCATGAACTCTATACTTTTATCATGGCCGAAACTTTCTCAAGCAAGAACACAACTTCTAAACAACATATGAACATGAATCTCTAGCAAATTTCATAACACATCATAAATAATCTATGAGCATGTTAGATTAGGTTTTAAGCCTCATGAACTCAAACTTTTCATCATGGCCGAACCTTATAAAAGAAAAGAAGGTCAATAAACATCTTAATAAGAAGATCAATTTAACATCACACACATAATTTCTTTTCTAACTAAATTCATATCATAACCTACTAAAGTACATAAGCATGGTTTCTTCTCTTCATTTTATTTCTAATTCTAGAGTTCAAATCTTTCAAGAATACCGTAAGTAACTTGTACCACAGGTGAGGGAATACTTACATCCTTATTTGCTTAAGGAAAAGGGATCTTTCTTGTGGAGCCTTCCTAGAGAGGGGTCTTCTTTTTTTTTTTTTGGATTTTGGCAAGGAGAGGTGGGGGAAGGTCTTGGTCACGGTGAGAAGGAGGAGGGAGGAGGAAGAGGAGAAAATGAGTTTTCCTCTTTAATTTTCCCTTTTATTCATCATGAGAGGAGGAAGGGAAAATGTACTTTTCCTTCTCCTTTCTTTACTTCTCCTTAATGAGAAGAGGGAGCAAGAATCCTCTTTTCTTTTGAGAGGAGGAAGGCAACTCTAACTTCTCCTTCTCCATGAAAAATCTCTTTTCTTACCCTTAACTATATTGTCATTTCTTTCTTTAACAATAATTTCTCTTGGTCTATTGGTTAACACATGCATATTTCTAGTAAGAGATCCAAGGTTCAAGCCTTGGTCATCTCTCTTTTTTTTTGTTCTATTTTATTTTTTATTCTTTTTGCAATTTCCACATAAGGCCTATTTTTATTCATGATAAAAAATATCTAAAATCTTGCTAAGTACTCTATGAGTGTTATAGTCCCCCATACCTCATAAAAGTTCATCCTCGAACTTAAATAGTTCCAGATACTTTGGTGGCCTACAACTTTCGGCTGAGTGCATCAGCCACTTTGTTCGCCTTTCCCGGATGATAAAAGATCTCACAGTCGTAGTCCTTGACTAGTTCGAGCCATCTTCTTTGTCTCATGTTCAGGTCCTTCTGTGTGAAGAAATATTTCAGACTTTGGTAATCTGTATAGATCCTACACTGCGCTCCATATAGATAGTGTCTCCATATCTTAAGAGCAAAGACCACGGCTGCTAGTTCCAAATCATGTGTAGGATAATTTTTCTCGTGTTCCTTGAGTTGCTTGGAGGCATAGGCAATGACCTTGCCATTTTGCATGAGTACAGCTCCGAGTCCTAATTTAGAAGTGTCACTGTACATATCAAATCCTTCGTTGCTTTCCGGAAGAGTAAGAATTGGAGCACTGGTCTGTCTCCTTTTTAGTTCTGTGAAACTTTTCTCGCAGTCATCTGTCCATTCGTACTTTCTATTTTTTCGAGTGAGGGCCGTCATTGGTGCTGCGATTCTGGAGAAACCCTCTACGAACTTCGGGTAATAACCTGCTAGTCCGAGGAAACTCCTGATTTCGCTGGCATTCCTTGGTCTATTCCAGTTACTGACAGCTTCGATCTTGGTTGGGTCTACCATTACTCCATCTTTAGAGATAACATGACCCAGAAATGATACTTGGTCGAGCCAAAATTCGCATTTGGAGAATTTGGCATACAATTGCTTTTCCCGGAGAATTTGTAATACTATTTCCAGGTGTTTGTCATGCTCTTCCTGGGTTCTCGAATAAATGAGAATATCATCGATAAAAACAATCACAAATTTATCGAGATATATTGAGAATACCCGATTCATCAGGTCCATGAATAGAGCAGGAGAATTTGTCACTCCGAAGGGCATTACTATGAACTCATAGTGTCTGTATCATGTCCGGAAGGCCGTTTTCGGTATATCATCTTGTTTCACTTTCACTTGATGATAGCCGGATCTCAAGTCAATCTTGGAGAAAACAGTGGCCCCCTTCAACTGGTCGAACAAATCGTCAATCCGTGGTAAGGGATATCGGTTCTTGATTGTAACTTTATTCAGTGCTCGATAATCTATATACATTCGCATAGATCCATCCTTCTTTTTAACAAACAGTACCGGAGCCCCCCATGGTGAGTGACTAGGGCGGATAAGTCCCTTGTCGAGCAACTCCCGTAACTGTTTTTGAAGTTCCTCTAACTCAGCCGGCGCCATACGGTAAGGTGCTTTAGAGATCGGCCTTGTACCAGGAACAAATTCAATCTTGAACTCGATTTCTCGGTCAGGTGTTAACCCTGGTAGTTCATCCAGAAATACCTCTGGGTAATTGCATATGACTTTGACATCTTCTAGTTTCAGTTCCCTTTCCTGATTTGTATCAATTACATGCGCTAAAAACCCAGTGCATCCACTCTCTAACATCTTCTGTGCCTTTAAAGCTGATAAGAACTTTTTAACTTCTCTCTTTTTTTCTCCAATGAATTCAAAGGTTGGTTCTGCTTCAGGCCGGAAAATTACTCTTCTTTTTCCGCACTCTATTGAAGCTCCGTATTTACTCAGGAAATCCATGCCCAGTATAATATCATAATCCTGCATATCCAGTACTATCAGATTACAGTAGAGTTCTCTGTCTGTAATTCTGACGGGTGCGGCTAGGCAGTACATGGGTGGATGGCATCACATCTCCCGAAGGTAATGTCGTTAAAAATTTGCAATCCAAGGGTTGGGGTGGTATGTCTATTTTCCCCGTGAAAGGTGTAGAGATAAACGAGTGTGTTGCCCCGATGTCAAATAGTACAGTAGCATACTGATTACAGACAATTATCTGACCTGTGATGACTGTGGAAGCATTGGCTGCATCCTCCTTGGTGATAGAGAAAATTCTGGCATCCGTCACTACTGGCGGAGCTTCAAGTCTCCCCTGGCTTATCTGCGGGCCTTCTATTGCAGCTTACATCATGTGTAGCTGTGGAAGCACACCTTTGTTCTGAACCTGCGGAGGGATAGGTGTCTGGATCTGAGTAGGGCAGTTCCGAGCCATATGTCCTTCCATCCCACAGTTGTAGCATCTGTTTGTACCTATACGGCATACCCTTGGGTGCTTCTTTCCGCAAGTAGTACATTGAGGGAACATGAGTTGCTTGCTGGCTGGACCACTCTTGGAATCACCCCATTGCTTCCTCTTGCCACTGTGATTTCCTTTCCAGCTGGTTCGGTTACTTTATGATTTCTGTCCCCCTGACTGAGTCTGATTCTTGCCCTCATTCATTGCCTTCTGATAGTGTTCCGTGATTAGGGCGCTGCTGATTAATTCTTCGGCGGTCTGCGGTCTATTAACTCCGCCGGCCACGTTCAAGGCTATCTCAGGTCTAAGCATCTTCAGCATAAGTCTGACTCTTTCTCTCTCTGTACTGACCAATTCTGGGCACAAGCGTGCTAGATGGTTGAATTTCTTAACGGCTTCATTGACTGATAGATCACCCTGCCAGAACTCGGTGAATTCATCATAATATTTATTTGTGACTCGCATATGGAAAAATTCTTCTAAAAATTTTGTCTCGAAGTCTGTCCACATCATCTAATTTACTTGTCTTTTCGCCTTTACTCTGTCCCACCACATTCTGGCATCTCCAGTAAGGCAGAATGATGAACATTTAACCTTCTCGTGTTCAGGCCAATCCAATAACTCCACTATGCTTTCCATCGTCTTGAACCAGGCCTATGCGTCCCATGGTTCACAGTTTCCGGAGAAAGCTTCTGGCTTCAGTCTCTGCCACTGTATCAGGTATGCCTCCTGACAAACCACTGGAGCTGGGCCTACCGGTGGTGCTGGTGCCGGTGGTATTACTGGTACTACATTCTGGTGTCCTGGCGGGGTAACAGGATTTCCTTGTTGATTTAGCAAAGCAGTGATCATTTGCTGCTGTTCCGTAACTTGACGCTGGAGCTCGGTAACTACATGCATCAAATCAGGTGGGGGTGCTGTTTCCTCTGCTCTGGTATTACGTCTTCTAGCCATCCTTATCTTCATTAATGACAATATAGCTAGCGTAAGTTATTATCATTCTTAACCGGACTAACGAAAGGTTAATGTCATTTCTAATTAGTTGTGAGTTTTGTTGTGTTATCATCCCTAACCTACCATCATGCAATCTAAACTAAAACTGTGACTTAAAAGAATAAAGTAAGCATGCATACTATTAGCGTACCATAAATAAAATAAATAAATAAACTGAGCATAAATATTATGAATGAAATAAATAAATAACTGAGCATAAGCATAAAAGAAATAACTAAATAAACTGAGCATAAGCATCATAAAGAAATAAATAAATAAACTGAGCATAAGCATCATAAGAGAAATAAATAAATAAATTGAGCATAAACATTATGAGTGAAATAAATAAATAACTTAGCATAAGCATAAAAGAAATAACTAAATAAACTGAGCATAAGCATCATAAAGAAATAAATAAATAAACGGAGCATGAGCATAATAAAGAAATCTTACTAAGCATAAAAATAATTTCTTACTTGGAGCGGCAGAAAGAGACTCGGTGTGTGTGCAGTGGAAAGGCTAACTTGGCTCTGATACCAAACTATAACGCCCGCCCTCCCTGCTACTCAAAGGGACGGGGCTACTTACTTACTTAACTATTTCAGGATACATACATATTCAAAAATTCTTTCTTATAACATAAAGCAGCGGAAATGTCATAGAGTTATACTGGAATGTAACGTAAATACAATGGTTCATGTCAAACATAACAAAACATTATAGCAGGTCTTATTGGTCTCAGCCGAGCCACTGCCACACACACCTCCTTGCCTCCCCTGCAGCTCCCTTAGGTCATCCATCCCTTACCTTTATCTGTTGTACAAGGAAGTAAGCTATGAGCACACGAGCTCAGTAAGATTCTTTCCTACTCACAAAAATTCGTATCTCAAGCATAATCATACAAGCATATCATCAATGAAAAATAAACATAATCATCAATAGGTGAGCATAGTTTCTTATCATAACATATCCTTATGAAACATGTTTCTAACATATCATAAACAAAGAAATCATATGAGGTAGATCATGAGAAGCATAACATATCATGGAACATAGAAAGAAACATATCATATATGAATGGGTGCATTATGCAAAATGTCTTTTTAAAACATATGTCATGTCGAGTGCAAGATGTCTTTATACATATCTTTTAATATTTGAACATAATATCATCATCATGAGGGCCCGGCTTGCACCACATACATACATAAATGCGCGCAATCCCTAGGACAGGGTAGCTAGCCCCGAACCTACTAGGGATCTAGACCCGTTCATAGTCCGTCGGTGTAGGGGCGTACTAAGGAGCCCATCCTTTTTTACTAGACCCGTTCATAGTCCGTCGGTCTAGGGGCGCTTATGGAGCCCACCCTTGGTACAAGCCATACAAAGTAAAGTACATGTCATGCATGTCATATCATTATAATCGTCATATCATATCATCATAAGGTCATGCTCTTGTCTTAACATGAAGAGTGCTCTTAATCCCAACTTAAGGGAAACAACTCTTTGCCATTTTCTTATCATATCACAAGGCATGCATTCTTGGCACATGGCCATCATATGAAATCATTATCATGCTTGGTTCATAAACTTACATAGATGAGCATACAACATATTGAAATCATACATGCTTGTGTACAGAATCATCATAAGGATCATATCATGCATAATTCGTAACATACATAATCAACATGTTACTGATCTTATCATAAAGCATGCATACTTAAACCTAAACATATCATAAGGAAAATTCATGGCTTGCTAAGTTTAAGTTTAAACCTTTCTTGAATCCTAAGTCATAGTCATGACCGAAAGTTTATAACAAAGAATACTCCTAAACAACATACAACATGAATACTTAGCAAATCTCATAACATATCATAAGAAGTCTATGAACATACTAAATTAGGTTTTGAGTTTCATGACCCCTAACACCTTATCATAGCCGAAACATCATATAACAAGGAGTAAAACTTCTAAGCAACATATGAACATAAATACTTAGCCAAATTGATAACATATCATAAGGAAGTCTATGAGCATGCTAGATTAGGTTTTTGAGCTTCATGAACCCTAAAATCTGATCATGGCCGAACCTTCATAAGCCAAGAATATAAACTTCTAAACAACATGTAATATGAACACCTAGCTAATTCCATCATATATCATAGAGAAGTCTATGAGCATACTAAATTAGGTTTGGAGCTTCATGAACCCTAAGGATTAATCATGGCCGAAACTTCATCATGTTGGAAATGAATTTCTAAGCAACATATAAGTATGAGTTTCTATCCCATTTTATAGCATATCATCAAGAAGCCTATGAGCATTCTAACTTAGGTTTTGTGCTTCATGAACCCTAAAAGTTATCATAGCCAAAACATCAGGCAACAAGAAGTAGACTTCTAAGAAATCTTTTAACATGAATACCTAGCAAATTTGATAACATATCACAAGGAAGCCTATGGACATGCTAAATTAGATTTGGAGCTTTAAGAAACCCTAAATCACTATCATGGCCGAAACTTCACAACTAAGAAATAAAATTATGAGCAACATGTAAACATAAATCTCTTAGTTAATTTCATTACATATCACATGGAGGTCTATGAGCATACTAATTTAGGTTTTGAGTTTCATGAACCCTAATATTTCCATCATGACCGAAACTTCCTCAAGCAAAAACATAATTTCTAAACAACATATGAACATGAATCTCTAGCCAATTTCATAACACATCCTAATTAATTCCATGAGAATGTTAGATTAAGGTTTAAGCCTCATAAACTCTATATTTTTATCATGGACGAAACTTACAAAAGCAAGAATACAACTTCTAAACAACATATGAACATGAATCTCTAACAAATTTCATAACACATCATAAATAAATCTATAAGCATGTTAGATTAGGTTTTAAGCCTCATGAACTCTATACTTTTATCATGGCCGAAACTTTCTCAAGCAAGAACACAACTTCTAAACAATATATGAACATGAATCTCTAGCAAATTTCATAACACATCATAAATAAATCTATTAGCATGTTAGATTAGGTTTTAAGCCTCATGAACTCAAACTTTTCATCACGGCCGAACCTTATAAAAGGAAAGAAGGTCAATAAACATCTTAATAAGAAGATCAATTTAGCATCACACACATAATTTCTTTTCTAACTAAATTCATATCATAACCTACTAAAGTACATATGCATGGTTTCTTCTCTTCATTTTATTTCTAATTCTAGAGTTCAAATCTTTCGAGAATACCGTAGCAACTTGTACCACAGGTGAGGGAATACTTACATCCTTATTTGCTTAAGGAAAAGGGATCTTTCTTGTGGAGCCTTCCTAGAGAGGGGTCTTCTTTGTTTTTTTTGGATTTCGGCAAGGAGAGGTGGGGGAAGGTCTTGGTCACGGTGAGAAGGAGGAGGGAGGAGGAAGAGGAGCAAATGAGTTTTCCTCTTTAATTTTTCCTTTTATTCATCATGAGAGGAGGAAGGGAAAATGTACTTTTCCTTCTCGTTTCTTTTACTTCTCCTTAATGAGAAGAGGGAGCAAGAATCCTCTTTTCTTTTGAGAGGGGGAAGGCAACTCTAACTTCTCCTTCTCCATGAAAAATCTCTTTTCTTACCCTTAACTATATTGTCACTTCTTTCTTTAACAATAATTTCTCTTGGTTTATTGGTTAACACATGCATATATCTAGTAAGAGATCCAAGGTTCAAGCCTTGGTCATCTCTCTTTTTTTGGTTCTATTTTATTTTTTATTCTTTTTGCAATTTCCACATAAGGCCTATTTTTATTCATGATAAAAAATATCTAAAATCTTGTTAAGTACTCTATGGGTGTTACAACTGATCTCGAGCGTCAGATCACGGAGCAACAACAGCTGATCACTACGTTAATGGGTCAACAAGGAACTCTTGCCACCCCGCCAGTAAATCAGAATGCAGTGCCCGTCGTGCCAATAGTTGCACCCGTACCACCGATAGCCCCTGCCCCAATGGTCAGACAGGAGACCTACTTGATACAGTGGCTAAGGCTGAAGCCGAAAAATTTCTCAGGTACTTGCGAGCCATGGGACGCTCAGGCCTGGTTCAAGACAGTGGAAAACATAGTGGAATTACTAGACTGGCCCGTAGCGGAAAAGGTCAAGTGTGTATCATTTTGTTTTTCCGCAGACGCAAGGATGTGGTGGGAAAGAGTGAAAGCAAAGAGACAGATTAATCTGATGAACTGGACGGACTTCGAGACAGAGTTCTTCGAGGAGTTCTTCCATATGCAAGTGACAAACCGGCACTATGACGAGTTCACCGAGTTTCAGCAAGGTGACCTATCAGTGAACGAAGCGGTAAAACGCTTCAACCGTTTGGCACGCCTATGTCCGGAATTGGTTCGCACAGAAAGGGAAAGGGTCAGACTGATGTTGAAGATGCTTCGACCCGAAATAGCACTGAATGTGGCCGGTGGAGTTAATAGACCTCAGACTACAGAGGAATTGGTCAGCAGTGCCCTCATCACAGAACATTATCAGAACGCAATGAACGGGAATAAGAGTCAGACCCGAACAGAAGGACAGAGACCCTCAGGTAATAAAGCAAGCTGGAAAGGGACCTCCATTGGAAAAAGGAAACAATGGGACAATACAAAAGGTGGCTCAGTGAAAAAGCAACCGAAATACTCTCAATGCACTATTTACGGAAAGCTGCATTCCGGAGTATGTCATAAGGGCACAAGAAGGTGCTATAATTGTGGAGGGGAAGGACACCTGGCCAGAGACTGCACCAACCGATTCCAGGCACCACCCCAGCAGAACAACCAAAACAAGAATACCCCCTCACAACTACATCAGATGCAAACTACTATTGAGGGAACACCGATTAGCCAAGGGAGATTGGAAGCTCCACCAACTACGACGAACGCCAGGGTTTTCTCGCTTACTAAGGAGGATGTGGCAAGCACCTCTACTGTCGTTACAGGTCAGCTGCCTATTTTCAGTCAGTATGCTTTAGTATTGTTTGATACTGGGGCGATGTACTCGTTCGTCTCAGCACCATTTACCAAGAAATTAGACATACCACCCCAAACACTAAATGTCACGTTCTTAACAACCCTACCATCCGGAGAAGTTATGCCATCGGATCATATGCTGCGGGCCGTACCTATCCAAATCGCAGACAGAGAACTCTACTGCAATTTGATAGTACTCGACATGCAGGATTATGACATTATACTGGGCATGGACTTTCTGAGCAAGTACGGTGCCTCCATTGAGTGTCGTAATAGGAAGGTAGTCTTTCAACCTGAAACTGAACCGATGTTTGAATTTGTTGGAGAATTCAGAAAAGAAACTGAAAAATTCTTATCAGCTGTAAAGACACAGAGTATGTTAGACAAAGGATGTACGGGATTTCTAGCGCACGTGGTTGATACAAGACAAATCGGGAGCCAGAAGCTAGATGAGGTCAGGGTAGTATGCAACTATCCGGAAGTATTTCCTGATGAACTACCGGGATTAGCACCATATAGAGAGATAGAATTTACAATTGAATTAGTTCCAGGTACTAAACCAATCTCTAAAGCATCTTACCAGATGGCGCCGACTGAGTTGAAGGAACTTCAAGAATAGTTACGGGAGTTACTCGACAAGGGACTTATTCGCCCTAGTCACTCTCCGTGGGGAGCTCTGGTAATATTTGTGAAAAAGAAGGATGGGACTATACGAATGTGTATAGATTAACGAGCGCTGAACAACGTGATAGTCAAGAACAGATACCCCCTTCCACGGATTGACGATCTGTTCGACCAATTGAAGGGAGCAACTGTCTTCTCGAAGATTGATCTAAGGTCCAGCTATCATCAAGTGAAAGTGAAACAAGATGATATCCCAAAGACAACCTTTCGAACAAGATACGGACACTATGAGTTCGTAGTTATGCCCTTCGGAGTGACAAATGCCCCTGCTGTATTCATGGATTTGATGAATCGGGTATTCGCGGCATATCTCGATAAATGTGTGATTGTCTTCATTGATGATATTCTCATCTATTCAAGAACCCAGGAAGAACATGCCGAACATCTGAATATTGTACTGCAGATTCTCCGAGAAAAACAACTGTATGCAAAATTCTCTATGTGCGAGTTCTGGCTAGATCGAGTAATATTCTTGGGTCATGTCATCTCCAAGGATGGAGTCATGGTAGATCCAAGCAAAATTGAAGCCGTAAGTAACTGGAACAGACCAAAGAATGCCAGCGAAATCAGAAGTTTTCTGGGATTGGCAGGCTACTACAGGAAGTTCGTAGAGGATTTCTCCAAAATTGCAGCCCCCATGACGAATCTCACTAAGAAAAATAAAAAGTATGAATGAACGGATGAATGCGAGAAGAGTTTTACAGAACTAAAACGGAGACTGAGCAGTGCTCCGATCCTTACTCTTCCGGAAAGTAACAAAGACTTTGATATGTATAGCGATGCTTCTTTATTAGGACTGGGAGCTGTACTCATGCAAGATGGCAAAGTCATCGCCTATGCCTCCAGGCAACTTAAAGAGCACGAAAGGCGTTACCCCATTCACGATCTAGAACTAGCAGCTGTGGTCTTCGCTCTAAAAACATGGAGGCATTATTTATATGGAGCCCAGTGCAGGATTTATACAGATCACCAGAGTCTGAAATATTTCTTCACGCAAAAAGACCTAAATATGAGACAACGCAGATGGCTCGAGCTAGTCAAGGATTACGATTGCGAAATCTTTTATCATCTCGGAAAAGCGAACAAGGTGGCTGATGCACTCAGCCGGAATTCCGGTGCCACCTAACATCACTGTTCTAAGTTCGAGGATGAACTTTTTATGAGGTATGGGGTACTGTAACACCCACAAAATTATAGGATATGTATATGAATATTATTTTTCCTTAGAGCATAGAAATGAAAAGAATAAGAGAAAAGGGAAAATAAAAAAAAACAAAAATATAGAATAAGAAGAGGTGAGGTCAAGGATTGAACCTTGAACCTCCCACAAATGATGGAGATAAATTGATGAATGATAACCACTAGGATAAGGAGAAATATTTGGATAGAAAGGAATGAAAAATTTAGTTAAAGGAGAAAATAAAACTAAGCAAAAAGAGCAAGAGAAAACCAAGTTGCTTACCTTCTTTTCCCTCTTGGTTAAGAAAAGGAGCAAGCAAAAGAAGAATTTTCTACTTCCCTCCCTCTCTCTATTTTCGTGGGAATTAAAGGAGTGGGGGAAAAGAGGAGTTGAGGGAATGAATGAAGACATGTTTCATTTGGCAAAGGGATAAATAGGTTTAGAGAAGAAAAACAAGGGATTAAATTCTTTTTCTTCTTCCTCCTTCTCCCTTCTTCATTCTTCACCGAACCAAGAAACCCTTCCCTCTCTTCATTCCAATAGATAAGTTAAGTTATTCTCCAAGAAAGCTAATTTCCAAGAAGAAACCTTCAAGTTCTAGCCCTTCCAAGCAAAGGAAACAAAAGGAGGTACAAGAAGAAGAAGCTTCCTCCTTCCTTGGCACCTAGAACACTTTTCTCTCTAAGGAAAACCACAAGCGAAAGGATGTAAGTTTCCCTCACCTGTGGTACAATAGCTCTTGTTTGTTCTATGAAGATTCGGTTACATAAAAAAAGAAGAAAATCTAAGAAAACCTCATGAAGAATTTCAATCAAGATAAGACCTAGGGAATGTAAAGATCTAAATTTTTGACATGCTCGATATGTTTCTTGAAATATGAAATTTATGGTAGGGATTTATCCCATGTTTCTATGCTAGAAGGTTTAGTAGAACTTAGATCCATGGTCCTAGATTTTCGGCCAAGCAAGAATAAAAGGATTAGATAAGTTTAAGCCTCAAATTAAAACATGCTCCTTTGTTCTTATGATAGATTCCCTATGATAATGGTATTATTAACATTTTCTCCTACTTGTTATGTGGATTGGAACTTCATCTCAAGCTCATGAATATTCGGCCATGATAGAACTAAGGGCTTAGAAGAGCTTTAACTTAAAACTAAGCATGTCATGTTTTCCCTAAGATAAGATATGAAGCTATTATGATATGCCCATGATTGTTTGTTAAGTTGAACTCTATTTCATGTCTATGAAGGTTCGGCCATGTTTAGATTTGAAACCTAGGAGAGTTTAAACAAGTCTAAGATACTCATGACCTTCTTGATGAAATGATATGGAAATGTTTATGCTTATTTGTTGCATGGAAATTTGGTTATATGCTTGATAAGTTTTGGCCACATCATGATTTAGGGCCTAGAAAACTTAGAACCTAACTCAACTATGCTCATGTCATTCCTTGAAATATTTTCTATGAAAGTTGTTTAAGGTTCTCATGCTTTTAGGACACTTGAACCCTAGCTTTAAGTCCTACAAGTTTCGGCCACATCATGTTTAAGGGCCTAGGAAACTTAGAACCTAACTCAACTATGCTCATGTTATTCCTTGAAATATTTGCTATGAAAGTTGTTTAAGGTTCTCATGCTTTTAGGACACTTGAACCCTAGCTTTAAGTCCTACAAGTTTCGGCCACATCATGTTTAAGGGCTTAGGAAACTTAGAACCTAACTCAACTATGCTCATGTTATTCCTTGAAGTAATTGCTATAAAAGTTGTTTAAGGTTCTCATGCTTTTAGGACACTTGAACCCTAGCTTTAAGTCCTATAAGTTTCGACCATATCATGCTTAAGGGCCTAGGAAACTTAGAACCTAACTTAACTATGCTCATGTTATTTCCTTGAAATGTTTGCTATGGAAGTTGTTTAGGGTTCACAAGCTTGAAGGATAAATTTTTAGCCCAATGTATGCTTGATAAGATTCGGCCATGATAAGTTGTAAGCTTAAGAAACCTAGAACTCTACCTACACATGCTCATGATGTTTTCTTATGGTATATGGAATAATACTTGTTTAGGGTTCACATGTTGGTATGGAGGTTTTTACCTAAAACCTAATTTATAGGTTTTGGCCATTATAAGACATTAGGGTTTGAAAGCTAATTATGTTTCCCATGTACCTTATATACCATGTTTATGAGATTGCTATGCTTCTATGTTTAATTATGCACACTTATGATCTATACATGATAGAAACTCTTATGCTATGCTGTGTGTTATTTATGATGAGCTGTGTGCCCAATTTATGCATGATATATGTGATGAGCTGTGTGCCCAAGTTTACATGCTATTTATGATGAGCTGTGTGCCCAAACTATGCATGTATTTATGATGTGTTGTGTGCCCAAATTTTACATACCATTATGAAGAGCTGTGTGCCCAATATTCTATATGGTATGATATGATAAGAAATACGATGTGCAAAAAATGATAAGAACCATGATATGTATGACATGCTACTTTACTTTATATGGCTTGTACCAAGGGTGGGCTCCATAAGCGCCCCGGGGTCGATGGACTAAGAAACAGGCCTCGTTAGGGATGGGCTCCTAAGTGCCCCTAGGTCGATGGACTAAGAAACGGGCCTAGTATGTATGCCTTATAGGGTTCAAGACTTGCTACCTTGGAACTACATAGGACGTGCGCATTTATGTATGTGGTACAAGCCGGGGCCCTAACTATGTTATGATTATGTTTAAGTATGTATGAAATAAGTTTTCAAAGGACATGTTGCATATACTATTGCATGAATCATGTTTTTGAAAGTCATCTTGCATAACACATTATGATTATGTTACGATATACCATGATGCCTATGATTATGTTATGTTATGTTAGGATGAACCTTATGATTACGTTTTGATATGTTATGATCATGATCATGTTATGATAGAATGCACTTTATGACTTTATGAGGATATGCCATGATACCATATGATTATGTTATGATATGATACTTCTATACATGATATGATGAGTTGTCTTTACGCTTTATGCATTGAAGCTTTATTTATGCTATACGGTTTTTTTGTGAGTAGGAAAGGATCTTACTGAGCCTTGAGTGCTCACAGCTTACTTTCCTTGTACCACAGATAAGGGCAAAGAATGGATGTACTAAGGGAGCAGTAGGAGGGGGCAAGAAGGATGTGTGTAGTAGTGACTTGGCTAAAGAGGAAAACCTGCTTTTAATTAATAAGAATTATGTTCATGTTGTTTCCTTTACAACTCTATGACACTTCATCATGCTCTTTAGTATTATGGTTTAAGTTATGTTAAGCATGTTATGTGACTCATATGATAGGTAGTTGATGATGATGTGTTAAAAAAATAAACGAAAGGTTTAAAGAAAAAAAATATATATATATATGCTATAGATAAGTCTTCCGCTGTTTTAAGAAGAAAAGATAAGTAACCCCCGTTAGCTTAAGCAGGAAGGGGCGGGGCGTTACAAAACTTAGGTTTTCTAATTGGTTAATTAAATATACATTTCAAATATTGGCTCCCAGACTGTGGCGAGGCACTAGGCCTTCTTGGGTATGAGATCATCTACCACTTCTAGACAGAGCCTTTCAAAGAAAATATATATTTAATTTCCCTTTTGAAGCCCCTATGTTTAACTAAACAAATGTAAATTACATCTAGGTCCTTAATCTATCATAATCTAAACATGCTTATTACAAAGAAAAGAAAATAAACAAGCATCAAGCAATTTTATCTACTTATTAAGATAGTTTTCCTATTGGCTCCCCCTGGATCATAGCCTCGATATGGTCTATCAAGGTAATGTGCTTGCTCCTTGGGAACCTAGTATTGACCAAATCCAACTTGATTGACCAAGTTGGACTTAGGTACACATGCTTGGACTATCTTTCTATTTGGTCTATTAACAAGCGATAAATAAGACCGATATTTCCTTTTTGTTCTAAATCGTAGTCCGGATCGATTGTATATGGCTTTCTGATTTCCAAGAATCAAGTCAAGATTCATGGAACCTAGTGTAAACCATTCCAATGTATTCTTCAAATCCTTGAGTTGAGTTTTCATGCTGGAATTCTCTTCCTCAAGCTTTTGAACTTGAGTTGAGGTTCCAGTCTGAGCAGGGTATGTCAAGGATTCGGAGTGAGCCACTTCTTTAAGGGATGTTACCTCCTTTAGAAGTGACTTTATCCGAACATTGGATTTTGCTAGTTTATACATTAAGTAATTAATTAAATTATATAATCGAAGTGTACTTACAGGGAGGTTAGGCCCTTCGGAAATGGATATGGATCCATGGCTTCTTTCAGACTCGACTTCCGATTCGTCCTCGCTTCCGGATTCGTTGAGTTGGTCCCGGGTCGTCATTGCAAGAAAACTTGTCTGCTCGAGTTCTTCATTGTCTGACTCTTCGGAAGAAGACTCATCCCAAGCCACCTTTAGTGCCTTCTTTCTTCTTGATTTCTTCGTGTCTTTATGGTTCGGCCAGCTGGCCATGATGTGCCCCTTTTGGTTGCATCTGTAGCACGTCACCTCAACTTTTAGCTTTGAGTTTGGTTGGGTCTCCTTGGACTGGAACACCTTTTTAACATCCTTCTTATTGAAGCCCTTCTTCTTCCTGTAGAGCTTCCTCACTAGGTTGACAAGTTCGGTCGTGAGCTCATTGTCGTCGTCATACAAATTTGGTTCTTCTTCTGACTCCGGTTCGGTTTTGCGATTTGTCTTAGCTTCTCGGGTTCTGCTTGTACCTGCAACCAAAGCTATACCCTTCTCGGCTGGACGTGAGTTAATTTGTTCATATAATTCAAATTATGCAAATAATTCATCTAACTTAATTGAAGAAAGATCCTTAGAAACCTTGTAAGCATCTACCATGGATGCCCATAAGGTATTCCTCAGAAAAGCGTTTAAAGAATACCTGATTATGTCTCTATTTTCTACCTTCTGTCTGATTGCATGTAGACCGTTGAGGAGATCTTGAATGCAGGCATGCAACTGGTTCACCATTTCACCTTCCTGTAATTTTATATTACATAGTTTATTAAGAATTAAATCTCTCTTGCTTACCTTAGTGTTAGACGTTCCTTCATGAAGGTCGATCAGCTTCTCCCACAGTTCTTTGGCACTTGTGAATGGGCAGACGTGGTTCAGCTCCTCTTTCGTCAGCCCACATTGGAGGGTGCAAGTTGCCTTGGCATTTGCTTCTACCTTTTTATAAGAGTCGCATCCCAGTTCTTGTATGGTATTGGCTTGCCGACGCCGTCAGTTGGTAGTTCAAGGTCGATTTTGACGATCATCCAAGCTTCAAAGTGAGTATGGAGATATGCCTCCATCTGGCTCTTCCAGTAACCAAAGTCATCTCTGGTGAAGAGTGGTAGGCGGGCAGTGCTATACCCTTCTTGAAGAGCCATTGAAACTTGCGATAAAACTTGCACACAAAGCAAACACAAAACTTATCCCAGGAATAGATCATGGGTTAGTAGTGCGGTTTAAATCAAGAATAAAGGATGATCTCGAGTGGTGTTGCACCGACTTCGAGAAAAGAATCTGATTATGAAAAACTAGATCGGAAGACGGTAAGAATACCAATTCCGATCGACTCCGAAAAAATTGAAAAACACCACGAAAAATTTTCTTAACTGGTGGTTGCACAAAATCAAAGCGACCCCGCTCTAATACCAATTGTTGGATCGAGAAACGTTAGAGGGGGGTGAATAACACTTGTGGCTTTCACTTTTTTATATTTGGAAATTCGATGAGTAATGCAGCGGAAATAAGAAAACACACAGAAAGACCCAAGTATTTACTTGGTTCGGAGCCTTGGGCGACTGCTACTTCAAGGCCCGCGATCGTTGATCACTTTCGGTGGGAAACAACTATAATATCGCAAAGAGTACGAGTGTGAAATAAGTACAGCAGAAATTTAAACAATACCAACATTAGAATTACAGAAATTAAGGCTTCGGGTCGTCGGGGACTTGCTACAGCACTTCTGGATCGTATCTTAAGTAGCAAATAGTTGAATGATCACTTGGAGCTGCTGGTCGAAACCTCTATAAAAGGGTTATTGAAGGAGCCTCAAAGCCCCTTGAGGGTGCCTCCATCACAGCCGAGTCAGTCGTACGGATAAGCCCAGACCTCGTCGTCGCTCATCCACTTGAAGGCGCCTCCATGCTCCTTGAGGGTGCCTTCAAGGCTATCCAAGGTGCGTCAAGCCTCCAAGAGGGTGCCTCCAGCTCCGCAACGCGCACACTCTAGCCTTTGCACCCGAGGCGCCTCCAAGCTCCATGAGGGCACCTCGGGTATTGTTCATCTGAGGCATATTTTGCTTTTTCGTCCCTACAAAACATGTTAGTTCACAAAATACCAACATATCCTGCAAAACAAAGTTAGCATATAATAAACATAATCACATAAATATTTTGACAGCCTCTGGACTGTCCGGTTCTGTATTCGGAAAACCCTAGGTCGAACCGACACCTACTATTCCCTCTTCTGGGGAACGCATCCTTACTCTACTTAAGAGAGCATACATGATGTTAGTCTGGTCCTCCAGGCCTACTGGAATTTCTGCCTAGGGTTACCACCCTTAGGACCTAGGGTTACCATCCCCTAGAGTTTTTCGCCACCTAGGGTTACCTCTCCCTAGGACCTAAGGTTACCCCCCCCCCCCTCCCGTAGGATTTTGTTATTAGTTAAGCATGTGTAGTTTCTTTATTATTAGAATAACATGAGCATATTTTCTAGATTCCTTGCTATTAGAATAACATGAGCAACTATACATATATGTTATTTATTTCAAGCATTCAGAATTAAGTTTCTTGTTACCTCAATATGCATGAACGGTTTCATTTATAAGCATGCGGATTTTATTACGCATTAGTATGCAGATTTTGTTATGCTTAGTATAGTGCAGATTTTTCTTGAGTATCATAGTACAGATTTTGGTTAAGAATTATAGTTTTAGAATTTGTTTAAGCATACATATTTAAGTTTAATTACTACTTCAATATGTATGATTATGTGTTACATAGTTAGTTTCATTCATAGATGCATAAGAAAGATAAAGAAAAGTATAAGAAAGATAAAGAAAAGAAAAGAAAAGGCCGAGGCCTTAAGTAGATCCCAAAGTCAAGACTTTAGGGATTTTTGGCACACAAGGTGCCTATTAAAATGCCAAGGCATTTAAAGAAGAAGTAATTAAGATTATAAGTATTTTACTTTTAAGAAGAGGCTAGTACCCGACTTCCGAGGTTGTCGTTAAACAAATCCAGGTGTCCAATTCCGAGGTCTTGGCCCTGGTAGCCCGAGGTCTGCTCTTTTAGGATTGGTGGCTCGCTACCCCAACCTATTAGGGAACGCGCATAAGATGGTATTATGCCTGGGCCCAAGAAGAAGTTGATTATTATTTTGAAGTATTATAAGTATAAGTTTTTGAAAGTTTTACATAAGTATAAATATTAAAGAATAAGTCTTTAAACAAGTGAAATAAGATTCAGAAAGTGTTTAGAATTCAGTAAGTTTAGTTCTTTATTCTACCATGTTTATCTGGTGGATGAGTAGTTTTCATGTTTACCTATTAGATGAGTAGCATGATTAGCGATTAGAATTACATGAGTAGATTTCTTAGCGTTTCTTTGCTATTTGTTTGACATGAGCAGTTATGTTTATGCTTTATTTCTTTTTATAGCATATAGTTTTTAGTTCTTTTCGTATACATGCACATTCGTGTTTTTGTGAGTTAGATAGCGCTTACTAAGTAAATTTTGCTTATAGACTACACTTCCTCTTACTGCAGATAAAGGAAAAGAAAAGATTTAGCAAGGAAGGCGACAAGGTGGCGCGGATGGTGTGTGATGTCAGGACTATGGAAGCCTTGGGACTTAGTTTAAGAATTTATTAAGATTGTCATTTATTAAGAATGTATTAGATGAGTCATTTAGTCTTCCACTGTTAGTTAATTGTATGTTTTTATTTTGTTTCCGCTATTCATTACTTGCATGATTTGATTTCATTAAATTGCGTGGTGATGTTATTCCTTTTGTTCGTTTGATATGTGTTCCAGCCGCCTGTGGCTGTGTATATTATGTTATGTATGTCAGTTTAAGGTCACCGGTACAGGGGAGATTCTGCCGAAATTTTTCGGTAGGGTTTCCATGTGATTTTTAATCATACCGGTTAAGTAGAGTTAGTAGTTAAGTAACGGTCATCCTTAGAGAGTAGTAGTAGTAAGAAGGGTGGTCGTTACAGTTGGTAGAGTTTCCATGTGATTTTTAATCATACCGGTAAAGTAGAGTTAGTAGTTACGTAACGGTCATCCTTAGAGAGTAGTAGTAGTAAGAAGGGTGGTCGTTACAGTTGGTATCAGAGCAGTTCCCATTCTCCAGCATCACACATCAGTACCATCCTTGCCGTCTTCAAGTAAGAAAGTATTTAATTTTCTTTTATGCTTTCTTTATTATTTGCAGTATAGAGTATCTGCTTATATGCGCTTAGGAAAGAAGAAAATTCATGTTTTAATTTTCTATGTTTTGATACATATGCTTAGAAAAAATAGAGACAATTTTAGTTTTGTTTCTCTTATATTCATATATATATAAGTATGTTTAGAAAGGATAGAGAAGTTAAGAGACTAAGGAACAAAACAGTATCATTAGTAGAAGTCATTTAGAACCAGAAGCATGAGGAAGTTACTTAGGAGCATGAGGACAGTATGAGATAGAAATATCCAGAATTATTCTAAGTTCGAGGACGAACTTTTTATAAGGGAGGGAGAATTGTAACACCCCAAATTTCATGATTTAGAGTTCTGAAAGACCTTATTAAAATCTAGAAATATTTTAGAAAAATTCTAGAGATTTTTAGGAATTTATAGAGTATTTTTATGTAATTTTTGGAGTTCGTTTGGTATTTTTACCAAGAGGAAGAAGTTTAAAATAATAATAATAATAATAATATATGTTAAAGCCGGGTTTTGAACCCAAGATCACGGACCTGAACCCAAGTCTTAACGAACTCAGCCCAACCATCTGGTCTATGGATGTTTTGTTAATTATATATGGAGCGATATATATTTAAGTAGTAGTTAGGAACAGTAAAATAAATTGGAAATAAAAGTGCGCAGCGGGGGATTCGAAACCGCAACCCTTGACTTGGTCAAAACCGCAGCCAACCAACTCTTCCGTGAGTATTTCGTGAAAAGGTAAGGAGCAAAATAATCTTAAGCCATAATAGAATACCCTAGGTTATAAAAGGATAAGTTAGGAGAGGGATTAATTATTTTCATTTCCCTCAAAATTTCTCCTCTCGCACTCGGCGACGGCGTCCGCGATTTCCTGTTCTCGGGCGAAGACGAAGCCGAGGCTAGGGCTTCGTCTCCGGCGGCCGGCGAGCGTCTTCTTCCGTGAGTTCATCACCGATCCAAGCTCCTCTCGTAAAGGAGAACTCGAAGGTGCGAAGAAGACCGAGATTTCAAGCTCGTCGCAAGCCCTAGAAGCATTAGAAGTTCTTCTCTTCGGCTGTAAGTCCAAGGAACGCATGTAAGTCGCTTCTCACCTGCAGTAGGATAGCTCCGGATTCTTTTTCCTTTTGTTTCAAATTTTCTGTGAAGATTGTGGGTTGGGTTTGCTGCCGTGAGGTTTAAGGAAGAACATGAATGGTAAGTTCAAGCATGCGGGTGTTTTACCTCCAAGCTTTGTAGTTCAGTTTGTAATGTGTTGAATATAGCTGTACCTACATCTTGAGTTGCAATTAATGTTGCATAATTCAGTTTTAAGGTTGTGTTGGATTCTTGCTTGGTTGCTACCGTGAATCATAAAGAAAGGAAGTAATTAGTATAGTTTAAGCATGTGATTAGATGGTTCCTTCTGTTAGATTTGCAGATTTTGTTTAGCTTATGTAGCCTTGTATTAATCCAGATTAATGTGGCTGGTAAGGTTCAGATTTGTGCTTACTATGCTATCATGTTCTAGTCACAATAAATGTTGTGTATGTTTCCAACTATGTTATTGTTTAGAGAAGTTTCTATATTAGTATGAACAGCTTCATTTGAAGCTCAGAGCAGTCCTCTTTGGAGCTGCTGTACAGTACAGGGTTGCCTAAAGTTTCTGTAGATTTATTGAAGTGTCGGTGGTAAAGCATGCTTAAAGGTTTCCCTTACTCTATAAAAACATAAGCTGAGAATAAGTTTTGTGTATAGGTCTTTATGTTAAAGTATTATAGCAAGTTTAACTTGGCATAGATAAGGCATGTGGGTTAGATTCTTTAGCCTTATGATTTAGCATGTTGTTGGACTTTCCTATTTGTTATTAGTTAAGCATGTGTAGTTTCTTTATTATTAGAATAACATGAGCAGATTTTCTAGATTCCTTGCTATTAGAATAACATGAGCAACTATACATATATGTTATTTATTTCAAGCATTCAGAATTAAGTTTC